>NC_000071.6:142590672-142898396 GCF_000001635.26 Mus musculus | reverse complement strand
AGAGGGCAAGCCCAATGCCACGTTTGCTTTGCTTGGACCCGTGCTTCACGCTGGGCTGGAGAGATGGCTCAGTGGTTAAGAACAAGCCTATGTGTTCTTTTATAGTGCACTTTTATTAAAATCTAAATTAACTTAGCAGATCTTTTATATTAAGTAGTGTATTTAGTTTCTGACTTTTGGTTTTTTATGTTTCGTTTGTATAAATATTAATTATTTGGGCTAATGCATCTGGACCATGTTCAAGGTCATGGAGATGCCAAATATGTATGTAGCCAAGGCCAATGAGGCTGTTGGGGAGTATGGAGCTGAGAAGTGTCTAAGCAGATACAAAATAGAGGCAGACAAGATGGCGTTACCTTAGTCACTTCAAGACAAACCACTGTTTGCACGTGAAGACCAGAGGACAACTTTATTTTCTCTTTCTAGTTTTATGTGGGTTCTGAGCCACCTTGGCAGCCCAACTCTCTTCTTCTTTTTTTCAGTTTGAAAGATACTTCAAGACAAGCCTTGTATCACTGGTCTCCACCCAGGCCAGTGATATCTTTGTAGTGTGTCACAGTCTTGGCTTTTCTTGGAATGTCCTTGAGCTGGAATCCAGTCCCACGCTGGGAGCCTTTTCTGATTGGCCTCCTTTGTTGCATAATGTGCCTCCAAGTTTGATGGCACACATCTGTGACTCTGGCACCTGGGAACTTGGAAAGGCAGGAGGAGCTGCAGTTGGAGGCCAGCCTGAAATAAATAGTAACCTTCGGACCAGTCTAAGCTTTATGATACCGTAGTGCAAAGAAACCTGGAAAGGGCTTGCAAAGCGGCTCACTGAGGAAGAGCATCTGCCGCACAAGTGACCTGACGACAGCCAATAGAAACCACTGCTGGGGCTGGCGAGATGGCTCAGTGGTTAAGAGCGCCGACTGCTCTTCTGAAGGTCCTGAGTTCAAATCCCAGCAACCACATGGTGGCTCACAACCATCCGTAACGAAATCTGATGGAGTATATGAGGACAGCTACAGTGTACTTACATATAATAAATAAATAAATCTTTAAAAAAAAAAAAAAAAAGAAACCACTGCTGATGGGGCTGGAGAGATGGCTCAACGGTTAAGAGCACTGACTGCCCTTCCAGAGGTCCTGAGTTCAATTCCCAGCAATTCCCACATGGTGGCTCACAACCATCTGGTGTGTCTGAAGACAGCGACAGTGTACTCATATACATTAAATAAATAATTTTTTTTTTTTAAAAGAAACCACTGCCAAAGGAGGAAACTGACTCCCCGGGTCTGTCCTTCAACGTCTGCATGTGCTTCCTGCTACATGCACCTATACACCTCTCTCTCTCTCTGTCTCCCCACACAATGTAAAATAAGAAATATAATTAAAAATGAAAAGGGAAGAAGTTGTTGAGTGTTGATGGTAGTGGTGGGAGATGGGCTGGGGTGTACATTTGTGGCCATCTTTATCTGGCACAGTGAGAATCAGCTGATGTCGAGCGATCGGGCTCCATCAGTGGCTCCAACTCACCCCTGTGCCCACCCCTTTCTGTGGCTTCCTGTTGCTCGTAAATTTTCTCTTCTCTGTAGTAGATGACAATGCTAAACTGGAGGGTTTAACCAGGGGCTTCAAACTCAGCTTTCCTGCTGTGTTCATAATTTGATTAATTTTTATAATTATTATTTTAGTTATGTGTCCCAAGGGAAGAAGGGTGTATTAGTTCCTCTATAGCCTTGGCAGTCCTGAAACGCACTATGTAGACCAGGCTGGCTTCAAACTCACTATATAGCCTAGGGTAACCTTGACCTGCAGGTCTTCCTGCCTCCACTTTCTGAGTCCTAAGATTGTTTCCGTTTGGTTTGGTTTATATAGTGCCAGGGACGGAACCCCGGGTTATGTATCTGCTAGACAAATACTCAAATGAACTACATCCCCAGCTCCCATTAAACTATTATCTTAATTTTAAACCATCTGGACTTCCTTCCTGACTCTTTCTCTGTGTACACTCGAGCGAGAGCACATGTGCATGACCAGTGCAGACACAGACACCAGAGGGCAGCTTCTAGAAGGCAGTCTTCTCCTTCCAGCGTGTGGGTCCTTGGAATCAAACTCACTTCAGGTGGTCAGTCAGAGTCAAGCTCCTTTCCCTGACGAGTCATTTCACGAGCTCTAGGAAACCATTTTTAACTGGAAACGCCGTGGAAACATTTATTATTCATTTATTCAGCAAATATTTATTTGTTCAGTGTTGACATGCAAAGAACAGTACCAGGCAGACTCTCTGCTTAGTTATGGGGGTACAGGCAGGGTGCTTACTTAGCACGCATGAAAGGAAGCCTTAGGTTCAATCCTCAGTAGTGTTAAAAAACAAAACAGCCGGGCGTGGTGGCGCACGCCTTTAATCCCAGCACTCGGGAGGCAGAGGCAGGCGGATTTCTGAGTTCGAGGCCAGCCTGGTCTACAAAGTGAGCTCCAGGACAGCCAGGGCTATACAGAGAAACCCTGTCTCGATAAACCCAAAACAAACAAACAAACAAACAAAAAAACAAAACAAAACCAAAAACCAACAACAACAACAACAAAACAAGATGGGGCTGGAGAGATGGCTCAGCGGTTAAGAGCACTGACTGCTCTTCCAGAGGTCCTGAGTTCAATTCCCAGAAACTTTGTCTGAAGACAGCTCCAGTGCACTCACATACATTAAATAAACAGTGGCCTAGGCATAGATGGGAGGCAGAGGTAGGCGGATTTTGTGACTTCAAGGCCAGCTTGGTCTTTATAGCTAATTCCAGGACAGCCAGGACTACAGAGTGAGACTCAAAACAAGCAAAAAGGCTTAGCAAGTCAGGCGGTGCAAAGAGCTATTGAGAGTTGTAACGCAAGATGAGGGGCAAATTCAGGAGCGTGTGCACATGAAGGTTGCTATGGTTATCTAGGATACCTGAGCGCTGTGACAGATGACTTGGAGCGCAGTGTGTAGCGCGAATGGCAAATGCAAAGGCCTGGAGCAGAACGCATGTTGTTGGAGCGACAGCAAGAAACTGCGGAGGTAGCTTAAGAGACTGGTCACTCGTGACCTTCTGGACGCCTCTGAATCCTGAGAGTACTTTATGCCACACCCAACATGGCGACCGCACCGGGTCCATCCGGGCGCAAGCGGAAGTACGTCTAGGCGTGCGCCGCAGCCACGCCCCTTACCGGGGTCTCTGTGGAGCTGTGGCCGCGCCGGCTTCGAGCATCCCTACGCTGGCAGGCTGGGGGACTGTGAGGCTGCAGCTCCGGCGGCTAGCTCCGGAGAGGTACGACCTGCACCTCCAGCCCCGGCGGCTGGAGTCCCCTCTGGGCTTCCCTCCCGACCCTGGCTTTATTCCAAGGCCCATCCTTGCCGTCTCCTACCCTCCTACCAGGCCCTCTCCTCTCCTGACCCCATCTGTTCCCAGGCGCACAATCTCGATGGCCAGAATGGACCCTTTCACGTGGCCTGCTGAGTTTCCAGGCCTTTCCCCCGTCTCCTTGTGTGTTGGCTCTGCCCTCGCAGCTATGGGACGTTGTCCCTTCTGCTTGTGTTTTCTTGTTTGTTTTACACTGTAGCCCAGTCTAGCCTGGAGTTCAGTGTGCAGCCCAGGCTGGTTTTGAACGTACAGCAATCTTTCTATTGTAGCCTTTGTAAATCTGGGGTTACAGGTGTGCATCATCACGCGGTGGTTAATGTGCAGCTAAGGGTGGAACTCAGGGCTTCGACCCCATTCCCAGCCCTGGCTTCTTCTTTTTTTCTATCAGCTTAAGTGCAGCCCACTTCTTTCTGGAGTCTACTTGTGATGCGCGGGAGTGTGATAGGGCGTCGGACTGACCCCAGAGCTTTATGATCTAGGTCAGCTGGAGAATCCCACTGCGTCTTGTTACGGGTGTGCAGTATTTTTTTCTGCAGACGACAGTATGGGGCCGTGGCGGGGGTTAGGGGAGCACCTGGTAGCTTCCCTGTTGCCTTCCTCCCTATCTTGAGTTATATTTGTTCTTTCCTAGGTACTCGCATCTGGGGGTACACCTATTTATCATATTAGCGTGTGTGTATGCGTGAGTACTGGCATGTGCATGTCATGGGTGCGTGTCGTGGCGTACATGTGGAAGTCAGAGGACCACTTTGAAGAGTTGGTTGTTGCCTTTTATCTGGTTTATATTAGTGTGTGTGTGTGTGTGTATGTGTGTATGTATAACTGTGTGTGGGTATGTGTACATGAGTACAGGTGTCTGAGGAGACCAGAGGATCATGTGCACCCGGTGTTGGAGTTACACAGGTGGTTATTCGCCTCCCCAGTGTGGGTACTGGGAATCGAACTCAGGTCCTCCGAAAGAGTAGTACTAAATTATCGCTTCTGCCTTTCCCCCCAGTTGAGACAGGATCTCTCTTGATGGTGTATACTCCAGAGTAGCTGGCTTGTGAGCTTTTGACAGATGCCCCTATCTCCTCCTCTCACTTTGCGCTAGCAGTGTTGGGATGGCAGATGTGGGTCACTGCATCCAGCATTTTATGTGGGTCCCAGGGTTTGAACTTGGGTCATCGGGTTTGCAAGGCAAGCTCTCTTGCTCACTTAGCCGTCTTGCTGATCTCTGGGCACACTTTTAAGTCCTAGGAGTTTCCTTGCATTTATCCAGTGAGACTTACAAGTGTTTTCCAGGGTATGAGGACTATGTCTGGGGTCTGTTGGAAGCTTCTCTTTCTTTGAAGAAAACTGGACTCAGAAGTGTCTCTTTGATTGACAGGAAAGAGAGTGTGTGGTCCAGCTCTAGACTAATGAGAGAGGAGTGAGGTGGTAGAAAGTTATGTCTCTAGCAAGAGGAGTTCCAGGATAGTATTGCTGTATTAGTAGCTCTCAATGACTTCTACGTCCTAGGGATTAAATAGACATGTCTGCTCGTGTGATCCTATGGAGTCCTGACTCAAAAGCTCCTCTGTTCCCTGAGTGAGCAACATAGCCAGCCAGTAAGGTTTGAGCCTCTGAGATTAGATTTTGCTATGGTGCCTAGGCTGCTGTCAACTTCACAGGTTCAAGGTGTCTTCCCGTCTCAGCCTCCTAAGTAGCCAGGACTGTAGACCCACATTGCTGTGCTTGGCTCCTGTGCGTGCTCTCGAATGTGGGAGTGCTTGTGGAGGCCCCAAATCAATGTTGGATGTCCACAAGCACTCTTTACTTTAGAAAGCATTTTTTAAAATAAAAGATGTATTTATTTATTTATTTTGTGAGTACACTGTAGCTGTCTTCAGACACACCAGAAGAAGGCATTGGATCCCATTACAGATGGTTGTGAGCCACCATGTGGTTGCTGGAAAATTGAACTCAGGACCTTTGGAAGAGCAGTCAGTGCTCTTAACCACTGAGCCATCTCTCCAGCCCTAGAAAGCATTTTTTAATTAATTATTTTTGAGACAGAATCTCATTATGTAGATCAGGCTGGCCTTTAACTCACAGAGATCCTTCTGCCTCTGTCCCCACAAGTGCTGGGATTAAAGGTTTGTGCCACCACACCCAGCAAGTGTGTTTTTTTTTTGTTTTTGTTTTTGTTTTTGGTTTTTTTTTTGGTTTTTCGAGACAGGGTTTCTCTGTGTAGCCTTGACTGTCCTGGAACTCACTCTATAGACCAGGCTGGCCTCGAACTCAGAGATCCGCCTGCCTCTGCCTCCCAAGTGCTAGGATTAAAGGCGTGCGCCACCACGCCCGGCTTTGTTGTTGTTTTTTGTTTTTTTTTTTTTTTAATGTGAATGTGTGTTTGAGTGCTTGCTTGTGTGTATGTACGTGTGCCGTGTGTACAAAGTGCCAACAGGCCAGAAGAGAGTTGAGCCCCTGGGACTTTAACTGTAGTTAATGCTGGTTGTGAACCATCGTGTGGGTGCTGAGAACTGAACCTGGCTCCTCTGTAAGAGCTCAGTTGACAGCTGAGCCATCCTCTCTCCAGCCCTTCCGTCTTGTATTTTGAGACAGGGTCTCATTGAACCTCACTGATTTAGGCTGACTGTCTGGGCATCTTCAGGGATCCTTCTGTGTCCACCTCCCCATTGCTAGGACTGCAGCTGCAAGCTGCCACTCTAGGCTTTTAACAAGGGTGCTGGAGATCCAAACTCAGGTGTTAGTGCTTGTATGGCAAGCTCCGTACGAGTAAGGCATCTCTCCAGGAAGAGAGACTGTGGGTTCAAAGTCATGCTGACAAACCCGCTGCCAAAGCCCGGACTGCGAACTGCCTGGCGGTGGATGGAGGACTCAGGAGGGAGGAGGGGAAATCATAAGGGTAGGACTTCTCATTTTCCGCTTGGATTTGTGGGGAGGACTGCTGACCAAGCCGGCCTTTACTCTGTAGTCCTGCCTCATCCTCCCAAGTGTAGGATTCACAGGGTAATTCTCAGTGTGACAGCCTAGGGTCCAGTGAAGAAGAGAACGGCTGGGGTTGGGGGTGAAAGCAGTGCTTTGGGCTCGGGTGGAGGAGGATCCACATAAAAGACTAGAATCAGTGCGTCCCAGCAGCAGTGCCTGAGTCAACCTGGTGACTCTGCATGTGTGCATTTGTGCATATGCCTGTGTGATTACAGGAGCGCACCGCTAGGCTTGGTTTTTCAAATTTGCTAGCCAGCTTTGGCGTGTCATAGTTCTAAGCCAATTGTATTCCAGTTGAGCTGCCATAAGTAAATCCTGGCAGGAGCCTGCTGTCTACAGGGAGAGTGGGTATGGCACAGGGTGGCTGTGAATTGGACTCAGGTCGGCCTGGTTCTGTGCTTTTTTTCTCAGGCAGTTAAGAAAAAAAAAAAGCCTTGATCTGGGGAGACGGCTCAGTCAGTAAAGTGCCTGTTCTGTATCTCCAGCAGCCACATCAAAAGCAAAGCAGGGTGTTGCATCGTGTCTGTGCGTCGGATCCCATGCTAGTGGGGCAGAGGCAGAGGGTCCTGGGGCTCCATGACTGCTTTGTCTAGATGAGCCTCAGACAAATAGGACAGAGACTTAGGAAGACACTCCCTGTCCAGCCAGGCTTACACACACACACAACTCCACATATGTGTGACCATATACATAACACACTTACACACAGGATGCAAACAAGGAAACCCTCCTGTAAGATAGGAGTAATAGGGCACACCTGCTGTAAGATAGGAGTAATAGGGCACACCTGTGAGCCTAGCCAGCTTTTCTTTCTTCTCTCTGAACAAGGACTTGTTGGGTAGCCTTGGTAGCCTGGAACTCAGCATGTAGAGCAGGCTGGCGTCTTTTGATCTGGACATCTGAGAGTGTGCTGAGCTGAGTGGAGGAGGGGTCCTCAGTTCCTGCAGTTGCTGCCGTTTGTAGGGAGCTGGGAAGTAGCTTCAGGTGAGAGCCCATCTGAGTCTCCGTCTGAGATTCAGGAGCCCCACCTCCATCCCCAGTACTGCAGATACAAAAGCAGCCAGCCAACCCTTGGGAAGGGGGGCAGGAGGATCAGTCATTGAGCTGGTCTTTGGGGACATGGCTCAGGATATGTAGGAGGATCTCATCAGAGAAGCCAAGCAGGTGGGTGTCACCTGCTGCCTCTGCCACTGCCTCCTCCTCTCTGGACATGTCCTGGAAGTGAGGGACAACAGAGGGAGCACTGATGTTTGCACACAAGACTGGCTGCGAATGATCTTCAGGTTACACTGAATGACAGAGCCAGGGTAGAAGAGGGTAGGCGGCTTGCCCCATGATGGGGGTGGGGTGGTGGGTGGGGGGTGGACATAGTGCATGTGGCTACAGGAGACCCTTGTCTATCAGAAACAAAACAACAACAGCAACAACAAACCCACAGAGGCCAAGGAGCTTGACACCAAGCCTGAAAACCTGGCTTTTTTTTCATTTTTATTTTTAGATTTTTAAATGTTTAAAAATTAATTAATTTTCAAGACAGGATTTTAGTGTGTATATAGCTCTGGCTGTGTTAGAATTCACTCTGTAGGGGCTGGTGAGATGGCTCAGTGGGTAAGAGCACCCGACTGCTCTTCCGAAGGTCTGGAGTTCAAATCCCAGCAACCACATGGTGGCTCACAACCACCTGTAATGAGATCTGACTCTCTCTTCTGGAGTGTCGGAAGACAGCTACAGTGTACTTACATAAAATAAATAAATAAATCTTTAAAAAAAAAAAAAAAAAAAGAATTCACTCTGTAAACTAAACTGACCTCAAACTCACAGAGATTTGCTTGCCTCTTCCTTTTGAGTGCTGGTAGTGCACACAGCAACGTGTGTGTGTGTGTGTGTGTGTGTGTGTGTGTGTGTCTGTCTGTCTGTCTGTTTTGGGGTATGTGCATGTTAGCTGCCTACAGAAACCAGAAGAGACCATCAGATTCCCTAGAGCTGAAGTCCCAGGCAGACAGGAGCCACCCAGCAAGGGTGCTGGGAACTGAACTCTGGTTCTCGGCAAGGGCAGTGGGCGCTTGTAACCTTGAGCCACCTCTCCAGCCATGACCACCTTAGCCCTATGCCAGACCCTACACAGTGGCTTAGAAACCAGACTTCCACAGTTTCACAAGATGTCCTCTGACTTCCACAGGCACATGTGTGCCAACTCTCTCTCACACACAGACACACACTCTCTCTCTCCTCAGAAACACACACAGATGTAAATAAATAAATAAAAGAGAGAAAATTCAGGATATTCCAAACCTGAACCTGTGGAATTGCTCAGTGTCTTGTATAAATTGTTGTTGTTATTTGGGTAAATGTCTGGGAAACAGACGGGCAGAGGTGCAGGCCGAGGTTCCCGGGCCTGTGCATGCTGTATGTTGCTGTGTGCCTTGTATGCTGTATGTGCGTGCTGTATGCCGTGTGCACTGTATAGGCCGTGTGCACTGTAGGCTGTACAAGCTGTATGCTGTGTGTGCTGTGTGCTGGATCTGGTAGAACATTACTGTGATCCTAGCATTTGGGAGGTGGAGACAGGAGGATCAGGAGGCCAGGGTCCTCTTTGGCTAGTTTGTGGTCAGTTTCAGCTATATGAAACACTGTCAGGAAGGAAGGAAGGAAGGAAGGAAGGAAGGAAGGAAGGGGAAGAGAGGAAAGAAGAAAGGATGGGTGGATGGGTGGATGGATGGATAGATAAGGGAGTAGAGTGATTGTGGGAAGGCAGGCATGGTGGCACATGTGTCTGTCCCCAGAACCATGCTCAAGCTAGGGCCGGGCCACATAGCAAGTTTAGGTACAGCCTAGGCAAGCTCTGTTTAACACCCAGGAGAAGCCAGAATCCTCGGGCCTTGCTTGAAAACGGCCTTCAGTTGATCCTTCTCACCTTGTCTCCTGGTTTGCAGCTCTAAGAGGGCATTCTCGGGAACTCTGTGTTCTCTGCAGTTCAGCAAAGAGCTGGTAAACTTCTCTACTGAGGGGGTAGGATCTTCCTGCCCGCATCCCCAGTGCTGGGATTCCAGGTGCAGGCTCCCTTACACAGCTTTTTATGTGGGTGCTAGGGATCCAAACTCGGGTCCTTCTGCTTGTCCAGCATCTAAAGGCTGATCCACTGCTCCCTCTGATGTCCCTCACTTCCAGGACATGTCCAGTGAGGAGGAGGCAGCGGCAGAGGCAGCAGGTGACACCCACCTGCTTGGCTTCTCCGATGAGATCCTCCTACACATCCTGAGCCATGTCCCCAGCACGGACCTGGTTCTCAGTGTGCGGCGCACCTGCAGGAAACTGGCAGCCCTGTGCCTGGACAAGAGCCTGGTGCACACCGTGCTGCTGCAGAAGGACTACCAGGTGAGGCACGGTGGACGGGAGGGTGAGCGAGATCAACCAGGTGCCAGCCTGTGGGGCCAGTGGCAGGCACTGATGTTTGCACACAAGACTGGCTGGGAATGATCTTCAGGTTACACTGAATGACAGAGCCAGGGTAGAAGAGGGTAGGCGGCTTGCCCCATGATGGAGTGGGATGGGTGGGGGCTGGATATAGTGCATGTGGGTGGAGTTCTGGAAGGGAGGGAGCCTGGGCCTCAAACGCAGGGGTCAGTGGGAGGCCTTCCATGTAGGCACTGCAGAATGGAGTTGCTGCACCACAGGGCAGACTGCGGAAGGTTGTTGTTGAGTGGCACAGCAGACAGATGCCACAGTAGACATTGCTGCAGAAGGGCTGCCTGCCATTGCTCCGGGCTGAAGTCTCTGATCAACTGAGACATAAGCCTGCCATGGTAGTCCCAGCACTCAGGAGGCTGAGGCAGGGGGCTCGTGGCTCAGACCAGGTTAGCCCCAAACAAACAGATAGGTGTGCCTGTGTGCCCGATGGTGGCATGTGCCTAAAATTCCAGCACTTAGGAGTCAGAGGATCTATAAATTCAAGCTCAGACTGGTCTGTAGAGTTCCAGGACAGGCAAGGCTACACAGTGAGATCCTGACTTTAAAAAAAAATACAACAGCATGCCGTGCAATGGTAGTACATGCTTTTAGTCCCAGCACTAAGGAGGCAGAGGCAATCAGATCTCAGTGAGTTCGAGGCCAGCCTGGTCTACAGAGTGAGTTCCAGGACAGCTAGGGCTACACAGAGAGACCCTGTCTCAAAAACAAATGAAAATTATAGCTTTAAAAAGCTAGTTATTGGGCTGGAGAGTTGGCTCAGTGGTTAAGAGCACTGACTGCTCTTCCGAAGGTCCTGAGATCAAATCGCAGCACCATCTGTAATGAGATCTGACGCCCTCTTCTGGAGTGTCTGAAGATAGCTACAGTGTACTTGGATATAATAAATAAATAAATAAATAAGTCTTTTTTTTTTTTTTTAAAGCTAGTTATTTTTAGATGTGTGTGTGTGTGCCCCTGTGTGAGTTCTTGTGCCCAGAGGTCAGAGGTATCAAATTCCCTTGGAGCTGGAGTTACATGCAGTTGTGAAGCCCCTGATGTGAATATTTATTTATTTATTTATTTATTTATTTATTTATTTGAGATGGGCTTTCTCTGTGTAGCTTGGCTATTCTGCAATTCACTCTGTAGACCAGCCTGGCCTCAAACTACCCGCCTCTTCCTCCCAAGTGCTGGGATGAAAGGTATGCATCACCACCACCCGGCTTGTTTTTCCTTTTGAAGCAAGAGTCTTGGTGAGTATTCCAGGCCATGCTGGAGCTCTGCAGCCCAGATGGATGCTAAACTTGTAATGCTCCTATCTCAGCCTCTCAAGTGGTGGCGTGCTAGCCCGGGCCACCAGGGCCTGGCTAGCCAACGTCTTCCTGGGAGCAGGACTCTCTCGACTGCTGCCAGGGGCAGGTGTCTGGAAGAGGAAGCATGGGCCACTCTCCTCTGAGCGGAAGTGGGAAGCAGCCCGGGATCCCTGTCTCTCCTGCCCTGTCTCCATCCTGCAGGCCAGTGAGGAGAAGGTGAAGCAACTGGTGAAGGAGATTGGCCGGGAGATCCAACAGCTGAACATGGCAGGCTGCTATTGGTTGTCTGGCTCCACCATCGAGCACGTGGCCCGGTGTCACAGCCTGGTGAAGGTGAACTTGTCAGGTTGCCACCTCACCTCGCTGCGGCTGTCCAAGGTGCTCTCGGCCCTGCAGCACCTGCGCTCATTGGCCATTGACGTGAGCCCCGGCTTCGACGCCAGCCAGCTGAGCAGTGAGTGCAAGGCCACGCTAAGCCGCGTGCAGGAGCTCAAGCAGACACTCTTCACGCCGTCCTACGGGGTGGTGCCCTGCTGTGCCAGCCTGCAGAAGCTGCTGCTCTACTTCGAGATCCTGGACCGCACCCGGGAGGGGGCCGTCCTCTCGGGCCAGCTCATGGTGGGCCAGAGCAACGTGCCCCACTACCAGAACCTGCGTGTCTTCTATGCACGCCTGGCTCCTGGCTACATCAACCAGGAGGTGGTGAGACTCTACCTGGCCGTGCTCAGCGACCGCACGCCTGAGAACCTGCATGCCTTCCTCATCTCCGTCCCTGGCAGCTTTGCAGAGAGCGGGGCCACCAAAAACTTGCTGGACTCCATGGCCCGCAACGTGGCCCTGGATGCACTGCAGCTGCCCAAGTCCTGGCTCAATGGCTCCACCCTCCTCCAGCATATGAAATTCAACAATCCCTTCTACTTCAGCTTCAGCCGGTGTACGCTGTCAGGGGGTCACCTGATTCAGCGGCTCATCAATGGCGGGAAGGACCTGCGTAGCCTGGCCAGCCTCAACCTCAGCGGCTGTGTGCATTGCCTGTCTGCGGACTCGTTGCTGCGCAAGGCCGAGGACGACATTGACAGCAGCATCCTGGAGACTCTGGTGGAGTCCTGCTGCAACCTGCACCACCTCAATCTCTCTGCCGCCCATCACCACAGCTCCGACGGCCTGGGCCGCCACCTCTGCCAGCTCCTGGCTCGGCTCTGCCACCTGCGTTCCCTGTCCCTGCCTGTCTGCTCTGTGGCTGACTCGGCACCCAGGCCTGACCGTGCGCCCGCCCCGCCAGCCATGCACGCAGTACCCCGTGGATTTGGCAAGAAGGTGCGCATTGGGGTGCAGACCTGTCCCAACCCCTTCGTGGGCCAGTCGGCCCCACAGCCTGCCTCTGTGTTCTGGTCTCTGCTGAAGAAGCTCCCATTTCTGGAGCACCTGGAACTGATCGGGTCCAATTTCTCCTCAGCCATGCCCCGCAATGAGCCTGCCATCCGCAACTCCCTCCCACCCTGCAGTCGGGCACAGAACGTGGGGGACTCAGAGGTGGCCGCCATTGGCCAGCTGACCTTCCTGCGGCACCTGACTCTAGCCCAACTGCCAGGCATGCTCACGGGCTCCGGACTCGTGAGCATCGGTCTCCAGTGCCAGCACCTGCAGTCTCTATCGCTGGCCAACCTGGGCATGATGGGGAAGGTGGTGTACATGCCTGCTCTTGCTGACATGCTGAAGCACTGCAAGCGGCTGAAGGACCTCAGGTGAGGGGCTGAGGGCTTGAGGGGTGAGGTAAAGGTCTAAAGGGCTAAGGTGAGGGGCTCAGGCACGAGGACCTGAGATGAAGAGCTGAGGGACTGAGGCGAAGACCTGAGATGAGGGGCAGAAGATCTCAGACTTCTCTAGGGCTTCTGGGATTTGCAGATGGTATCTGCCTGTCAAGGTGGAGCTTGGCGCTAACACGGGCTTGTCCTAGAGATCAGAGGAAAAGGAGCCTTAGTGTCTGCAGGGAGTGGCTTCAGGAAGCTGGGGTCATGGCGATTAGCAGAGCCGTGGGAGGCAGGGGTCCTGAGCACGGGTTTCTCTCGTCTCACACTTACAGGAGCCCCTGCTGCATTTATTCATCTACAACCTTACGGTCTTCAACTTTTTTTAAAAAGATTTATTTACTTTTATTTTTATATGTGTGTATTTTGGCTGTATGCATGTCTGTGGCACCACGTAGGTGCAGTGCCTGTGGAGGCCAGAAGAGAATGATGGATCCCCTGGAACTGGAGTTATAGAAGGTTGTGAGCCACCATGTGGGTGCTGGGAACCAAACCTGGGTCCATTGGAAGAAGAGTCAGCGCTCTAACCACTGAGCCGGCTCTCCAGGTCTGCGTCTCATTTCCCTCAGCTCCCCACCCTGGTTTTTGAGACAAGGTCTCACTCTGTCACTCTGGCTGGCCTGGAACTTAGTATATATACCAGGCTGCCTTTGGAGTCACAGGCTCCCCGTGTTTCTGCCTCCTGGGTGCTGGGATTAAAGGTGGACTCCACTGTACCTAGCCGTAAATGTTAATTATGATTACCATGTGGGGGTGCATTGCCACGGCGTACATGTGGAGGCCAGTGCAAATCTGTGGGGTTGGTTTTGTCCTCCCACCTTTACAGGGGATCTGAGGGTGACTATAGCCATTAGACCCCCTCAGCACGTGCTCTTACCTAACTCTGAGCCACCTCGCTCTTCCACACCTTATTTCCTCGGACAAGACGTCCCACTGAATCCAAAGCTGGTCATTTTGGCTGGCCAGTGACCTGGGGGTTAGAGACATGTGTGGCCTGCCTGGATCTTACGTGGCTGCTGGGGATTTGAACTTGGTTTTTAATATTTGCTCGAAAGCGCTCTAACCCACTGAGCCCCTCACAGTGACTCTTGGAGGGTGTGTAGCGGTTGGCTGGGGCCGTCAGGACTAGGGTATGCCGGATGTCTGATGTGTGTGTCCTGAGGTCCAGAGCAGCTTGGGTTGTATTAGCAAGAACCTTCCTCAACAAAGCCAGAAGCACAGAGCAGATGTCAGTGCCCAAACCTCCTTGATTCAGAGCAGCCAGGGCACTGCAGGAGCAGGAGGGGAGCGGGAGATGGGGCAGGCAGAGGAGAGCAGGGGTTTCAGCTGGGAGCCGCTGCTGGTGCCCTGTGGGGCCAAATGCAGGCAGGCTGTGCAAACAGATAGTTCAGAAAGAAACTCGGACTTCTGGGAATGGTGGCCTTGAGGCGGGTGGCAGGACCCATCCTAGAAAGTAGGACGCCCTGCCCTGGCCCTGAGCATCACAGGTTCAAGACATGCCTGGGACAGTGAGTCTGAGCCCAGCCTCGGGCAACCTCACAACACCCTGTCTTGAAATAATATCTTTAAGGAAGGCTTGAGGATGTAGCTTGGTGACAGAGTACTTAACCCTAGCACAGCGCTTACTGGTGTTTCCAGAGCCGAGCATGGATGCACTCACACTGAGCACACGGTAAAGCACAGCGATCGCCATCGTCACCCACTGTTTAAAGGAGAAGAGTTTAGGACTACTTGGGAGGCAGAGGCAGGGGCATCTCAGTGAGTTTGAGTCCAGCCTCACTACTCCAATAGTGAGTTCCAATCCAACCAAGGCCACATAATAAGACCCTGTATCAAAAAACTTTTTAAAGAACAGAGCGGGGGAGGATTCTTCTCTTTTGTGGTGGTTCTGCAAATGGAACATAGGTTTTGTTCTTCTACCACTGAGCCACACCTCAAGCTTCATACAGGGGCCAGGATTCTGGGTGGGTACTATTCTACTGAGCCACGCCCCCAGCCCCTCCCTGGGGGATTCTAGGCAGGGGCTCTACCACTGAGCCACACTCCCAGCCCCTCACTGGGAGATTCTAGGCAGGGGCTCTACCACTGAGCCATGCCCCCAACCCCTCACTGGGGGATTCTAGGCAGGGGCTCTACCACTGAGCCATGCCCCCAACCCCTCACTGGGGGATTCTAGGCAGGGGCTCTACGACTGAGCCACGCCCTCAGCCCCTCACTGGGGGATTCTAGGCAGGGGCTCTACCACTGAGCCATGCCCCCAGCCCCTCCCTGGGGGATTCTAGGCAGGGGCTTTACCACTGAGCCACACTCCCAGCCCTTCACTGGGGGATTCTAGGCAGGGGCTCTACCACTGAGCCACACCTCCTAGTTCTTGGGTTTTGAGATAGGTTCTGATAGCCCAGGATGGTCTCTAACTGATGGCCTTCTTTCCTCGTCTGTAATTCCAGGCCTGCACCACACAGACAGTGAGGGCCTTGCATGTTCTAGGGAAGCAAAGCACTACCACTGAGCCCTGTCTCCGGCTCTCTCTTTACTCTAAGCAAGTTGCTCAGGCTTATTTTGAACTCTGACATCCAGGAGGGCAGTGATCTGATCCTCCTACCCCTCTACCCAGAGCGTCTGGGATCGCAGGTGTGGCCCATCATACTTAGGTTGTAAGCATTCCTTTTCTCTTCCGGGACAGTCTCAGGTGTCCTGGGCTGGCCTCATAGCTGAGGGTGCTGAACTTCTGATTGTCTTGCCTCTGCGTCTCCGTTCTGGGAGGATAGCGTGCTTCGCCATCCTAGGTTTGTGAAGGACATATGTATGCCCCGGTTCTGGGCAGGCGGGAGGTGGTAGGACCTAAGGACCCTGCCAGTCCATTGGTGTTGGTGGGTGGGTGGAGGCTCCGGTGAGGTCTCGAAGTCATCCCTTAGCCTAAGGGTTCTTGTCTGCTGCTGTCACTCTCTCTGGTGTGGGTACTGCTGCTTTGATGGCTGACTTATTTAGGGTTTCTGTTACTGTGATTAAACACCTTGATCACCACCAGCCCAGGGATGGGACCACCAATCACTAACTAAAAAAAAAAAAAAAAAAGCCCTGAAGTTTCCTCTGCTTACGCCGGATCCCAGGGAGGCATCTTCTCAACTGAGGTGCATCTTCTCAACTGAGGTGCCTCCTCTCAGACGACCCTAGCCAACACAGGGGCTGTGCTAAGGGCTGGGCCTGAAGCTGACCTTTCCCCCACAACATCCATGGATGCTGGTATCTAATCAGAAGCAGGAAGCATCTCACCTGTCAACCCAAGCCAGAGCTTCCCTTGGGCTTCAGGACCCACAAGGGAGGATGGGGGTGGACAGGGCAGTTCCTGTTCGTCTCGCTGTCTCCTTCCTGGCCTTCAGCAGGACAGGAAGCCCGCTGGTCCTGGGTTGCTCACTTCCACAGCTGCCTGGCTAGCCTGTGGTTCTCCTCGGAGCACAGCCACGCTTAGACTGTCTAGGTCTGACGCCCCGTCTGGTCACCCACCCTGCTGCACCCACTGATGCTCAGCTGAGCAGACCCACAGCCCAGGTCGTCTCAGTAGACAGGGCTGGTATCCATACCTGGGTATCCGTGTGCTTGGGTCCTGTGCCTTCCCGCTATACTTGCCTTAGGAACCTGCCTGTGGGGCTTTCCTGTTCCTCCAGGTTAGGGGTCCCAGGCAGTTGATTGTGGTGGCACATGCAGTAACTGTGGCTCCCAAGTGTGACAGACAAAGGAAGCAGAAGGAAATGGAGGTGCTGTGACTGTAGGGAGGAGTTCCCACCTCTAGAGGCTAAGGCTGGGGCTTTACCTTGAGTTCAAGGTCAGTCTGGGCTAGAGTAAGACCCTGTCTTCAAAAGCAACAACAGCTCCCACCCCAACAAACAAAAACCCAACCAGATAGAGACTGCATGTCTGACATCCCAGCACTCTGCGGGTAGAGGCAGTTCAGGGTTATCCCTGGCTTCATAGTGACTTTGAAGCCTGCCTGGGCTACACAAATCCTATTGTTAGCAACAACAAAGACAACACAGATGTAAGCCTTGGGTTCCCCTCTGCATTTGTGGAAACTTTGTAGCTGTAGCAGGCAAACTACAGCAGCGGCCCCTCCTCCCTTTCACAACCGCCTTCCGCAGTTCCCAGGCGGACAGATGAATGAATGCCTTCCTCCCTGGCTGCATCTGTGTAGTCACCAGTCATCGGGCCTCCCTCCCTCCGTTTCCCCTGCTTCCTTTGTGGTGTCTCTCACACCTTTGTCTTCCTGTGCCTGGCCTGTCACACCCCTGGCCTTTCCTGAAGCCACAGTTAGCGCATGCATAGTCATTGTTTGCCTGAAAGGCAAATGTGTAGAGATCCTGGCTGAGCCTGAAGCTCAGTCAGTAGAGGCCTTCCATCCTCAGTACCATCTGTATAAACTGGGTGTGCTAGGATACCTGCGAAGCCAGCCCGGGGGGATGGGCAGAGGGAGGAGGGTCAGAAATTCAAGTTAATGCTTAGCTACGTAGTTTGGGCCCGGCTGGGCTGTGTGAGACTGTCTTGTTTCAAAAAAAGAAAGAGGAGAAAGGAAAGATGGATCAGAGAATGCTGCTGTTTGGCGGATGACCTCTGCTGGCTACTGCTGTCGCCTACTTCCTTTGGTTTTATAGATTCAAGGAACCCAGGGGAGCCTTTGAATCTTTTAGAGCCAAGATCTTTCTAGATCTTCTGCTCCCCCTGCACCGTCCCCCCATGTTTGTTTCCCGCCTGTCCATCAAACCTTGTGTTTTTGCAGTAGGCATGGTGGTGAACACCTCTGATCCCTGCTCTCAGGAGGTTGAACTGGAAGACTGGGTTCCAGGCCAGCCTGGGCTGTATATTGGTTTGTCCCGAGAGCCAGCATCCTTTGCAGAGGCAGGACCATGTGTGCATCACAGGAGCCCTGCAAGCCTGGAGATGAATTCGTCTTGTGGGTCTTCCCCAGAGCTTGATCACAGTTCATGTGGCATCTCTGCCCGGGCTCCAGCCTGCGCCTGTCTGCTGTGTAAGGTACTGCCTGTTCTGAACACACAGGCTGCCAGAACACAGCCAAATGGCCCCGTTCCTCTGGATTGCTGCCTTCTGAGGCAGGCGTGCCCAGAGATGCTGCAGTAGGTGGCAGGAGCTAGCTATAGGCTCAGGAGGCTTTGTGTGCTCTGGGCTTGCTTCCTGGGTTTATGGGGGCTTAAAGGACACCTTTATTTACCTGGGGATGGTGGTGGTGTTCTGGTGGCAGCCCTGGGAATCCCAGGCTCACCTACTACCACCTCCACCCCAGCCTACCATGAACCTGAGCTGGTACCAGCCTGGCTCCCTGTGGGGTGGAGGTGCCACAAGGACAGGTTGTTCTAGATGTGGGTTTGGAGTGCACCCCTATGGCGAGAGGATCACGTGTCAGGCAGAAAAGGGTGCCACCTTTCCCACACTGGAGGCGGAGTATTCCCCTGAGTCACCCTAGGCTGCCTGGGTGGAAGCAAGAGCCACTTGAGCCAGGCCTGGCACAGTCTCAGGGGTACCTTCTCCCTCATCCCCCCTGGCTCAGAGTACAGCATCAGAGGGGAGAGGTGCAGTCATCTCAGAGCAGCATGTCCTTGCTGGCTGGTAGTTTGAGCCAGCTGGGAAGACGTGGAGGTGGAACGTGGCCCAATCTGGGTGGGTCCCATTTCCTTGTTCTCTGCCTACCCTCAGATGTCAGATGGTACCCACATTAGATAGTTCCCCGGCAGTGCTGGGTGCTAACCAGCCTTGTTCACGGGGGAGAGGGTAAGGGCTCATTGGCCCCACAATTGGAGGGTGACTGGTTGACCTCTGTGACACATAACATCTTTTAGGGCAAAGTTCTGTAAGTGGCTATCTACTTAGAAAAAGGTTTGAAAGTATGTATAGGACACAGTGTGTAACTAAGCCCCAGGATACCTGGGCTTTAGTGCAAGTCCATACTGCCACCTAGTGGTGGAGGTGGCAGCTACTGCTGCCTGGCACTGGGCTTCCACCCCGTGCTGTTAGGAGCATTGGGATGGGCTGGCTGGTTATCTCTCTCTCTCTTCTCTCTCTCTCTCTCCTCTCTCTCTCTTTCTCTCTCTCTCCTCTCTCTCCTCTCTCTCTCTCTCTCTCTCTCTCTCTCTCTCTCTCTGCTGCTCATGACCCTGCATCCCTCTTACCTGCCACTTTCTCACCCTGCGAAGCTATGGCAGAAGGAAACTAAATTCAGGGCTGGCCAGGACACCGGAGCGAGACCCCATCTAAGATTTAAAATCCAAAGGGCTGGGCATACGGTTCTGTGGTGAAGTGCTTGCCTAGTGTATGTGTGGTCTAAGTTCAGTTCCCAGCGTTGAAAATAAAAGTCCAGGTGGCTGATCTATCTCTGCCATCAGATCGGCTCCCTAGGGCAGTTGCATGTAAGTCCCCTAAGGCCAGCAGGTGTGGCTGTGGCTGTATGAGAACTGGGGGGGGGGGGGGGGTTTGGGGGGAGGGCATACTGAAGATGGGATGTGATAGCCTTGAGCTGGCAGGTCTGTAGGCAGTGGCTAGCCTCACTCATCCCTGGAGTCAAGTCCCTAGAGCTCACACCCATCTCTCTGCAGGTTGGAGCAGCCCTACTTCAACGCCAACGCTCAGTTCTTCCAGGCACTGGGCCAGTGCTCGTCTCTGCAGCGCCTGTGCCTGGTATCTCGCAGCGGCACCCTGCAGCCAGATGCCGTGCTGGCCTTTATGGCCCGTTGCCTGCAGGTCGTCATGTGTCACATGTTCACCGGAGAATCCCTTACCACCTGCAAGAGCCTGCAGCAGTCGCTCCTCCGGAGGTGAGTGGCAAGGCCTGGCAGCTGACCGGGAGGTCTCAGACAGTACTGCTGTCCCCAGGACTCAGTGTCCTCAGCCCGTTACCGACTTTGAGGAGATGGAGCACCAGATTCTAGCAGCATGATCAGAGGGCCTGGCCTGCTGCAGGGGACTAGTTCCCATGGATAGTCTCTGGTCTCAGCCATGGAAGGCTGAGACAGAAAGAGCCCAGGAGTTAGGGCTAGCCTCAGGTACAGAGTTTATCCTGGAGTCTAGAAGCCAAAGTTTGAGTTTACTGTGTCTGATGTGGGCCCAAGAAAGACTTCTTGACCCTTCCTTCCTTCATCCTTGTAAAGGCTGGACTCCCGGCAATTCAGAAGCTGAGGCAGAACTGGGAATTTGGAATACTTGGTGAATTCAAGGCAAGCTTGGCCTATAAGCAAGGCCATTTCAACAAGCAAGTAAGGGGCTGGGAGTTTAGCGTAGTTGGTAGAGTGCTTGCCCAGCTGACACTAAGCCCTGGGTCAGTTCTTACAACATGGGGCTGGAGAGATGACTCAGAAGTCATCTTACTGCAGCTGGGACATGCCAACACGCCAGAGGCAGAGGCTAGCCTGGTCTACAGGTCAAGTTCCAAGACAGCCAAGATAGCCTCTCCTGGCCACTTTGGGCAACTGTGTAGATGTGAGGCATATAAGCTTATGTGAGCTCACATTACATGCACATACATACATACATACATACATACATACATAAACAGATCTCAGTCTCTGTAGTACCACAGATGTGTTAGCACATGCTTATGATCCTAGCACTTGCTGATGGAGGCAGGATTCAAGTCCTCTACTACATAACAAGTTTGAGGCTAGCCTGGGCTACATGAGACCCTGTCTTAAGACAGTGTAAGTAAAGAGAGAGTGGCTGGTCTGAAGAAACCCTCAGGGCAGACGCTGAGGCCTGACCCAGGCCAGCACAAAGCCTTCCTCTCTGCTATTGCTGGCAGCCTCGGGGCTGGGCAAGGCCCTAGAGACTGGCAGAGAGGCTGTTCTGTGGAGGCCTCTGCTGCCGCCTTGCCATCTGCAGGGTGGTGGCTCTGCTGTACACCCCTCCCCCACGGTGACAGCAGCCTTTCTGGGTCTTACAGTCTGCCCAGCTGTGCAGGGCGCTGAGCTGCAGGCGTCCAGCAGGTGGCAGTGTTGCTCTTGGCAGCCAGCCACCCGGTGCCCAGGGTGTCTGTGAAAAGTAACCGTACTGTCTGTCGTCTTTCCTGAAGCTTCTTTTGTTTGCTTAGCTTAAGAACTTTTTTTAGACAGGGTTTTTGTAGCTCAGGCTGCCCTTGAGCCCACTGTGATGCTGGACACGACCTTCCCCTCCGTATCCTCCCGCCTCCATCTCCTGAGTGCTGAAGTTATAGGTATAGAGCACTTTTGGAGTAGCCCAGGCTGGCCTTAAATTTGTGGCAATCCTCCTGCCTCAGCCACAATCCTCCTAGCACCTCACCCAGCAGGGTAGATGGAGCTCTCAGCCAGCAAGACTGGGGTCCCTTCCTCCCTGCACTGCACTGTCGGTTCCTGGCAGGATTATGCTTCGTGTCTGTCCCCGTGCCAGGCTGTACTCGTGCCTCAGGTCCCTGGGCAGTTGAGTTGCATCTTTCTCACCTTCCTTAACTGGCTCGGGGGCTTCATGTTGTGGGGTTGGATTTGGCTTCTCCCACCTCACAGGATGTATCTGTATTTAGGTTGCCTGTGTCTAATGCCTGCACAGTGTGGTGACTACATTTGTCCTTCAGGTTTTGTGTCCTGTGTCTGCCTGTCTGTCTGTCTCTCTCTTTTGAGTCTCAAGTAGCCCAGACTAGCCACTAACACGGAGAAGAATAATCAGAATAAACGTAACCTTCTGATGCCCGCTCGCTACTTCTCAGGTCTTGTCGTTACAGGCATACACTGCCACGTTAGATTTATGCCATGCTGGGGCCCGGAAGCGTCAGGCAAATAGTCTGCTGGCTGAGCCACGTCTCAGCCTTGGGGTTTCCTGCTTCTTGGTGCCATTCTGGGCATTGACATCTCAACCCTCCCCAGTACCAGGATGAGCTGCGTGTGTCCCCATGCCAGCTCCTTTTCTCTCCTGTTGCACCATGCAGCCCACTGGATGTGGGGCTGTGTTCTTCTGCAAGTCCTTCCCCTATTTGGGCTTCTTTGGCCTCATATGAGGTCTGAATTCAGCTCCTGGGGTCCAGACTCAGTGACAGAGGTTCCTGGTGGACCTTGGGGGTTAGTGGCCTCCCAGGCTGGTGAGCAGGGACTATCAGAGTTCCGCTTTACCCAGTGCCCACACATCTCTGCACCGCACCGGTCCAGTTTCCCATCTTCCCTAGAAACTTGTGCTGGTCTACCTGATGCATGGTTGCCTTGCCTGCTGCTGTCTGCCCACAGTGCTGTTGCGTCAGGGTCTGGGCCATGCACTTGGCTGTCTGATAAGCCCACCCTGGACTTCTCTCTCTCACCCCCACTTCAGACTCGGCAGGGAAGGATCCCTCATTCGTCCCTGCTTCCTTGGGCTCTCCCACTTGGGCCAGGCCTTGCAAACCCTGGGAATGGGGAGGGCCCTGTGTCCTCTGGTCACTGTGGCGCCGTGATACTGTGGCACTGTGGAGGTAGAGCCTTGAGACCCCAAGGCTCCTCCCAACCTTGTCTCTGGGGAGCAGCCTCATCTCCCAGGCACAACTGGAACCTGTCCATGACAGACCCACTCCTGCCCACCCTGGGTAAGCCGTGACATGGGAACCACTGCCACTCATCCCACCTGGTGCCTTCGGCTTCCCAGAAGGCTTCCTCTTCATGTCTGCCTGCTGCCACATGACCTAGGCATGACAGCTTGAACCCCATATGGGACTTTTCTAGGTCCTGTCTCCTCCCTGCAACAGGGCCTGAGCCCAGAAGCACGCGTGATGGCCCTGGCACAACCCCAGACAGTAGCAAAGTGAAGGTGAGGTCACTGCTCGCCGGGAGCAGTTACAGACCTGACATCTGTGGCCATGTCTCAACAGCCTCCGGCCTGAAGACTCAGGAATCCCAATCCCGAGTGCAGTGTGAGGCGCTGTCCTCCAGCTCCTCTCAGGCTAATATGACAGAGGTCTGCCGTCCACTGCGGTGGCCATGTCATTCTCTTGAGGCCAGTTGGCACTGTCTTCCCATGTGGGATCTTAAAGTATGTTTGTGTCTGTCCCCGTATGTTGGGCATATGGCCCTGGAAGGCCACCTGGCTGCTCCAGCCCCAGTGGTGTTCCATGTAGACATGGGGGGCATTCTTTCTGTAAGTTTCCAGCTTGCCAGAACCACAGTTAACAGCCCCCCCTCTGCTGCTGTGTTCTGGCAAGCTCCGGCCCCTGGCAGCCTCGGGGCAGCCGCGCTCAAAGCTGAGTGTGCACATGTGATTCTCCATGCCGGGAAGACAGGGTTCTGCGTCTGGTCTGCAGACTGCAGAGAAGTGCTCTCAGATGGAGCAGGGGATTGCTTAAGTCTGCCTTGGATGTCAGTTTCAGAGTGCAATCAGGTTGGGGGATGAGGCTTGGTCAGTAGAGGGCTCTCCTGGCGTGCACAAAGCCCTAGGCTCCAGTCCCCACATGGCACAGACTAGGCATAGTGGTTCAGGTTTATAATCCCAGCACTTGAGAGGTGGGGGCAGGAGGATCCAAAGTTCAAGGTCATCCTTGGCTTCATAACAAGTTTGAGGCCAACCTGGGAAGCGTGCAGTGTCGTGAAAGCCTGTCTCAAGAAAGTTAAAAAATAACAAACATAAAAAACATGGGGTTTCTGATGCTCGCAGCCCCAGTTGCTCCACAGCCGGCGTGGCTTCTGTAGGTGGCATTTGGAGTCTGGGAGCTGCCCAGTCACACCGTGTGGTACCACTCTGTGTGGGAGCCCTAGACCAGGCTGTTGGGGTGTTCTCACCTGACAAGCCGACCATGTGGGTCTGCCGCTGCTGGCTCAGCTGGAAGAGCTGTGACCTGGATGCTGATCTAGGTGGCTGCTGAGTCCCAGCTCCATTGAGCACATTCAGAAGCCAGGAGCTGGGAACCGCGTGAGGCCTGTAGAAGATGGCCAAGGTGGATGGGCCCCACCATAGCGTTGGCAGCATGGGGGGGGCCACAGGCCATTTCAGAAAGGAAGATGTTGTCTGGTGTTCACTTGGTGGGTCTGTCTGGATGTGGAGCTAAAGGTGATCTGACCTGGGAATTCTGTCCTTATCCCAGAACCTCTAATTAGCCAGGTGGTGGTGTGGTGGTGGTGGTGGTGGGGGCATTCCTTTATTCCCAGCGCTTGGGAGATAGAGGCAGGATGATCTCTGTGAGTTCAAGGCCAGTCCTGGTCTACAGGACGGCAGGTTCCAGGACAGCCAAAATTACACAGAGAAACCCTGTCTCAAAAAACAAAACAAGGGCTGGAGAGATGACTCAGTGGTTAAGAGCACTGGTTGCTCCTCCAGAGGACCCAGGTTCAAATTCCAGCAGCTAACAACTGTCTGTAACTCTAGTTCCAGGGATCTAGCACCCTCATACAGACATGCCTAGCAATGCACATGAAATGAAAATAAGGAGACTATTTAAAAAACGAAAGGAAAAAGAGAAAAGTAAAACAAACAATTTCCTAGTCAAACAAAAAATACAGCCTTCAGTTGTTTCTTTAATTTTTACGTGCTTCTGTGGCTGTGTCTGTGCATATGGGTTCAGTACCTGCAGAGGCCAGTAGGGGATTCTGAATTCCCCCAGAACTGGAGTTACAGATGGCTGTGCACCACCACGTGGGTGCTGGGAACCAACTTGGGTCCTCATCTTAACCACTGGGCTGGATTTTAGTCCCCGCTCCGCTCCCTAGAGTCTCGAGTTTTCCAGATGAGTTAGGTCACATTGCTGCTTGGGTCTGAGGGTGGCTAGGTTGTGTGGGTGCTTAGACGGTAGCCACCCATGGAGAATAGCGTGGGGCTCTCCCTCCAGTGCTGTGGAGAGTAGTGTGGGGGCTGTCACCGTAAAGGATAGTGTGGGGCTGTCTCCCTCCAGGGCTGACCCTGTGCCTCCCTCAGCTTTGATCTGAACCCTGTCTTGTCTGCTGTTGCAGTGGGGGAAGGTGTTTCCCGCTTTGGGGCTCCCAAGACTGCTAACTGGAGCTCTGGGGGCAGAGAGGCGATGACTTTGAATGTCAGGCCAAGCAGAGCGTTCTGCCTGCCCCACCCCTCACCTCACTCCAAGTGAGTTCTGCTTCTGTTTACATTTTTGTTTTGTTTTGTTTGAGACAGGGTCTCCCTCTGTAGTCCTGGCTCTCCTGGAACTCATTATGTAGACCAGGCTGGCCTTGAGCTCACAGAGATCCTCCCGCCTCTGCCTTCTGAATGCTGAGATTCATACATACACATATGTACACACCAAGGCTACCTTGTGTTTTTGTTTTGAGACAGGGCTTTGTGTAGTCCAGGTTAATGTCAAACCCAGCGTGTAGCTGAGGATGAACTGGCCCTCTGACCCCCAGCCTCCATCTCCTGAATGCTGAGATTCATACATACACATATGTACACACCAAGGCTACCTTGTGTTTTTGTTTTGAGACAGGGCTTTGTGTAGTCCAGGTTAATGTCAAACCCAGCGTGTAGCTGAGGATGAACTGGCCCTCTGACCCCCAGCCTCCATCTCCTGAATGCTGGGACCACGGAAATACACCTGTTAACAGAGGCTTCGAGGCCGCTAGGCTGCCATTCTACCTACTGAGCATGCCCGGCCTGGCAGAAACTGTATTCTCTTTTTCTATAGATTTATTTTATATGCACGAGTGTTTTGCCTTTATGTATGTCTGTGCATCATGTGTGTACTAGGTGTGGGCAGAGGTTCAGAGGAGGGAGTTGGAGCTCCTGGGACTGGACAGCGGTGAGCATCATAACCCAGGTACTTTCTCAGAGCAGCTCTGTGCTTCTAGGTGCTAAAACCCTGCAGTCCGGCCTCAGGCCCCGGACCGCTGTTGTGCTTTCTGGCTCGGGGAATCGGATGGCTTAGAGTAGAGTGGGCATCCGTGCTGGACACTGAGCCCCCAGGTCTCCCGTGGCTCACGGAGCACTGTGCCTTCCCAGCTGTGTCCTCAGCTCACACCCCGTTAACGGCTGACCTCTGGTTCAGTTTCCAGGCCGAGAGGCCCGCGTTGAACGTCGTCATCTTCCCCCTGCTCCACGAGGGCCTGACAGATGTCATCCGAGATGTCCCCATGCTGCACCTGGATGAGATCACCTTGTTCAAAAGCCGTGTGGCTGAGGAACCGCCCAACCTATGGTGGTGAGAGGACCCTGGCCAGCCCGCCCACCACTCCTGCTACCACGTCCACCACTCCTGTCGCCAGAGCCTCTTCTGTCTGAGTCTCCACGAGGGTGCCCGGAGCCAGCAGACAGTAAGGCCTTGTTCCGTGACAGGAAGAAAGTTTCCAGTTCTCCTGAGACACTCACCCCAGTCCCCCGGGATTCTCTCTGTCACTCTCATGAGTACAGTGACAAGAAGTAATCTGGTGAGCCATGGACGAATGGGCCGTGGATGAGCCAGGCTGCCCTTCAGGGCCTGGCTGTGCTGGGGGTGGGGGGAGGATTTGTGGGCTGCGGTCCCCAGTCCTCTCGCTTGCTTCAGCTTGGGGACTCTCGCCTGCTCCTTTGTTCATGGCCGTCTACACTTAAGCTCAGTCATGTGACCGCACCCACGTGCAGTCAGGGTGGGCCGGGCTGTCACTGTGAAATTCTCGAATGTTGTCTGTGAGCCTGTGGCTCCTTTTCCTGTTGAGCTCCATTTAGGGTGTGGGCCAGTGGCAGAGCTAGTGTGTGCGAGGCCCTGGCTGCCATCCCCGCCACAAAAAAAAAAGTTTAACCCATTGATGTCTCCAGGATGTTTTCAGCTCAGTGATACTTGTACCAGAGAGTCCCCTGAAGCAGGGACTGTGGGGTGGCTTCACCCCCAAACTGAGCCTGAGGAGTTGAGCCTGTGTCTCACAAGTGGTCACCTCTCCTTACAGTCGGTGCTGTGGTGCTCTGAATGCCTTCCAGGAACACTGCAACCGCTGGCCCCATTAAGATAGCTGAATACGGTAAAAGCCAGCGTTGGGTGTAGGTTGGAGCAGGGAGCGCCTACCTGTTTAGTCCTTACAAAATCCACCAAGAGCACTGCTTTAGTTAGTGTGTGGGCATGGACCCCAGGTTCCATCCCCAGAATGTGGTGCCAGCACTCCAGAAGTCAGGACACAAGTGTGAGTCACCCTCAGCTACATAACTGATGTAGAGGCTAACCTGGGCTACATAAGACCCTGTTTCAATCTCAGCAAATGAAAAACAAAGGCCAGACAAAGCTAGAGGAGGAGCCAGTGTCTGTGGCTTCACGCCAGCGAGACTGAGCCAGTAGCCCCTGGAGGGACGTCTGAGAGCGTGTGGTGTGTGGGAGCGTGTGGTGGCATCGATCCACTGACTCCCACCTGGGCCTCCCCAGGACGGGCTCCAGCACGTGTGGACATTGATCCAGGTGGTTTCCAGCCTAGACCACCTCAGTCCGTGCCGTGCCGCCCACCAGGCCTCACTCACTGCTGGTGACCGCCCCAGACCCAGCCTGCCCTCACATCTCCTGTCTCCCGGTCAGCATCCCTTGCTGGTGAGGAGCAGCGCTAGACTGTGCCTGGGGAGACCCAGCTCTGGGGACAGTGTTAGGGAAACAGCCCTCAGGCCCAGGCCCCAAGAACTGTGCCTCTGTCTGGCCCTTGGCATTCTAGCTTCAGTGTTTACATGGGGTCTCCAGTGCCAAGCCCTCTCCCCTCAGCCAGCCTCTTGCCTGAGGGAATCCTCGATTCTCTCCGGAGCCCACAGTGCTCTTCCCTGTCCTGTGGCTGAGCGATCTTAACTCCTAGCCAGAGGTATTGGTCTGTCTGCAGGCTGATCCCAGGGACACCCAGCCCACACCCAGAGCTCTTACCCTCCCAGTCGGAGAGTTCTAAGCCTTCCCTGTCCCTTCCTGCCACTGCAGGCCATTGGACTGACTGCCAAGGTTCCAGGGGGCAGACTGAAGTCCCACATGGCTGTAGACAAGGGACCCAAAGATAGTGGAACCCACTTCTTCCAGTTGAGAAGAAGGGTGAGCATGTCTTTAGAACATTAAGCTGGCACCTGAGGACCACCCATAGGCCCTCCAGGACCCACTGCTGCTTGTCCTTAAGATGAGAATGTGGCTGGTCCCAGCCTGTGATGGGAGCAGGCTGCTTGGAGGTATCTGGTCCCAAGAATCCTTGCGAATACTTCCTTTAAAGGCAGCCCCCCTCAGCTGGCTGTGGTGGTGAAGGGGTTTTTTGTTTGTTGGTTTTTTTTTTTTTTTTTTTTTTTTTTTGTGGTTTTTCGAGACAGGGTTTCTCTGTGTAGCCCTGGCTGTCCTGGAACTCACTTTGTAGACCAGGCTAGCCTCGAACTCTGAAATCCGCCTGCCTCTGCCTCTCGAGTGCTGGGATTAAAGGTGTGTGCCACCACACCCGGCCAGTAGTGGTGAAGGTTTTAATCCCAGAGGCAGGTGAATCTCTGTGAGTTCGAGGCCAGCCTGTTCGGCATAGTAAGTTCTAGTCTAGCCAGGGCTATATAGAGACTCTGTCTCAAAAAAACAACTACAAAAACCCAAACAAATGGCAGCCCCGTTCAGACAGGAAATCACTTTTCTCCTGGGATGTTATTCAAAAAGCCAGAGCCATTCTGTCAATCCTGTGGATAGGCAGTTCTTAGGACCAGCAGTGCTAGCCTCTGGCATTTTTTATGCCCAGAAACTGGGCTGACAGGGAGGGGCCTGGGCACAGGAGGCTGGGGGTGCAGACTGCCTGAGGAAGCACCCCCAACTAGTAGGCCTTGTATTCTCAGCGTCTCCTTCGACTTCAAGCGAGAATTTTCTCTCCTCCTCCACTGGGGACAGGATCCACCAGATGTCAATAGCGTGCTTATTTTCGCTAAGTGCTATTTTGGCACTGGTGTTAATCGAAATTTATAGCCTGCAGCATTTGACGCTGGGAAAAGAACCCACCCTAATGGTCCCTGATTGGCAGGACTGGGCTGTTAAGTGGCAGACCATATGCTGCCTGCTGAGAGCACGGTGAGCGCTTGGGCCTCTGTGTGTGTGTGTGTGTGTGTGTGTGTGTGTGCGCGAGCGTGTGTGTACTTGTACCTGCACGTGTATACATGTATATGTGTATGCCTGTGTGCATGCGTCTACGCCTGCATCTTCTGGTGGTGTGTTTCACATTAAGGAGGGTCAGACATGGGGGAATTCATCCTTTGTAAACAGAAAGCCCCTGACCTCCCAAGGCTGCCTGAATCCCTGCCTTGGCCCACCCCTGGCTGTTTTTGCTTCCTTTTCCAGACCTTGTGGGTTTTTGGTTTGGTTTGGTTTGGTTTGGTTTGGTTTGGTTTTTGTTTTTTTGAGACTGGGTTTTCCTGGTATAGCCCTGGCTGTCCTGGAACTCACTGTGTAGACCAGGCTGGCCTTGAACTCAAAGAGATCCGTCTGCCTCTGCCTTCCGAGTGCTAGGATTAAAGGCGTGCGCCACCACTGCCTGGCTAGACCCTGTGCTTTGTGTGCTGCCTTTGATGCCATGTCTCCCAACCCTCTTGCTCGGCGCAAACCAGCAAACCAGGCTCACTGAGTGACTTTCCTGTTTTCTTCTTAAAACTCTGTGCATGCGCGCATGCGTGTGTGTGCAGGTCTGTGTGTGCCATGGCACATGTATAGAGAGCAAAGGACAATCTTGGGTGTCTCTTCTCACCTCCACCTTGTTTGAGACAGAGTCTTTTGTTCGCTGTTGTATACACCAGGCTAGCTGACGCATGAACTACCAGGGACTCTGCTGTCTCCACCCATCCGTCCCTCGATGGGCATTCAATGATGACAGATGTAGCTACCATGCCTGGCTTCATGTGGGTTCTGGGGCTCTGAGCTCCGGTCCTCGAGAAACAAGTTCTCTATCCATAGAGCTGGGTCCTCAACCCATTTTCCTGATTTTTATAGGGAGGACTCTTACTGGCCAGATTGAAGAGGGCTCTGCTTTGATATGACAGGGACAGGCTCTGACCTGCCAGTGGCCCCTAGAGGCCCTGTAATAGGGCCACGAGGTCCAGGCCCAGGCTGTGACTAGGAAGGGCTGGGCCCAGACACTTGAATCCACCGGTAGCTTCACGTTTGGGCATCCAGGGCAGATTCTCTGACTATCTACTGTATCAGGCCCAGAGTTAAAAGCCAATACTTAGCAAGATGATGGGGTTGGGCCAGTCTAGGGCCGTAGGGGTCTGAGGGAAAGATGGGCCTAAGCAGTGGGGCTGTTGGTGCCAAAGGCCAGGCCTCAAGCAGGATGGACCGCCACCCTCACGCCCACTCCAAGAGGGGCCAGCATGCCGCCTCTCTCTCCAGCGTCCACTGCTACCTACCCCTTTGAAGACTGGGAGCTGCTGAACTCTTCTAAGGGAAAAATAAGAGAAGCCAAGTGTGATTGTGCATCTCATCCCAGACTGCAGGAGGTGGGAGCAGGGGGTCAGGAGTTCAAGGCCAGCTTCAGCTATGTAATGAATTTGAAGCTAGCCTGGGCTTCCTGAGATGACACTATGTCAATAAAGATCAGAGTGGGGGTAGTGGGAGAGAGAGAGAGAGAGAGAGAGAGAGAGAGAGAGAGAGAGAGTGTGTGTGTGTGTGTGTGTGTGTGTGTGTGTTGGTGTTGAATGGGGTATAAAGAAACAGGAGACAAGAAATTTTGAATGGGGCATGAAGTATGACCACCAGCAGTGAGTCCCAGACTGTGACCTCTTCCTGTGAATGTGACCCATTCATTGGTACCTGAAGTTATTAGTAGTATCCAATGCCCTGTTGTTGGGTTTTTGTGACAGGTCTCATCTGTGTTTGGGGTTGTAGGATATGATAGAGGTCTGCAGGCTCAGTGTTAATGCTGCATGAGATTCTAGACTAGGCCTAGCTCCTACGTTAGCTGCTTAGTGGTAGCACCTACATCCCTCAGAAGGATCACCAGCGAGTGAGCATCATCAGACCCGGAGCTTGGCTGTACCTCCCACCCTACCCCAACCCCTGCCCGACCTGGCAGGCTTCATAGGGCTGCTGTTCAGAGAGGCCAGGGTCCCTGAGGCTGCCTCTGCTAATGCTGGCCTGGGATCTGCTTCAGAACTTGGAACCTGGGGTGGAGCAGGGTGGGGTGGGGTGGGGTGGGGTTGGGAGGGAGCAGGGGGAGCACTAGCTCTGTGATCGATCATGGGGTGCTGTGCAAGGCATGTGTGTACGAGCCAGGGTTTCCACAGCAGGAGGAGTGGGCATGCCTCAGTAGGTGTGTCTGTATGTGTGTGCACAAGAGCTCCTGTCCTCTCGAAGCCCCTGTCAAAAGCCCCTGTCAGCTCGAAGCCTCTTCGCTACTACTGACTGTGATCTACTGCACGTGACTTCCCCGAGCACCAACTGAGTTCAGTGTGTTGTTTGGGGGCATGGAGAAAGGCCTTGAGACCAGGTGCTAAGTGACCATTCCCTCCCTTTTGATGACTGACCGCCCTGACTCCTGTCCAGCTGGGAGAACTGCCTGTGGTTGGTATCTGGCAGTGACAGATGTCACTATGGTGCTGACAAACTACATTCTGAATGGGTGTTTCTATGTAAATCTGTAGCATGTGGAAAATCTCTAATAAATGGAACTTGATTTAGAAAGCCAGGCAGCCGTGTGGTCCTTCCAGCAGGGACTCGACTATCCATGTATAGCCAGCTTCATGGGCTCACGTGGGGAGGGTCCCTCATTCTTTTTTTGAGACAGAATTTCATGTAGCTTAAGCTAGCTTCAAATCTAATATGTAGACAAGGCTGGCTTTGAACTCCTAATCCTGCTCTCTGGTTGTGAACCTTGACCTCAGCAGAGCCACCGTTAAAACACCCATAGGTGGCCCCCTCTGGACTGGTTGGGGGGCTTCCTCACAACATGGCTGCCAGACTGAATCACAAGCATTCCAAGAAAACCAGCAGGGTGTGTTGAGCTTTGGAACTCACCATTTGGTTGTTAACCTCCACGCTTAATAGTCAGTTATAGAGATACACCATGTTCAGCAGAAATGGACACAGGCTACCCTAGGATCCAGGGGGTCTTAGGATCTCATTGCAGAAGAGCTGGTGGGGTGGGAGGCAGGACTGCACCCATACTAAGAAGTATATCTATGTGCAGCCTGGGCTTCCTAGCCTAAGCCAGGCTATGGGAATGGCTGTGTGGTGTACATGTGGAGGGAACACTGCCTCATGTATGGGAGGGCTTACATTATTAGTACATGCCTTCCTGGTGGCCATGGGGAAGATGAGGCTGCCGAGCCTTTGTCCAAAAGGGGGAAAAAAAAAAAAAAAAGGTTGGGCTGGAGAGTTGGTTCAGTAGTTAAGAGCATTGGCTGCTCTTCCAGAAGACCCTGGTTCAATTCCCAGCACCCACATGTCGGATCACAATTATCTGTAACTCCAGCCCAAGGGGGACCCGACACCTTCACATAGGCACACACACAGGCGAAATACCAGTCCACATAAAATAAAAATAGATCATTAAAAAAATGAAAGAAGTGCCAGGCGTGGTGGAGCATGACTAATCCCAGTACTCGAGAGGCAGAGGCAGGTGGAGCTCTGAGTTCTAAGGCCAGCCTGGTCTACACAGTGAGTTCTAGGACAGCCAGGGCTACAGAGAAACTCCATCTTGGAAAGAAAAGAAAGCAAGCAGCTGAGCAGAAGCAAGCAAGAAAAGATGGATTTATTCCCTCCTGTGGCTGCGGTGTGATTAGCGCTTGAGTTCCTGCCTTGAATCCCAAAGATATTAGAGCAACCTGGATTTGTGATCCATAGCAACCCTTTCCTCTCCTGGGTTTCTTGCGCTCAGGGTGTGTTACCCGCAGCAATAGAGGTGCACAATGTCTGTCATCCTTGAGAGGTGGAAGCTCAGCTCGGGGATCAGGAGTTAAGGGATGCTGAACTGGAGGCTAGCCTATGCTGTATAAAACCCCACATAACAAAACAGCAAGAAAAAATGTTTTTTATTGGCTCCCTCCCCTGAATATACTCACGGTTTCTATGACACATGTATTCCACAAGCAATCTCTCCTGCTTACCCCCAGATAAATATTATGACTTCATTTTTGTGTGTTTGTGTGTGGTTCTGGGGGTGAAAACCAGATTCTTGCACATGCTATTAATTGTGCTAATGCTTTGCCTTGCCCCCAGCCATTCATGGAGGGGGTTAGGGGGTGGTTCTCAGCAAGTTTAACATGCAAGCTACAAAGCTGAGCCTTGGGCTGAGAGTCTTGTAAATTCCAGTCCTCTGTTTTGTGCGTGTGTGCATGTGTGAACATGTGTGTGTGTGTGCATGTGTATCTCCATGTGACCTCAGTCCACCTCCCTGAAGTATCTTAGGTTTGACTAGGTAGGAAGAGCAAGCATTTGTGAGGACTCCAAGAAGGTCCCCACATGTATACACACCTCCAGGCTTCTAAAGGAGCCACAGTCACAGGTTTAACAGTGCCAAGTGTAGTAATCCCAAGGCAGATAACAAGGACAATGGATTATATTTCTTGAGTACTTACTAAGTGTAGGGTGCTGTACTGAGTACTTTTCATCATTATCCTATCCTAAAAAGAAAAACCAAAAGCATTTATGTACCAAGAGCTGAGATTGGAAAATAATCAGATGCGGGCGTGGTGGCGCATGCCTTTAATCCCAGCACTCGGGAGGCAGAGGCTGGCAGATTTCTGAGTTCGAGGCCAGCCTGGTCTACAGAGTGAGTTCCAGGACAGCCAGGACTATACAGAGAAACCCTGTCTTGAAAAAAACAAAAAAAGAAAAAAAAATAATCAGGTCCCTAGACACCCCCCCCCAACGTCAGCGGTCTCCTGCCCCTCAAGAGTGTGTCTCCAACAAACCAAGGTAGTACTTACGAACACTGGTACTTACAAGAGTATGCTCAGGGGGATTACTTTGTCACCTACAAAAGCGGTAAAATGTAAATGTTAGGTCATGGGGAGATGGCTCAGTCAGTAAAGTGCTTGCTTGCCTTGTGACCATAAAAACCCACCAAGTGATGGTGGCGCATGCATTTAGTCCCCATAGAGGCAGAGGCAGAGGCAGAGGCAGAGGCAGAGGCAGAGGTAGCAGGAACACTGAGTTCAAGGCCAGCCTGGTCTATAGTGTTGAGTTCCGATGCCAGCACTTGCACAGTGAGCGGGGATTGGAGAGGCAGTGTGTGTGTGTGTGTGTGTGTGTGTGTGTGTGTGTGTGTGTTGGGAGATGGGGGTGGAGCTGGGCATCTATAATCCCAGCACTGGGGAGGCTGAGAAGGGGGAATCCCTGGGGTTTGCTGGTCATTCAGCATTGTTGGTGAGCTCCAGTTTCAGTGGGAGAACCTGTCTCAAAAAAAACAGATTAGCACTGGAGAGATGGCTCAGTGTAAGAGCACTGACTGCAGCCGGGCGCACCGCACACCTTTAATCCCAGCACTTGGGAGGCAGAGGCAGGCAGATTTCTGAGTTCAAGGCCAGCCTGGTCTACCGAGTGAGTTCCAGGACAGTTAGGGCTATTCAGAGAAACCCTGTCTTGAAAAACCAAAAACAAACAAACAAACAAAGCCAACCCAGAACAGATGGGACACTAGACAGGGCAGTCAATACCTTAAATCCCAGCACTCAGGAGGCCAAGACTGGTGGAGCTTTGTGACTTTGAGGCCCATTTTATCAACATAGTCAGCTCCAGACTACTCAGGGCTGTATCATGACATTTTGTCACAAAAACAGGGCTGGAAGAGCCGGACATGGTGGCGCACGCCTTTAATCCCAGCACTCGGGAGGCAGAGGCAGGTGGATTTCTGAGTTTGAGGCCAGCCTGGTCTACAGAGTGAGTTCCAGGACAGCCAGGGCTATACAGAGAAACCCTGTCTCAAAAAACAAAAAAACAAACAAAAACAAACAAACAAAAACAAAACAGGGCTGGAGCTTTTGGCCCAGTGGCTCAGTGGTTAGGAGCACTGATTGTTCTTGTAGAGGACTTGGGTTAGATTACCAGCACCTACATGGTAGCTCACAACCATCTATAACTCCAGTCCCAGGGCATCTGATACCCTCTTCTGATCTCAGGGGCCCCAGGCATGTACACGGCCCACAGACATACAGGCAGGCAAAAGGAAAAAGAGAAATTGAGGAAGATTCCAGATGTCAACTTCTGGCCTCTCATGCTTGCAGACATGTGGGTTCACGAATACACACACCTCCAGACACAAAAGAGAAGGCCTTCTATTGGCAAGATTATGAGCTCCTGTGTCCTGGGTGGGAATGTCAGTTGGTTCTGCTAAGACATGTGGAGGACACGGGGCTGCAGCTCCTGAGATCATGAACTCATGTATATCTGAGGAGCAGTTCCACCTTGGGGAATTATCTCAGAGCTCACTGCACAGGTGCAAAGTGACCGATATATAATGTTCATCAACATTACACGTAATTGCCAAAGTCTGAAAGTATTCTAAATGTCCAATCACAGGGGATGAGCGAAATAAATTACACAGGTCCATTCAGCTACCAAGTATGACTGAGGCAGAAGTGGGTACAAAGAAAGAACATGGCAGACAGAAAATATTTCAGGGCTGGCGTGGGCTCAGTAGGAGACCATGGGCCCTGGGTTTTATCCGCAGAGCTTTCAACAAAGAACTATCTCCCAGGACTGTTGAGATGACTTGGAGTAAGGACACTTGCCACCTGTGCTGACAACCTGAGTTCAATCCCTGGAACCCACATGGAATAAGTTCAAGGGCAACTCAGGATTTCGTGTGAAGTCCTGTCCAAAAGCCAACCAAGCCATCACCCGGCAGAGTGGCGCACGCCTTTAATCCCAGGACTCAGGAGGTGGAAGCAGGTGGACCTCTCTGAGTTTGAAGCCAGCCTGGTCTACAAAGTGAGTTCCAGAATAGCCAGGGCTACATAAAGAAACCTTGTCTAGAAAAAACAAAAACAAAAACAAAACAAGCAAAAACCAAACAGCAACAATTTGAGGTCAACCTGGGCTACATAAGAGCCTATCCACCCAGTCTCTGCTAACCCTAACCCTAACCCTAACCAGTTAAATAAAAATGATCAGTTAAAAAAATTCACACCTCCATAAATGTCACAGAAAAACTGCCAAGATTTCTAAAAGCAACTTTTGAATTCTGGCAACGATCCAGAGGCTGGCCATACACTGCATATTTATTGAGGGGGGCTGGGGACAGCCAAATCTCAGCAGCAAGGGGAGCTTCGTGACATTTCCCCCTCGCCCTGGTCTGTTCCTTTCTCTCCAGCTCAATGAAGCCCACATTCCTGGCTCTCGAAGGAATTGACAGCTCAGGGGCTCTGATACCTCATTCTCCAAACCAGACACGACAGGACAGGCTTGCTAGATCCCTGAAAGGCACCTTTCTCTGAATAAACTCAAGATCTCCCTGCATTACAAACTTCTCCCCAGACCCATTTGTCAAAACTATTTACAGCCAGGTGTTTTCTGTTGCAGCTGCCTCGGGCAATCGATGGTAGTTAACAGACTGACTAACAGACCCCTAGACAGACTCAAGTCATACATAAATAATAAAGAAGCCAGCCACGGTGGTACACAGCCATAATACCAGCCCAGAAAGATGAGAGAACGGCCAGGGAGATGGCTCAGCAGGTAAAACTGATTCTGGTGCAAGCCCCATGACTTGTGCTCCTTCCTCCAGTACCAGGTATAAAGCTAGATTTGGGGGTGTGCATCTATAATCCCAGCAGCCCAACACCGAGATGAGAAGCAGAGATAGAATTAAAAGGTTTGTATGCTGAGCAGGAAATAGGAGAAACCCATTCTATCTCAAAACAAATGGAAGGGGCTGGGCATGGTGGCGCAGGCCAAGCCGGTGGATTTCTGAAATTGGGGCTAGCCTGGTCTACATAGCAAGTTCCAGAACAGCCAGGATTATGTAGACAGACCTTATCTCAGAGGAGAGAGAGAGAGAGATCCCATTAATGCTTGAGTGGTAGATGGGGTCACTGTGTGGTATCCTCACCCTCCACTCATGAACAGCTAGCCCTGTTCTGATGAGCCCCCATTTCTGAAATTTTTGCCTTCATGTACAACAGAAACAAGTGATTTGACCATAGAGGCTGTCTCCTTAACAGCTGAGGCTCAGGAGTCAATGTATTTTGAAGAGGCCACCATGTATTTCACTAAGTAGGAATGAACCACCCAGACATTCTCGCAGAAAGCCCTGTCTGTACAGGGCTGGGATGCTGGAGGGCTTTGCACATGTGACTTTTGGGGGGTATATCTTAAAAAATGTTCAACTAGCTGAAAGATTAGTAAGGTCAATGAAGGCAAACATCCCTCCATGCCTTCATGCTGACGGACAGGAAAATAGCTTGGCCTCTGGCCTTGCTGTACCAGCTGCCTTTGAAGGGGATTCGAGATGGCTCAGCAGTTAAGAGCACCGACTTCTAGAGGTCCTAGAGTTCAATTCCCAGCAACCACATGGTGGCTCACAACCATCTGTAATGGGATCTGATGCCATCTTCTGGTGTGTCTGAAGACAGCAACAGTGTACTCACATACATGAAATAAAGAAATAAATCTTTTTAAAAAAGGATACAGTTTTCTTTTTCTTCCTCCTCCTCCATATATATATATATTCATATTCTTCTTTCTTTCTTTCTTTCTTTCTTTTTTTTTTTTTTTTTGAGACAGGGTTTCTCTGTGTAGCCCAGGCTGTCCTCACTTTGTAGACCAGGCTGAACTGGAACTCAGAAATCTGCCTGCCTCTGCCCCCTGAGTGCTGGGATTAAAGGTGTGCACCACCACCGGCTTGTTTTGTTTTTTCGGGACAGGTTTCCTCTGTGTAACTCCTGCTGTCCTGGAGCTTTGATTTATAAACCAGGCTGGCCTCAGACTCACAGGGATCCTCCAGCCTCTGCCTCCTGAGACCTATCATGTGCCACTATAGCCAGAAAGATGCAGTTTCTTCTTTCTGCATTCTTGTCTGTTTCCACTGCACTGCTTTTTAGCTCAGTGAAGTTGTGCATTTTCATTCCCAGAGAAGTTATCCTCTGACCTCCACACACTCTGTAGCAGACACATACACAGAGATCAGATACAAAGTTATAGTAAATGTTTTTTAAAAATACAAGAAAGGAAGGAAGAAAGAAAAGAAAGACTGGAAAGATGGCTCAGTGGTTAAGGGCACTTGCTGTTGTTTAGAGGACCTACCTGGGCAGCTCACGGTTGCCTGGAACTCCAGTTCTAGGGGACCTTCTTTTGGACTCTGTGTGTACCTGTATTTGTGCACACGCTCATGCACACACACACACTAAATTAAAACTTCATGAAGAAAGAAAAGGAAGAAAGGAAGGAAGGAGGGAGGGAGGGAGGGAGGGAGGGAGGGAGGGAGGAAGGAAGGAAGGAAGGAAGGAAGGAAGGAAGGAAGGAAAGAAGGAAGGAAGGAAGGAAGGAAGACAGACAGGCAGGCCAGGCATGGTGGTACCTGATCTAAGTCCTCAGGAGGCAGAGGCAGATGCATCTCTGTGAGTTCCAGGCCAACCTGGCCTATATAAGAGTAATTCCAGGTGGTCAGTGGTGGTGCATGCCTTTAATCCCAGCACTTGGGAGGCAGAAGCAGGCAGATTTCTGAGTTTGAGGCCAGCCTGGTTTACAGAGTGAGTTCCAGGACAGCCAGGGCTACACAGAGAAACCCTGTCTCAAAAAACCAAAAAAAAAAAAAAAAAAAAAAAAAAAGAGTAATTCCAGAATATCCCGGATTATATATTGACATGGTGAGAGCCTGTCTCAAAATAAATAAATAATCTCAATACTTAGGAGACAGAGGCAGGCAGCTCTTTGTGAGTTCAAGTACAGCCTCATCTAAGGGGGGAAAAAAAAAGAGACCGTTTGGAGTGGCTATTTTCAATATATTTAAAAGATTAAAGAAAATCGTGTCTGAACAACCAAACATATAACAGCTAAAAAGGGAAAGATCAAAGAAAGTGTCTGAAAGCGGACCACATGGAAATTCCGGTTGTTTCTGTGTGCTGCCACCACCACCAGTGATACATTTCTGTGGGATGGAGGCAGGCTTGTCACTGCGCCTCTGTGGAGGTTAGAGGGCTTTCTCTTTCCACCACGAGTTCTAGTTCTAGGAACCAAGCTCAGGCTTGGGCGGCGGGGATTTTACTTACATAAACAGTAACTAGAGACACAGTGCTCCCAAGTCCTCCGACCTTCTCACAGCTGCTGTGGGAGTCCAGACCTGGAAATGAATGGTAGTGACGACTACCCACACTCCGTTCCTCCACATGCACTTGAAGATGAGAAGCAGTGTGCGTATTGTATCACAATTATTTTAGAAGGTTAAGGATAGAAATGTAGCTCAGCTGTGGTGAGTTTGCCTAAAATCCCCCAGTGAGGGGCTGGAGGTGTGACTCAGTGGTAGAGCCCCTGCCTAGAATCCCTCAGTGAGGGGCTGAGGTGTGACTCAGTGGTAGAGCCCCTGCCTAAAATCCCCCAGTGAGGGGCTGGAGGTGTGACTCAGTGGTGGAGCCCCTGCCTAGAGTCCCCCAGTGAGGGGCTGGGGCGTGGCTCAGTGGTAGAGCCCCTGCCTAGAATCCCCCAGTGAGGGGCTGGGGTGTGGCTCAGTGGTAGAACCCCTGCCTAGACTCCCCCAGTGAGGGGCTGGGGTCATGGCTCAGCAATAGAGTGCTTTTCTAGCATGCACAAAGTTCTGGGTTTGGACACCAATAAATCCAGCAGTTGCAGACACAGACACAAACAAACAAACAAACAAGCAAATAAATTTAAAGAAAAAGAAGGGGGGGAGAGGGGGGGGGAGAGGGGGGGGAGGCGGCAAGCAGGGTTTGGGGCCTGAGAGGCTGGAGGTTTATGCAAGGATGGTGGACTGGCCCTTGTCAGATGAGAGTTGCTGTCAGTCCATACCATGAGAACTGTAAATCTATTCCACTTTTGTTTCTTTGTGACAGGATCTTGTTATGTAGCCCAGGCTGACCTTCAGGCTGACCTTGAACTTCAGATCTTCCTGCCTCAGCTTCTTTAGTGCTGGCATTACATGCTTATGCTCAGAAAGACCTCTCTCTCTCTGTATCTGTCTGTCTGTCTGTCTCTGTCTCTGCTCTCTCTCTCTGAGGACTCACTATGTAGCCCTGACTAGCCTAAAACTCACAGAGACCCTCCTGTCTCTGCTTTCCAGACGCTGAGATTCCCAACACCGCCATACCTTGTCTGTCATTTTTTTTTTTTTAGCGAACGAACATATATTTATTATAAAATGAGAAAACTCTTAAGAATAAGCGGGGCTTCACCGTCTTCCCACACTCAGGCTCTTCTCTTGGACCGCAAACACCATGAGCAACAACCTACTGGGTGGAGCAAGGCCGGGGGAAGCTGTTTTCCTCCCGAGAGCCAACAGAACACACTAGGCGTCTAGGGCCCCTCTCCCCAGAACGCGCCTCGCTCCGTTGCTCTGGCAACCAGCGCCTCTTTATCAAACTGCGGAGAAAACCCTGAAGGCCCCACCTGTTCTCCAGTTTGTGATTTAGAGCTTTGGGTGTTTTTAATTGTAGGAAAACCGAAATGAGCAGGGCTCGCTCCCTCTGCATGGGCAAGATAAAGCCTCAATCTGCCAGAGCGCTGTCTGCTGGAAAGAAATCTCTTTCAATTTGCGGGCGACTTTCCAGCGAGGCTCTGGTGGCAGCGAGCAAGCTGGCAGTGCATGTGGTGACACACTCAGATAGAGGCTCTGCCATTTCAGGGGAGGGGGAACCTATCCCCATTAGGGAAGGCTGGGTCCTGGCCAGCCAGGTACATCTGGGATGGCATTCTACCAGGCTGGGAACCTAGAGATCCGAGGAGTGAGGCTCAAGGCTCCCACCGTGTGTCCCTCTGCTCCTTCTGACCCCTAACCTTTCTCCTGGCCACTCCACCCTGGCACTGCAGGTCCAGAGCTTGAATAGCATGGGATGGTGCAGGCTTTTAACCTCAGCGTGTCAGAGGCAGAAACAGGTGGACCTCTTGTGAGTTCAAGGGCAACCTGGTCTACGACGTAGTGAATTCTGAATTTCTGGGCCAGCCCAGGCTAAATATGAAGCCCTGTCATAAAAATGAATGAGTGGATAAATAAATAAGATGCAGCCTGGGGGGCTAGTAAGATGGCTTAGCAGGTAAAGGTGATTGCTGCCAAGCATGGTAACCTGAGTTTGAACCTCAGGACCCACAGAGTGGAAGAAGGAGAACTCTTTTTCTGACCCCTAAACACATTCTCTTTGTTTTGTTTTGTTCTGTTTTGGAGACAGAGTTTCTTTTTGTAGCCCTGGCTGGCCTAAGACTCACCCTGTAGACCAGGCTGGCCTTGAACTCACTGAGATCCACCTGCCTCTGCCCCTGCAGCGCTGAGATTGAAGGTATGTGCCACTACCGCCCAGCTCTCCACACACATTCTGTGGCAGGCATGTGCCCACATATGGACAGACATACCCCTACACACACACACACACACACACACACACACACACACACACACACACACACACACGAGCGCACAAATTCACTTAACATAATAATAAAAGTGTGAAATACAACTCACCTCTACCTGACACTGGTCCCACCTGACTCCTGAGGTGTTCTGTTTGCTGCCTGGAATCTCTGCATCAACTCCGGACCCCTGCATCAAGATACATTTGTTTGCAAAATACAGAAAGCCTAGCTCAAAGGTTTGATTTGATGCTCGGTTGGTAAAGTGCTTGCCCACCCATCTGTAACCCTAGGTCCAGGGGATTCAGCACCCTCTTCTGGCCTCCACAGGAAACTACACTCATGTGAACACACATATGTATACACACACACACACACACACACCAAAAACAAAACCAAGGGAGCTGGAGAGATGGCTTATTAATTAAAGGCACTGGATGCTTCTTCAAGGGATGTGGGTTCAGTTCCCACATAGTGGCTCACCATCAGCGCTGTTTAGCTCTTTGGGGATCCAGCGCCCTCTTCTGGCCTACCTGGACATTGCATACACATGCTACACATACATGTGAGCAAAACAGGCATACACATAAAAAATAATCAAATCTGGCTGGGCATGATGATGCACGTCTTTAACCCCAGCATTCAGGAGGCAGAGGCAGGAGGATTTCTGAGTTCAAGGCCAACCTGGTCTACAGAGCGAGTTCCAGGACAGCTAGGGCTACACAGAGAAACCCTGTCTTGAAAAAGAAAAAGTGGGCTGGTGAGATGGCTCAGTGGGTAAGAGCACTGACTGCTCTTCCAAAAGTTCTGAGTTCAAATCCCAGCAACCACATGGTGGTTTACAACCACCCGATATGAGATCTGACACTCTCTTCTGGTGCATCTGACAGCTAAGCTACATTGTACTAACTTATAATAAAAATATTTTAAAAAGAAGAAGAAGGGGGGCTGGAGAGATGGCTCAGCGGTTAAGAGCACTGACTGCTCTTGGGAAGGTCCTGAGTTCAAATCCCAGCAACCACATGGTGGCTTACAACCATCCTTAATGACATCTGACTCCCTCTCCTGGTGTGTCTGAAGACAGCGGCAGTGTACTTACATATAAAATAAATAATAAATAAAATCTTTAAAAAAAAAAAAAAAGAAGAAGAAAAAGAAAAAACCCCAAACTAACAGGTTGTTTGTTTGTGAGACTCCCACTCATATTTTCTGACTGAGCTTGACTCCAGGCAACTGGAATCACAGAAACCAGAAAAGGGAGGAGCCATTTAGTTGGCTCCCTCACCTACACAGCCCCATCCACTCTTAGGGATTCTGGGAAATGGCTCAGCAGCCTGGCACCCACTGCTCTTAGCTCCTCCACCTTTCCAGAGTTTGTGACTGTCTGCATGGGACGGCTTCTGTACAAACCATTTTTGTTTTTGAATTTTTCTGTTTCTATTTTTCATATACATAAATGTGTGGTGTGCACATGTATGGGTCTTTGCAAGTGTGTGGACGAGTGTGTGTATGGTGGAGGTGCAGATGCACGGGGAAAACCCATGTGATGTTGGCAGTCATTCTCCAGCTCTCCTCCACCTGATCCCCTGAGGTACCATCTCTCAATCAAGCCAGTCTGCTCTGGAGACCCCTGCCTTCTGATGCTGGGATTTCCTGCTCAGCGTCAACGTGGGCTCTGGGGATCTGAACTCTGGTCATTATGCTTGAATGCTCATCCTTTAAGCATGGAACCATTTTCCCAGCTCTGTGGGAGATTTAAGAATTATTTACTTACTTTTTTTTTTTTTTTTTTTTTTTTGAGACAGGGCTTCTCTGTGCAACCTTAGCTGTCCTGAAACTCACTTTGTAGACCAGGCTGGCCTCGAACTCAGAAATCCGCCTGCCTCTGCCTCCCAAGTGCTGGGATTAAAGGCGTGCGCCACTACTGCCCGGCAAGAATTATTTATTTTTATGTGTATGGGTGTTTCACCTACATGTATGTCTGTGCACCGTGTGCGTACAGTACCCTCAGAGGCCAGAAGAGGGAGCCAGATTCCGTGGGACTGAAGTTACAGACTCATGAGCCAGGGTGGGAGCTGGATATTGAATCTGGAACCTCTGGGAAAGCAGTTAGTGCTCAGAACCACTGAGCCAGTGCTCCAGCCCTATGCCAGGCAGTTTTGGCAGACGAGCTTCCTGGTACTGCTTTCGCTTTGCACAAAGCCTTTTCCTGCTCTATTCAAAAGCCACTTGGAAGTCCCTCACCTTGGGGGAATGAAGAGTGGTCAAATGAGACTCAGTGTGAACAGAGGTGTCTAAGAGAAGGCTGTTCCAAGAGCAGACACCCGGGGCCTGGGCGCCAGGCTGAAGGGGAGGGTCACCAGGTTGCCCTGGCAACAGAATGGGGGTATTATAAGCTCTTCTTCTGAGGGTTTTCAGGGCTGCAAATGCAGATCTGTAGAATCCCGGTTGACAAGGTGATGTGGGTGTGGGGTGCGGCTCTAGGCAGTAATGCTGTACCTGGAACCTGAAGGACTGAAGGATGGAGATGGGTAGGAGCTGCTGGACACTGGACACTGTGGTCTTGGGTGCACAAGCCCAGGACTGGGAGCACGTTCCTGCTTGAGTGACACACTATTCTGATCCAGCAGGGGCAGGAGGGTGATGCCAAAAACTCCCGTAGCCCGGCAGGGACCGAGGTGGTGTTCCCTAGCCTCCCGCTAGTACTGAAGTATATTCTTGAAGAGTGCTCCTTAAGAGTGCTCCCCATAGCTGGGGCTGTAGGGTGCACATCTTTAGCCTTTTAATCCCAGCACTTGGGAAACAGAGGCCAGCAAGTTCCAGGACAGCCAGGGCTACACAGGGGACCATCCTCACCCTGAAAAAAAAAAAAAAAAGAATGTTTCCCCAAAGTGATCTCAAATAGCTAATCTCCAAGAGTTCTCCTCAGTGGCACTTGGTAGTGCCCTCCAGTAGAACCTCTGTACCTCCCCAGTATGCTTCCCAAAAAGACTCAAGAGTACTCCCCACTAGTACCTGAGAGTGCTCCCTGCCTCCTGCCTCCCCCCCCCCCATAGTCATAGTCCGCAGTGGGGAATCTCCAGCTGATGTGAGCACAACACATCCATCTAATTAACTGCCTTCTAAAAACCACTTATAAATGAAATATATGTCCGAGAAACATCCTTTTGCAGTGGGCAGTAGAAACTGCAGAGACCGGAAACTGCTCCATTCGACAGCTCTCAGGTTTAAATGACACATGATGTCACCTCGTCCAAGGCTCAGGGAACATCACAGTCAGCTGGGGTAGAAAGAATGTAAGAGTCAGGGGAAGGGGTGGGGTGATGTGCTACACTGCCTCCAGAATTCAACAGTTACCTCTGACAAAGATTAGGACCAGAAATGCCAAGTCATGGAGGGAGGAGGGAGGAGGGAGGAGGGAGGAGGTCCTCCGTAGGTCCGCCCCTTTCTCAGGATCAATAGCTGGTTTATAGTTGTGGAGGCAAGATAAGATATCTTTTCAGAAATGTAGTCCTTCATCCCTGCCCCCCCCCAACAACTCTGATGACTCCCCCTCCCCCCTCTCCCTCCCTCCATCTCCTTCTCTCCCCGTCCCTCCTTCCTTCCTCCCCATCCCCCAAGGTGAGGAAAATAGGAAGAGAGCAAGTTAGGAAGACTAGAGATGGGACCAATGGGAGAAGGGGGGGGGGGGGACATGTGGATGAAATGTTATAATGAAATCCATTATATATAAATCAAACATTAAACCACATAAAAGAGTGCTCCCCAGCCAGGTGGTGGTGACACACACCTTTAATCCCAGCACTCGGGAGGCAGAGACAGGCAGATTTCTGAGTTCAAGGCCAGCCTGGTCTACAGAGTGAGTTCCAGGACAGCCAGGGCTACACTGAGAAATCCTGTCTTGAAAAATAAAAACAGGGTGGCGGCTAGCCGCTGTCTGTGGAGGCCACGGCTTGGACTAGGGGGGGCAGCGCTCCGCCTTGCCAGGCAACAGATGCCCAGCGTCTGTGCAGCGCAGCAGTTGAGAAGCAGCAGCCACCGAAGGAGTGAAGCACTCGCCGGCGCACCTCTGGATAATGTTCCCAAAGTATACCCCCCCAAGACCCAGCAGCTGGTCCAAGACATTGCCAGCCTTATGCTCCTGGAGATCTCAGACCTCAACGGACTCCTGAAGAAAACATTGAAGATCCAGGATGTCAGCCTTATGCCAATGGGTGGCATGGTGCCTGGTCTCGTCTCTGCTGCAGCACCGGCCTCTGAGGCGGCCGAGGAAGAAGACGTCCCCAAACAGAAAGAGCGGACACACTTCACCGTCCGCCTGACAGAGGCAAAGCCTGTGGACAAAGTGAAGCTGATCAAGAAGATCAAGAACTATGTCCAGGGCATCAACCTCGTCCAGGCCAAGAAGCTGGTGGAGTCCCTGCCCCAGGTAATCAAAGCCAAAGGTAATCAAAGATGGAAGCAGCCTTGGAGGCAGTGGGTGGCACCGTGGTTCTGGAGTGAGGCATGGTTATGAGGACTTACGGACTAGAGTTCTGGGATCCGGGCAAAGCATGCTCACCCTGATTCACTCCCAGCTGCTGTGGTGGGAGCAACAGCTAGTTACGCTGAGTGTCCGAGGTCTCCTGAGAGGGACAGGATGGACCTACTGTGATGGGGTGGGGCAGAACTCATGAGAGATTGCCTTGGGAACTTACCAAGTGAACACACCCTCTGGTGGCTACTGAGAAAATAAACTATTCAGGCTGGGGTGTTCAGTGAGTGGTGTGTGTGCCCAGGGCTGGGAGTATAAAGGACCACCTAGAAAAAAAAGAAAGAAAAAAGAAAGAAAAATAAAACAGTAACAAAACAAACAAACAACAAAAAGAGTGCTCCCCAACTGCTCAGAGTATTCCTTGAGAGCGCTCCTCCAAAATACCTGAGGGTACGCTGCATCAGCACCTGTGTGTACTCCCCAAAAGTGCCCCCCCAAAGAGGAAGACAAAACAGCTGACAAGAACTGTAGGGTCTCTGAGCTTTGGTGACCCCACCCCCTCATGATGGCTGTCAACCCCCCACATGCTGGCTGCCAGCTCCCCCCCCCCATGATGGCTGTCATCACCCCCGACCCCCGCTGGCTGTCAGCCTCCCTCCCCCAAGGCAGAGAGAAAGAAGAATGGGATCCTCCACAAGAGTGAAGAGCCACACCCTTCAAGACTGCTCAGAAAACACCAAAAGGCCACAGCTTCTGGCGCCCTTCCCTGGGTCCACTCACCAGCAGGTGAAGGGAGGGGCAAGGGTGACATCAAAGCAGCCGAGTATTCACTGGGACCTGCTGCTACAGTGCTTGAGGGCAGGCATGTCCCCAGCCTGGCTCCACTGTTCTTTCTGTGAAACCTTCAGCAGCTTCCTCAGACCCTCTGAGCTGCACCTGGTGTTCGCACTGGGGCTCACAAAGTAGACACACAAGCTTTGTTCTTCCCCGGGCCTCAGTTTCCTCTCTGTAAAGTGGAATGGCAAAAGGGGCTTCCATGAGGACCATTGGGAAGACACAGAGGGGCAAAGTAGGGCCTGGAATTCTATTCAGTGCACAGTAGGACAAGCACTCACTAGGTGCTCGCTACAGAGTAGGCAGCCACCATACATCAGGCACTTGGCACCAAGTAGACAGTCAGGAAGGGCTAGGCCCTTGGCACATGATAGATACAATGGCTCTTTGTGGTTGTCAACTTGACTACATCTGGAATTAAGTGAAACCCAAATGGCTGGGGACCCCTGTGAGGGACTTTTTTCTCAGATATCTGAAGTGGGAAGACTCACTGCTAATCTCGGTCTTTTGAGGTGGGAGACACACCTTTAACCTAACCCTATAGAAAGGACATGGAAGAAGGAAGCTTAGGCTCTGCCTGCTTGCTCTGACTTTCGCTGGCAAGCCTGTTCCTTTCCTGGCATCAGCCTACTCCTTCAGCCTATACTGAAGACCAGCTGAGACACCCAGCCTCGTGGGACCAGGCAACTACTGGACTCTTGGACTTTCATCCATTGGCAGCCATTGTGGGACTAGCTGAACCACACCCTGTAAGCAACTCTAATAAATCCCGTGTGTGTGTGTGTGTGTGTGTGTGTGTGTGTGTGTGTGTGTGTGAAGTGTGTGTACATATATACACATACATACATATGTAAAGTGAATATACATATTCATTCTGTACGTTCTGTTTCTCTAGAGAACCCTGACTAATACAGACAGCAAGCACACAGACTAGTCACCAGTAGATTCACAGCAGACAGTAGGATCTGTGTGCACAGCAAGCCATGGTACTCCCACCCCAGGGGGACGTGAGTTCTCCTAAGTAGAGACCCAGCCAAGCAGAGGCACCATATCCCTCCTGAACTGCTCTGGGTCGTGGAGGTCAGCGGCTAAGTGGCTCTGAAGATGAGCCGGGCTAATCCTCACGAGATGGGCGAGTGACTTAAGAAGATTGGAGCAGAAACCTAGACCCACAAACTCTATCTCAGATTAGAGATGAGAATCTCCCACCCAGGCGGGGCTGGGGAGATCTCAGAGCTGACCGCCCCACAGTACCACAGGGTTGCTTCATCCTTGAGGCCCAGATGGCCAAAACGCCTGTCTTATTGAAAGTGACAAGAAGGGGCAGGAAGGCCAAGCGTGTCCGTGAAGACCTGAAATCCAACACCCAGGTGGAGACAGGAGGATTAGAAATTCAAGGTCATCCACAGCTACATAGGGAGGCTAACCTGGACTAACCGAGACCCCTTTCTCAAAATGAACAAACAGAAACAAAAGCAAAGCAAAGCAAAACACAAAAGGAGGCTCCTGAACCCACGAGGTCACTTCAAGGACTTTGAAAGAAATGGCCTCTGCTGTGGAAAGCAGCCTGCGCGTCGCTGCAGGAGATGGAGCGATACGGCTTATCTCTTCCTTCGGAAGCCTTGTTTTCCCAAACGTCTCTCTATCTGTCGCAGGGAGACATGAAACTATCTGATCATGCACAGAATTTATTTTACTTTAAAATTTTTTTTTAAATTAGAGTATAATTGTACCATTTCTTCCTTCTCTTCCTTCCTTCCTTTCCTGGTACACTCACTTTACTCTCTCAGATCCATGGCCTCAATTTCTTAAACTGTTGTGGGATGTCTGTCTGTGTCTGTGTGTGTTCAGTTTATATAATGTTACTTGTATGTATATGATTTCAGGGCTTGCCACTTGGTATTGTGTAACTAATTTGGGGCTCTTCCTTGTGGAAGACTATTCTTCTGCCTCCCATGTACATATATTTTGCTTTCTGTGTCAGGGAAGGAACCGAGGGCCTCATGTACACTAGACAGAGCTCCATCACCGGGGATTCTAAGAAGGGGCTCTACCACTGAGCCACGCCCCCAGCCCCTCCCTAGGGGATTCTAGGCAGGGGCTCTACCACTGAGCCACGCCCCCAGCCCCTCCCTGGGGGATTCTAGGCAGGGGCTCTACCACTGAGCCACGCCCCCAGCCCCTCACTGGGGGATTCTAGGCAGGGGCTCTACCACTGAGCCACGCCCCCAGTCCCTCCCTGGGGGATTCTAGGCAGGGGCTCTACCACTGAGCCACACCTCCAGCCCCTCACTGGGGGATTCTAGGCAGGGGCTCTACCACTGAGCCACGCCCCCAGCCCCTCACTGGGGGATTCTAGGCAGGGGCTCTACCACTGAGCCACGCCCCCAGCCCCTCCCTAGGGGATTCTGGGCAGGGGCTCTACCACTGAGCCACGCCCCCAGCCCCTCCCTGGGGGATTCTGGGCAGGGGCTCTACCTCTGAGACTTACTTGCTCAACTTTCTCTATCAGTGCCTTTCTTCTTCTGTCTCTCTGTCTCTCTCTTCATCTCTGTTTTGATCTATCTTTGTCTCTTTATCTCTGACTCTACTGCCAACGCTCTCTGCCTAGGACCGTGAAGCATCTGCACAGTGAGCCTCAGCCCCACTGTCCTGTCCTTGACATACATAGCCCAGGCCCGAGCTCGCAGGCAGCGTAGCTGAAGACAGTGGGGCCAGAAGCAGGGCGGAAACTTCATACCTCTTCTTAGCATGAGGTCCACCATACCTTTTCATTACCGCCTGCTCTGGCCACAGACCTCAGCATTAAGGCTGGGGAGTCCTAGTGCCTTAAGGGACTGACCCTGCTGCTGTCTAGGCCACCAGACTGACTCTAGGTTCTTCTTCATCCAGCCCCATGAAGACCTCAGGTCTTTAGATCATGTAGAAGCCTCCAGAATCGTCCATGCCAACACACAACTCAGGAACCCTGCACAAAAGCATCCAGAAAGAGATAGAACCTGGCTTTGGCTGCAACTCTCTCCTCAGTCTCTCTCTCTCTCTCTCTCTCTCTCTCTCTCTCTCTCTCTCTCTCTCTCTCTCTCTCTCTCCTGAGGCTGGGTCTCTCACTGGCCTGAAGCTCACCAATTAGTGTAGGTAGTTGGCCAGTGAGTATCGGGAAGCCTCGGGTCTCCCAGCGCACACGGCCACACCCAGCTCCTTCAGATGGGTTCCGGGGATCACACTGAAATCTCCATGCTAGTATGACAAGCACTTTGCAGACCGAGCTGTTTTCCCAGACCTTAGCTGCTCCTCTCAGCCTTCAGCTCTGGCTTCTTTCTTGTCACTCCGCTCTGTAGCACCTCCCCCACCCCACCCTCACCCCCACCCCTGTACAGTGCACACAGCAGGTTCCATCCTATACACACTGCTGGACTGCCGGATTGTGTTCTAGAGCATTCTTCTTCCAGGAATGAGGCCAGCACCTCCTCTGCAAGCCTGGGAGGTTCCTGCAAGAGTCCTGCAGGAGGACAAGAATGGCACACAGCTTTTCACACAGCTTAAGAGAAAGGCTTGAGGTTTTGTGTGCTAGGGTGCTATGGACTGGACCTGAAGGCTCAACACTTGGGAGGTGGAGGCAGGAGAATTCAGAACTGAAGGTAATCCTTGACTACACAGTGAGTTTTGAGGCTAACTTGGGCTACATAAGACTCTGTTTCAAAAAACAAAACGAGAAACCCTGTCTTAAAAAAACAAAACAAAAACAAAAAACAAAACAAGGGGCTGGAGAGGTGGCTGAGCAGTTAAGAGCACCAGCACTGGTTCCACTTGCAGAGAACACAGGTTCCGGTCCCAGCACCCACAGGTAGCTCTCATCTGTCTGTAATAAGGTCCTCTCTGCTTCATAGGATTCTACGTGTATACAGGTCACATAGACTCACACAGGCACACATGCATATACAAAAACACAAACAAAAATGTATACATATGCATGATGTAAGGCTCTTCAGCTATTAAAAGGAAAAAAAATTAAAATATTTAAGTTTGGGGCTGGAGAGATGGCTCAGTGGGTAAGAGCACTGGCTGCTCTTCCAGAATACCTGAGTTCAAATCCCAGCAACCACATGGTGGCTCACAACCATCTGTAATGGGATCTGACACCCTCTTCTGGTGTGTCTGAAGACAGCTACAGTGTATTCATATACATTAAATAAATAACTTTAAGTTTGGGGGATTTTGCTTTTTTAAAAATTTATTTTTGGGGGCTGGTGAGATGGCTCAGTGGTTAAGAGCTCCGACTACTCTTCTGAAGGTCATGAGTTCAAATCCCAGCAACCACATGATGGCTCACAACCATCCATAATGAGATCTGATGCTCTCTTGTGGTGTGTCTGAAGACAGCTACAGTGTACTTACATATAATAAGTAAATAAATCTTTAAAACAAAAGCATTCTCCTTTAAAAAAAATTTTATTTTTGCTGGGCGTGGTGGCGCATGCCTTTAATCCCAGCACTCGAGAAGCAGGGGCAGGCAGATTTCTGAGTTCTAGGCCAGCCTGGTCTACAAAATGAGTTCCAGGACAGCCAAGGCTATACAGAGAAACCCTGTCTCGAAAAACAAAACAAAATTTATTTTTATGTTTTGTCTGTCTGTCTTGTCTGTTTTCCCAGAAGAGGATGTTCAATCTCCTGGAACTGGAGTTACAGACAGTTGTTAGCTGCTCCGTGGCTGCTGGGAATCTCACTCAGGTCCTCTGGAGGAGCAGTCAGTGCTTTTAATCCTAAAGCTGTCTGTCCAACCTCCACCCACTTATTTTGGAGACCAATCTCACTATGTAGCTTTTGTGGGCCTGGAACTGAGTCTGTAGAGCAGGCTAGCCTCTAAGTTACTGAGATCTGCCTGCCTCTGCCTCCAGAGCTCTGCGATTAAATGTGTGTGCCCACCACTGCCCAGCAATCCCCAGGAGCCAAGGAGGCAGTGGCGTAGCCATTTCTCCCAGAAGGCCTTGAAGTGACCTTGTAGCATTCAGGTGCCTCTTTTTTGGTTTAGGTTTGTGCTGTTTTGTTGTTGTTGTTGTTTGTTAGTTTGTTTGTTTTTGTTTTTTGAGACAGGGTTTCTCTGTGTAGCCCTGGCTGTCCTGGAACTTACTTTGTAGACCAGGCTGGCCTCGAACTCAGAACTCAGAACTCAGAACTCGAGTGCTGGGATTAAAGGTGTGCACCACCACGCCCGGCTTTTTTTTTTTTAAGATTTATTTATTATTATACATAAGTACACTATAGCTGTCCTCAGATACTCCAGAAGAGGGCATCCGATTTCGTTACGGATGGTTGTGAGCCACCATGTGGTTGCTGGGATTTGAACTCAGGACCTTCAGAAGAGCAGTCGGCGCTCTTAACCACTGAGCCATCTCGCCAGCCCGTGCTGTTTGTTTTTTCGTGCTGTTTGTTTTTTGAGGCACAGTCTCATGTAGTCCAGGCTAGCCTCATGATGTAGCTGAGGGTGACCTTGAAAATTTTGACACATGCTGCCATGTAAGTGAAATCTTGGGGATACATGGCTAAGTGGAACAATATAGACCTGAATCCCACTCATAGGGGATCCCAGGAGTCCTCCAATTTGTGTACACAAAAAATAGAATTCTGGGTGCCAGGGGCTGGGGAGAGGTTTAATAGGGACAGGGTTACAGTTTGGGAAGTAGGCACTTATCCATGGTTAAAGTAAGAAACCGTATGGCAGCCAAGTACAGTGGCGCACACCTTCGATCCCAGAAGGATATCTGAGTTTGAGGTCAGCCTGGTCTGCATAGTGAGTTCCAGGACAACCACAGCTAACATAGTAAGACCCTGTCTCAAAAACAAACAAACAAAAAAGAAACTGTATGGTATGTGTTTTATACTACAGTTTTTTAAAAGGTTAAAGGTTGGGGGAGTGGCTCAGCTGTGAAGTGCTTACTTAGCATTCCTCAGTAACACATAGTAGGCGTGGCTCAGTGGTAGAGCCCCTGCCTGGAATCCCCCAAGGAGGGGCTGGGGTGTGGCTCAGTGGTAGAGCCCCTGCCCAGAATCCCCTAGTGATGGCTGAGGCGTGGCCCAGTGGTAGAGCCCCTGCCTAGAGTCCCCCAGTGATGGGCTGGGGGCGTGGCTCTGTGGTAGAGCCCCTGCCTGGAATCCCCCAGTGATGGGCTGGGGGCGTGGCTCTGTGGTAGAGCCCCTGCCTAGAGTCCCCCAGTGATGGGCTGGGGGCGTGGCTCTGTGGTAGAGCCCCTGCCCAGAATCCCCTAGTGATGGCTGAGGCGTGGCCCAGTGGTAGAGCCCCTGCCTAGAGTCCCCCAGTGATGGGCTGGGGGCGTGGCTCTGTGGTAGAGCTCCTGCCTAGAATCCCCCAGTGAGGGGCTGGGTGTGGCTCAGTGGTAGAGCCCCTGCCTAGAATCCTCCAGTGAGGGGCTGGGTTGTGGCTCAGTGGTGGAGCTCCTGCCTAGAGTCCCTCAGTGAGGAGCTGGGGGTGTGGCTCTGTGGTAGAGCCCCTGCCTAGAATCCCCTAGTGAGGGGCTGGGGGCATTGCTCTGTGATAAAACGTTTCTTCACTTAGACAAGACTGTTAAGTTCTATGCTCAGCACCTTCCAAAGGACACAACCCTGTGGGGAATTGCAGGCTGGTCTCCAGTTGAGCTGAGGTCTGAACCCTGGTGGTGATAATTCACCTTCATGACAAGGTAGGCGTTCCCTCATGCTCCTGGAACTCTGGCCCCAGGTAGGGTTGCCCCTTGGCCACCCCCTGAAGAGTGGAATAGAGGAATGCCCACCCAGATATGAGTAGAAAGGGTAGGTAGCAGCCCTCCCACGCCTGACGGACCAGAGAATAGGTGGAACTCTGGCGGGGTGTGGGTCTTTCCCTTCCCCCACTCCCCTCAGGCCCCCTTTTTAAGTTCCCAACACAACCCAACTGAACAGATTAACAGAGGGACAAAAAGAGAAAGAAACAGAGGGGAAAGCCCACTTGGTGGACAGGTAGACACATCCCTCGTCCCACAGTTTGGGAGGAGGCCAAGGCCAGATTATGACAAATTCAAGGTTATCCCAGCCATACTGTGGGACTCCGTCTCAGTGACAAAAAGGAGAGATGACTGTGCTGCAAGGTGGCTAGGCAGGCGAGGAGCTTTACCAAGCCTGATACCATGTGAGCTTCGTCCCTGAAACCTACAAGGTGACTCGGTGGAGAGAGCAGCGACCCCTACAGGTTGCCCTGACTTTTGCATGTGCGCAGTAATACCTAAGGACAGTCATACACATACACCCACAGAAGTAAATGCATGCAACTTAAACAAATTTTTTCTTCGAGACAGGGTTTCTCTCTGTAGCCCTGGCTGTACTGGAACTCGCTCTGTAGACCAGGTTGGCCTTGAACTCAGATCGCCTGGCTCTGCCTCCCTGGTGCTGGGATTACAGGTGCAGGCTACCCTCTGGAGTGACGGTCACTATACATGAGCCCCTAACCTGATGTGGTCCAGTGCGGGAAGCGGGTGCGGCCGCAGGCCCCGTAAAACCCACTTGTTTACTGCCTTGCCCGAGCATGCGCAGTGAGGCTGTATGTGTGGGCTGTCCAGCTTCCTAACACCCTGGGCTTTTCTAGGGAAAGGGGGAGGGTAGAGTGATCTGTCACATGTGCAGAATTCAGTGGCAAGTAGACAGCTCATCCTGGACCCTCCTTCCCATGTTGGCAGCTTCTTCTAAGGTCAGCTAAGTCAGCTTAGTTTGAGACTTTGGGGGCCATCACCTGCACTTGTAACTCATTTACACATCACGCCTCTGAGTTGATGGCCCAGAACAAAATCACAGAGAGACAAATCCCTAGGTGTGGCCCAACAAAGAGAAGAGGTTGGCCCCATGGTCACTACCCAACCATCAACATCCTTTAAGCTCACACTGTCCGGTGTAGGTGGGGCAGCTGAGGCCCTGATGCAGGTGAAAAGGCCACAGGTGAACGTAAGACAGGCAGAGAGGGGCTGGAGAGATGGCTCAGCGGTTAAGAGTACTGAATGCTCTTCCGAAGGTCCTGAGTTCAAATCCCAGCATCCATATGGTGGCTCACAACTATCTGTACTGAGATCTGATGCCCTCTTCTGGAGTGTCTGAAGACAGCTACAGTGTACTTACATTAAATAAATAAATAAATAAATAAATAAATAAATAAATAAATCTTATATTAAAAAAAAAAAAGGCAGAGAGGATGCAGGCCTCGAGGCAGGTGAGGAGCTTTACTAAGCCTGATACCGTGTGAGCTTCGTCCCTGAAACCTACAAAGTGACACGGTGCCTCTGTGCCCTTTCTCTCTGTCAGAAGACTCACAGGGGAGATAGACCAGGTTCATAGCTAGCTAGCTGCTGCTTTGAAGGTAGCCTCTCTGGGATGGTCTCATGTAGCCCAGGCTGGCCTTGATCTATGTAGCCAAGGATGACCAGGAAACTTTTTGGTTTTCGTTTTTTGTTTGTTTTTCAAGATTTATTTATTTATTTAATGTATGTGAGTACACTGTAGCTGTACATATGGCTGTGAGCCTTCATGTGCTTGTTGGGAATTGAATTCTAGGACCTTGGCTCTCTCTGATCAACCCCGCTCGCTCTGGCCCAAAGATTTATTTATTATTATACATAAGTACACTGTAAGCCGGGCATGGTGGCGCACGCCTTTAATCCCAGCACTCGGGAGGCAGAGGCAGGTGGATTTCTGAGTTTGAGGCCAGCCTGGTCTACAGAGTGAGTTCCAGGACAGCCAGGGCTCTACAGAGAAACCCTGTCTCGAAAAATAAACAAACAAAAAACAAATAAGTACACTGTAGCTGACTCCAAAGGCACAAGAAGAGGGAGTCAGATCCCATTATGGGTGGTTGTGAGCCACCATGTTTTTGCTGGGAATTGAACTCAGGACCTTCGTAAGAGAAGTCAGTGCTCTTACCCCTGAGCCATCTCACCAGCCAAACCTGGAATTTCTAATTCTCTTGCCTCTACTTCCCAAGTTGGGGGGGGGTTATGGGTATGCAGCACTGTGCATGGCTTATGGGGACCCAATCCAGAAAGTGTGCGTGCTAAGTAAGCAGGTTATCAACGGAGCCCCCCTGTACTTTCCTGATTTTTGTAATAGAGGATCAAGACAGCAGGGGACAGACCCAAGAAGCTGTGACCCTTCACCCTGTCTGCCACCAATCACCTAGGTGACCCTTCCCCATATCAGCTTCATGGAGGTGCTGGGAGCCTCTGCTGTGGTCGCTATAGAGACAGGGCAAGTGGCCAGCAGGTGTCACCAAAGTCCGCAGAATCCAGAGGAACCATAAAGATGGTGGGGGGCGCTGAGGCCCCTCTCCCCCCAGGTCTCTTCTAAGCACTAAGAGCGATCATCCCAGACTGCTACAGGTAAAACTGTCTGCTGTGGACAGGAGCGACCTACCATCAGCCATCAGCGTGCGCACAGCCCAGGACAACAAAGAGGAAGGGAAGTATCCCTTTCCCTGCTGTGGAGAATTAACAGGGCTCCAGGTGGTCTGGATGAGTCATGGGGTTTGTTCTCTTTGTGAAATTGTGACTAAGGCTGGCCTGGAGCAGGGTGTAACACAGGGACTGTTCTTGGCTTTGTTTTGATTGGTTGGTTGGCTTTTCTGAGACAGGGTTTCTCTGTGTAGCCCTGGCTGTCCTGGAACTCACTCTGTAGACCAGGCTGGCCTGAAACTCAAGAAATCCACCTGCCTCTGCCTCCCAAGTGCTGGGATTAAAGGCTGTGCACCACCCTTCACCACACACCCAGCTCATGGCTGCTCTTGTTTTTCAGGGCTCCAAGTATCTCTAGTAGGAAGCTATTTACCCTGGTAGGCCGGGCACAGGGAGGCTTCATCTTAACCTCACCATCAGTCCACACAGAGCCAGATCTGCCTTCTTCTGGCCCGCATGGACCTCCTGATGTGGCCCCCTGAACTCTGAGCTCTGAATCTAGGACTCACGCTTTTTTGGTTCTCAGTCATCATGGGCTGGAGAGACCAGAACACTCACCGGATACTAGGGTCTCTCAACCCTATTCATCTCCCTGAGAGTCTGGCAAGTTTCTGGCTTGGGGCCTCAGTGTGAGGTCTTTCTCAGTCCCCATGAGGCCCACACTGTTCTTAAATGAATTCTTAGCCATGCCAAAAAGTGAAGCAACCACACAGTAAGTGGTATTTGGATCACAACAGCAGCTTCTACTCCGTCCCTGAACTTTCTAGGGGAATGCACGTCTTGTTTGGTGGTTGCTATGGTCCCTGGGGCTTAATCAGGAGCAGGAAGGGCCTGGCTTCTCACTGTAAGAACCAACTTCTGCCTTTTCCTGGAACCTAAGTGCAAAGCTTTGGGAGGATGTGTCCCCACCCCCGAGCCCCAGCCACTGGGAAGGGTTGATACTTGTTGATCTACAGTATCGTATAAAATAGGCAGAGTGCAGGGCTATTATTCTAGCACTTTCGAAGGTGGAGACAGCACACCTCCCCATTGTCTGCCTATCTATCCATTCTGTTGCCTATATGTCCGTTCATCATCTATCCATCCATCTGTCCACCCACCAAACCACCCATCTATCAATCCGTTCATCTATCCACTGTCCATCTATCCTTTCATTCCCCCATCTGTCTCCCTACCTACTAAATATCTGTCGGGCATGTGGAACTGTGTTCCCAGACAGACATAAGAACTGGCAAGGCTGGGTGAGCTCAGACCCCAGGAATCTCAGAGATCTGAGACCAGTTGGAGTGGACCTGTCTGTATACTTGCTCTGAAACCTGTAACCATGACACCCCACTGAGGACCATGGCCTCTGGGTCAGAGAGCACACAACATCTGGAGTTCTTCTCCATGCTAATGAGGTATCCAGATAGCCCCGAGCCTTCAGCCAATGACCTTCCCTTCCTAGGTATTCCTGCGAAAGGTTTGCTCTGAATAAAGGGTTTGCATTCACATCCACCACCAAATAAAGCCATATGCGCAAGCAAGAGCTGCTGCATTTAGGATCGCCTCAGGGATGGCCTTCTGTCCTCCAGCCCCTCAGGTACTCCCTGGCCCAGTGCTCCCAATCAAACTGGTTCTGCCTGTTCCAGATTCTGCATTCCCTCCCTGTCCAGGACTCAGACACACACACACACACACACACACACACACACACACACACACACACACACACCAAGGAGAAGTGCAGACAGCAGACCCTCATTCCTGACTCACAGATTACACCTTTGGCGCCTGGGTACCCAGAGAGGAGACCAGGAGACCATCCATCCATCCATCTGTCCATGGATCCATGTATCTATCCATCCATCCATGCATGCACCCATCCATCTGTCTGTTCATCTGACCATTCATCTATCTGAGACCAGGAGCCACAGCATTCATTCCAGACTCTGCTGTTTCCCTTTCTGGCCTGGCAAAGGAAGACATGGACTGTGAACCCCTTTTGGACTTCATTCTGCCTCCCCTGAGCAGCATGCCTGCAGTGCCCAGGCTCTAGCAGAGAGGCAGGACATAGTATGACAGATTCCATACATCTACCCATCCATCGGTCTACTTAATTAACCATCTATCCATTAACCTGTCCATCTATCCACTGACCCACTCACCTATCTACCCATCAACCCACTTACTCATCCATGCATCCATCCATTTATCCATCCGTGCATCTATCTGTCTGTCTATCCATCCACCATCCATCCATGTACCCATGCATCTATCTTTTTTTCTGACTATCCATCTATCCATTTGTACATCCATCCACCCCCATTCATACATGCATGCATCCGTTCATCTGTTTACCTGACCATCCATACATCTGTCCATGGATTCATGTGTCTCTCCATCCATCCATCCATCCATCCATCCATCCATCCATGCATCTGTGTATCCATCCATCCATCGATGTATCCATGTACCCATCCATCTGTCTGTTCATCTGACCATTCATCCATCTGTCCATCTGTCCATGCATCCATGTATCCATTCATCCATGGATGTATCCATCCATCCATCATCCATCCATGTACCCATGCATCTATCTTTTTGTATGACCATCCATCTATCCGTTTGTCCATCCATGCACCCATGCATCCACCCATCCATCCATGCATGGATGCATCCTTCCATCTGACTACCTGACCATCCATCCATCCATCCATCCATCCATCCATCCATCCATCTGTCCATGGATCCATGTATCTATCCATCCATCCATCCATGTACCCATGCATCTTTCTGTCTGCCTGACCATCCATCTATCTATCCATCCATCCATGCATCTGTGTATCCATGCATGCATGCACCCATCCATCTGTCTGTTCATCTGACCATTCATCTATCTGTCCATGCATCCACGCATCCATGCATCCATCCATCCAATGCCGTGAAGACTTTCTTCCAGCTCGGCCCTAGAGAGCAAGTGAGGACACCATAAGCAGGGCATGGTAGATCATGCCTGTTAACTCCAACACTTGTAAGGCTGAGGCAGGAGGATGGCTACAAGGTCAAGGCCAGCTTGAGCTATAAAGTGAGACCTTATATTAAGCAAGATGGCTCAATAAGTAAAGACACTTGCTGCCAAGCTTGACAACATGAGTTTAATGCCCAAGCACATGATGGAGGGAGAGAACCAACTCCCTCAAGTTGTCCTCTTTGAGTGTATGCACACAAATATATCATAAAATTAAAATGTAATAAAAGAAAACAAAACACTAACAAACTAGGAACAAAACTCCCTCCTTCCTCAGCCCTGTGCTCCTGCAGCCAGAGTGTCCTCTCTCAGACTCTCTGCTTGGGTGAGAGAGATGAGGATAGGCTCAAATAAATGTATTTAGAAAAAATACTGTGTCCATCAAGGTCACCAACAGGGACGGATGGGTACTGCAGTGCAGGGAATAAAGTCCAAGATCAGGCAGTTCTTGGTCAAGTCATCTCTGTTCTCAGAGAGCAGCCTCGGAGGAGGGTAGGCACACCTGAGTGACTTTGGACAGTAGCAAGGGATGGTCTCATAGTTCAGGAAGCTAGAGAGCAGATAGGTCATGGGCATCATTTTCTGTTGGTTTTTGAAGTCAAGGTCTCCCTGCATGACCCTGGCTGTCCTGGAAGTTACTATATAGGCCAGGCCCAACTCAGAGATCCACCTACCTCTGCTTCCCAGGCGTGTATCACCATACCCGACTGTTTTTATTCTCTGAGGGGGGGTCTTCTGTAGCCTAGGCTGTCCTCCAACTTATTACATAGCCAAGGATGGCCTTGAATTCCCACTCTCCGGGCTCCACCTCCTCAGTGCTGTGATTGCAGCTGTCAATCACCTTACCTGGCTTACGAGGTGCTAAGGAAACTGGATTCTTTGTACATCCTAGGCTGGGACTCTACCAATGGAGCCACATCTCCAGCCTTCCGCAGGTCACTTTTGGGGGTGCCCAGAATAAATTCTTCCGAGCCTCTGTCCCTCTCTTTGGTTTGTGGCTGTTTCCCTCTGCTGTTGTGACTGGCATTCCTGTAGGAGTGTGTGTATTCACTTCTGCAGGACCTCAGTCTCCACAGAATGACTGGCCAATGGTGTCTATAAGATTCTTTCCACACCAAGCACCACTGGGAAACTCCAGGTGGACATGACACTCTCTAGGATGCCATCTGTGATCTGGCTATTTCCTCCTTCAGGGTGGAGAGAGACTTATAAAGACGCCAGGAATGGGGGCTGGGGAGATGGCTTAGTAGTTAAGACAGTTTGCTGCTCCTCCAGAGGACTACAGTTCCCAGCACCCACCTCAGGGCGTTAACAACCTGTAATTCCAACTCCAGGGGATCTGATGGCCTCCTCAGGCTTCCATGAGCATCTCCACTTTTACAAATCTCACCCCCTACACACATATACACATAAATAGAAATAATAAAATAGGGCTGGAGAGATGGCTCAGCGGTTAAGAGCACTGACTGCTCTTCCAAAGGTTCTGAGTTCAAATCCCAGCAACCACATGATGGTTCACAACCATCCGTAGTGAGATCTGATGCCCTCTTCTGGGGTGTCTGAAGACAGCTACAGTGTACTTACATATAATAAATAAAATAAATCTTTAAAAAAAACAAAAAAGAAAGAATAAAATAAACCTTAGGCCTGCTTACGGTAGCACACACCTTTAGTCCTAGCACTCTTGAGTCAGAAGCAGAGGCAGGAGTTCCAGGCCAGCCAAGGGCTACATAGTAAGATGCTATCTTAAAAAAAAAAATCTGGGTGGTGGGGGTGGTGGTGGTGGTGACTCATGATTCTAATTTAGGAGGCAGAGGCAGAGGCAGAGGCAGAGGCAGAGGCAGAGGCAGAGGCAGAGGCAGAGGCAGAGGCAGAGGCAGAGGCAGAGGCAGAGGCAGAGGCAGAGGCAGAGGCAGAGGCAGAGGCAGAGGCAGAGGCAGGAAGATCTCTGAGTTTGAGGCCAGCCTGGTCTATCAAGCAAGTTCCAGGACAGCCAAGGGAGAAACCCTGTCTTGAAAAACCAAAAAGAAAAAAAAAAAAAAAAAAAAGAATAGGGCGTGGTATGCTCCTGTAACCTGAAACAGGAGGCAGGAGGATTATCCGATTCTGGCTCTAAAGAAATAAACAAGTGTAAATAGGGCAAGGGGAGCGTGGCTAGCCCAGGTGCTGTCTGCAGATGATACTGAGGCACAGCAGCTGTCCAAAAGCAGGCCTCAGGCCAGTCCGGCCTGGGCCTCCAGGCTCTGTCTGAGCTGCTGGCGTCCAGTGGGGGTGGCTGGGCTGGTGTTTAGCGTTGGGGGCAGGGTGCACTGAGGGAAGCTTCTTGTTGGCTCCTGTTTCTGAGGACCTAGACTAGCTACATCTGATGGAGTGACTCTCCCAGCTCAGACTAGGTAAAAGGTGCTTTTATCCAGTCAGTGCTGACCTAAATTCTCAGCTCTCCTGCAGCCTTTGCAAAGGGCTGGGATCACAGGTGTTTGACACCAGGCCTGGCTTTACGTGTGTGTGTGTGTGTGTGTGTGTGTGTGTGCGCGTGTGTGTGTGTATGTGTGCATGTGTGCGTGTGTGTGTGTGTGCGTGTGTGTGTGTATGTGTGTGTGTGTGCATGTGTGTGTGTGTGTGTGTGTGTGTGTGTGTATGTGTGTGTGTGTGTGTGTGTGTGTGTGTGTGTGTGTGTTAGACAGGTTCTCTTGTAGCTTAGGCTTGTCTTGGTGTCTTGAACAGCTGTGTAGCCAAGGATAACTTTGAAACCCTGCCTCTCCCTCGTGAGTGCTGTACATTTTTATTTATTTTGAGACCTTGTCCCTTGACCAAAGTCTGAAATTCCAGAAATAAAAGTTAGTTGGGTTTTTTTGTTTCTTTGTTTTTGAGACAAAATCTCACTGTGTAACTCTGACTGGTCTAAAACTCCCTATATAGAACAGACTCACAAACTCACAGAGATCTGCCTGTCTCTGCCTTCTTAGTAGCTAGGATTTAAAGATGTGTGTGCTACCACTTCTAGCTTCCATTTCTACATTTTATAATCTTTTTTTCCCTGGCCCACTCCAGCTCTGCTTGCTCTGGCCACTCTGGCCTATTTATTTATTTATTTATTTATTTATTTATTTTATGTAAGTACACTGTCACTGTCTTCAGACACTCCAGAAGAGGGCGTCAGATGTCATTACAGATGGTTGTGAGCCACCATGTGGTTGCTGGGATTTGAACTCAGGACCTCTGGAAGAGCAGTCAGTGCTCTTAACCGCTGAGCCATCTCTCCAGCTCCCATTTCTACATTTTAAATTGCATTCTGTATGTCCTATTCTCCCCAGACCAGGACATGTCTTTCTTTCTTTCTTTCTTTCTTTCTTTCTTTCTTTCTTTCTTTCTTTCTTTCTTTCTTTCTTTTTCTTCCTTCCTCCCTTCCTCCCTCCCTCCTTTCCTTTCTTCTTCTTCTTCTTCCTCCTCCTCCTCCTTCTTCTTCTTCCTTCTTCTTCTTCTTCTTCTTCTTCTTCTTCTTCTTCTTCTTCTTCTTCTTCTCTTCCTCCTATTATTATTATTGTTATTATTAGTACTATTACTATTCTTTTGAGACAGGGTGATTTATTTATTTTGGGCATTTTTAGTCAGGGTTTCTCTGTGTAGACCAGGCTGGCCTCGAACTCAGAGATCTGCCTGCCTCTGCCTCCCAAGTCCTGGTATCAAAGGCATGTGACATCACCTCCCAGCCATGGATTCTCTCTTAGCAGCTTATGATGTGTGTATGTTACTTTTCTGTTATTCACGTAGTAACTGTCTTGGTTACCAAACCAATGGCCCCATAGCAACACATTGTATCCAAGTAGCCCTGATGTTACTGCTGTTTTTCCTTTTTCACACAAGGTCTTAAGCAGCGGGAGCTGGCCTGGCTTCTAACTCTACAGGTAGCAGAGAGTAGTCTTAGGCTCTCCCCTTCTTCACTGAACCAGTGATGAGATCACAGATGCTCATTTGATAGTAGGAAGAGTGTTAAAGAAGTTTGGGGTCATAGTCTCAGAACTGTGGCACATCCCAGGAATAGGGGAGGATGGACTCCAGGCAGGCTCTGGTTCACACAGACGTGGATGAGACTATATGATCCTACACACACACACACACACACACACACACACACACACACACATGCAGGTATGCACTCACATAACCCATTTACCCATTTTTCAGATGAGAAGACTGAGTGGAGAGCCCAGCAGGAGTCAGGTTGGATTTGTCCCTAGGTAAAGTCCTTGCTTCTTACCCATCTTCCCTTCCCTTATTGGCAATGAACTCCACCCCCTCCTGCTAGAGTTGACCTCTCAAGGGTCTCCACAGCCACCACTGAGAGTGGTGAAATGAGCTACCCTTCAGTATCTTGAGGAAGACAAGATTGTTGACAGAAGAGAGCCAGCCCCAAGCATCCGTAAAGAATACCTTCACGTTAACAAAGTCTGCCTGAACACTGCTTAAGTCATCCAGTTGTGAACAGGGAAGCCAATGCCTGTATTAATCAAGCTGGGCTCCTACGGGCAGAGGCTGGAGGGCCCTGGATCCCCCAAGTCTGGGCATGCAGGGCCTTGATAATACCCTGAGGCACAGCTGTCTGGAATGGTAGGTTCAATGCACTGTCACCCCAGGTCCAGCATCTAAACAGTGAGCCAGGAAGGACCTGTCCCTTTAGCTTCTGGCACTCTGGGTCTCCACTGCCTAACAAACTTCTTTTCATACACTTCCCTCATTACATAGAAACTCACTGAAATCTCCTGGGAAAGGGCTACACGAAGGGCAGGGGTCTGTTATCTCCCCTCCAAATTCCGGTGCTGACATCCTAAAAACCCCACAAGGGGACAGTGTGTGACTTCTCTGAACTGGTGAGACAAAATACCTGATGACTTAAGAAAGACTTATTGTAGCTCTTCATTTCAAACAATTTCAGTCCACCATGGTAGGGTTTTCAGGGATGAATAGGAGTTTGCTAGGCAGTGAACCACAGAAACTGGAAAGACAAGGCCCTCTCTGGCTCATTGGTTGAATGCTCTGGGCCTGGGGCATGAAAGCTAGGCCAGAGGCCCATAATTCTGACCTCAGTACTGTGAATGTGCAAAGAGATAAAACTTTTGCAAGTCAGGAAGCTGTCTCACCAGATACCACATCTGCTGTCAACCTGAATGTGGGCTGTCCATGTAAGCAACGGGGGACTCAGTCCCATGAGGCCATAAAAGCGTAAGATTTCCCGGATTCTAGTCAGTCTTGGAGGAGGGCTGTGTTGGCAGTGTCCTGGAGTGTAGCAATTTTTTCCCAGTTGAAACATTCTGCAGGGGAGGGAGGCTCCTTGGGACTCAGGAAGTAAGCAACATACAAGTCTCATGGAGTCTGTGAAATTTAGCAGATGCACAAGGCCCCTCCTTATTACCTAAGAGCTAAAGAGCTGCCCCTCCCTCCCTAAGGCTATGGGTAAGAAGGATCCGGAAGAGAGACTTTAGACCTGCTAAGCTGCGTGGTGATCTGGCAGAGAACTCCAGAGCTCATTGTCTGCAGTAGATCTCCCACACTACCGGCATCCCTTACAACCGCAATTGTCGAAAGACAAAATCAAGCTTTAAAATCTCAGTTACAAAAACAATAGGGGGAGTCTTTACCCCCACATGATCAGCTAAAAAAAGGCATTACTCACTTGAAATATTTTAAATCTTTCAAAAGAAAATCCTCAGTTGTCTCCATTTCAAAGACATTGGACCTCCTCCATCTCCTGTAGCTCCATAAGAGTCAGAAGGAGGAGGGACCCCCTGACAGGAGCCTGGAGAGGACCAGACCCACTCTGGGACAGCCAGGAGGGGACTCGGCTGCATATTTCCCCAAAGTGAAAAAAGACCAATGTGGATACCGGCCAGAGATATAAAGTGTATGCCTCAACAAGGGGAGGCTGACAAAGACATTTCCACAGAGTCTACCTGCCCCAAGAAACCTCCTATGCTTCTCCCTCAGGAGGCCAAGATGATCAAGAAAACAGCCCTGCTGCGGGCATGGAGGCTGCTCCCCATCTTGACTGAGGGAGGATTCGGTGACCCCCAAGAAGCACGAGAGATCCTCAAAACACAGCCGGGTAATCCCTGTGACTGTAAAGGAGACGCCTATGGCCTGGGAGGTGCCACCCTACAGACTGTTGACTGTGGCACCAAGGTCGCACATCTGGTTGCGGACCCCAACAGTGTCCCCATTCAAAAGTGGGGAAAATGCTGCTTCCATGCAAATCGATCCTGGATCCTCCAAAACAAGATAAAGAAGCTTCAGGAAGACCTAGAAAGGAGGCGAAGAGAGTCCCAAGACAACCCATTGTGGACTGGATTTCATGGCCTATTACCCTATTTCCTCCCCCCTCCTTGGCCCCTTCCTTCTTCTCCTTATCTTTTTTTTTTTAAAGATTTATTTATTTATTTATTATATGTAAGTACATTGTAGCTGTCTTCAGACACTCCAGAAGAGGGGGTCAGATCTTGTTACGGATGGTTGTGAGCCACCATGTGGTTGCTGGGATCCGAACTCTGCACCTTCGGAAGAGCAGTTGGGTGCTCTAACCCACTGAGCCATCTCACCAGCCCTCTTCTCCTTATCTTGACTGTCGGGACATGTGTGCTCAATACACTCATTCAATTTGTCCATCAGAAGCTAGAGGCAGTCCGGCTTCATCAAGTTGAGGTCTATCAACAAAGACTTGTCTCTTTCGAGCCAGGCTCTCCATATCCCTCTGCCTATGAGTCCCCCTCCTCATCTCCCCACTTGACCAACGACAAGTAAGATCTCAGATGTGCTGAGACAACACAGATGTGCTAAGACAGGTTGTGGAGCATCCCCCTTTTTTGAGCCAGAGTGACACATGGTATCCAGAGATGGGTAAGATCCCCATGTGGTGGACAACCTAAGACAGGAGCCATGTAACCTGCTCATTACAAAAACAAAAGGGGGAGATGTTGGGCCATTTTTGGCCCTGGTTTGGGCCTTGAGGACAAACCTGAGCCTGGTTGGAGTTTTGAGACCTGTCTCAGTCACTCCATATTGGGGTGACTCAGCAAGACCTGTTTGGCCTTGCTTCTGCCCCGCCATTTCTGATGTAGAGCTTTGCCATTGACCCTGTCAGTCACTCCATACCCTCTGTCACTCTTCCCTGCCTCCTATGTCATCTTACCCAACCAAAATCCCCCTCCATATGTTCCGAACTTATATAAGCAAGAGGCTGATGCCATAAAGTTCAATTCCTATTTTGACAAGACTCCCGGCTCAGTGTGTTTCTTTTGGGTTGTCGACACTCAGCGGCCATCCCGCTCAGCCCCAGAGAGACATCAGCGGGACCAGGACTCTCTCCTCTCACCTGTGCAGGCAAGGAGCCGGCACGCATGCATGTGTTCATGTGTGGCTATGTGAAAGTGAGGGAGTACAGGAGCTCACTGAAGCAAGAAGATTGCTTGAGCTGCAATTACAGAGAGCTGTGAGCTGCCTATGGAAGGAGCTGGGAACTGAACTCAGGTCCACTGCAAGAGCTGTATGTATTCTTATCTGCTGAGCCACCTTTGTGGCCTCTGTCTTATTTAATTACTTTGGTTTTTCTGACAGGGTTTCTGTTTAGCCTTGTCTGTCCTATAGATCAGGCTGGCCTCTAGCCCAAAGCTCTGCCTGCCTCTGCCTCCCCCAAGGACTGGGATTAAAGATGTCTATCACAAGGCTTGGCTGTTTTATTTTACTATTGTGTGTGGGTGTGTGCGCGTGTATGTCTTTTATTCCATGGTGTAGTGGTTTGAATATGCTTGGCCTAGGGAGTGGTACTATTAGGAGGTATAGCCTTGTTTGAGGAAGTGTGTCACTGTGGGCATGGGCTTAAGACCCTCATCCTAGCTGCCTGGAAGTCAGTCTTCTCCTATTTGCTTTGGAACGAGATGTAGGACTCTCATGTCCTCCTGTACCATGTCTGCTTGGGCACTGCCATGTTTTTTGCTTTGTTGACAATGGACTGAACTCCAGAACCTGTAAGCCATCTCCAATTAAATGTTGCCTTTATAAGAGTTGTCTTGGGGCTGGTGAGATGGCTCAGTGGTTAAGAGCACTGACTGCTCTTCCAAAGGTCTCGAGTTCAAATCCCAGCAACCACATGGTGGCTCACAACCATCCATAACAAGATCTGATGCCCTCTTCTGGTGTGTCTGAAGACAACTACAGTGTACTTACATATAATAAATAAATAAATCTTAAAAAAAGAAAAAAAAAGAGTTGTCTTGGTCATGGTGTTTCTTCACAGCAGTAAACCCCTAACTAAGACACGTGGCTTGTGTAGGCCTGTAAGACACAACAGTAATATGATTCACTCCTTCTATACTCCAGTCCCTCACTGGGGGATTCTAGGCAGGGGCTCTACCACTGAGCCACGCCCCCAGCCCTCTTTTCCTTTTCCTTTTGAGACAAGGCCTCATTTAGTTGCCCAGTCTACCCTGGAAGCTGTCATACTTATGCTTCAACCTCCTGAGTGTCAGGATCTCAGGTATGTTTAAATCAGATCTCTGCCTGGCTGGGAGTGGCTTTGCTATCTAAGCAAGATCTCTTTGGCAGTTCTTCTGTCCCTGTGTATCAAATGTGGACTGCCTCACCATGACCCAGGAGGAAGGCCCTATCGGATAGCCAATAGAGCAAGATCCACAAAGTTATGTCCCTCCTCCTTTCTTTTTCTTTTTAAGATTTATTTATTTTATGTATATGTAAGTACACTATCGCTGTCTTCAGACACACCAGAAGAGGGCATCAGATCTCATTACAGATGGTTGTGAGCCACCATGTGGTTGCTGGGAATTGAACTCAGGGTCTCTGGAAGAGCAGTCAGTGCTTCTTCAACCACTGAGCCACCTCTCCAGCCCCTCCTGTCTGTCTGTCTCCTTTTCTTTTCTTTTTTTTCCTTTTTTAGACAGGGTTTCTCTGTGTAGCCTTGGCTGCCTGGCTGCCCTGGAACTCACTCTGTAGACCAGGCTGGCCTTGAACTCAGAAATCCGCCTGTCTCTGTCTCCCAAGTGCTGGGATTAAAGGCGTGTGCCACCACTGCCCGGCTCCTTTTCTTTTTTTGAGACAGTTTCTTACTATGTAGACAGTCTAGAGTGATTTCAAACTCAAATTCTTCCTGCCTTAGTCTGTCATTGTGCATAGGCTGCTCTGGAGTATTCAGTTACAGCCGCAACAGAGCAGACTAAGACTTCACCCCGGGGCAGATGCCCAAATAAACACAATGTGATAAATCTACACAGCAGACTATCACCCAGTTTTAAAAAGAACACTCTGAGAGATGCTCTACCACGGGTACGGCATGAAATTAGCCAGTTAGGAAAGAATACAGGGCCTCTAGGAGAGATCAAGGTGATCTGTGGGTAAAGATGCTAGCTGCACAGCTTGTCCTCAGTGGATGGAGGGAACTGACTCCCAGAAGCTGGTCTTTGGGCTCTATACAGGTCATGGCAGGTACTCACACACACAGAGGCATGTACATACACGCATGCTCACAAAACCAAACTAGAGCCGTAGGTGATAGGTGTGTGTGTGTGTGTGTGTGTGTGTGTGTGTAGACGGGACTGTAGTTAATGTGTGTGTGTGTGTGTGTGTGTGTGTGTGTGTAGAAGGGACTGTAGTTAATGTGTGTGTGTGTGTGTGTGTGTGTGTGTAGAAGGGACTGTAGTTAATGTGTGTGTGTGTGTGTGTAGAAGGGACTGTAGTTAATGTGTGTGTGTGTGTGTGTGTGTGTGTGTGTAGAAGGGACTGTAGTTAATGTGTGTGTGTGTGTGTGTGTGTGTGTGTGTGTAGAAGGGACTGTAGTTAATGTGTGTGTGTGTGTACGTGTGTGTGTGTGTGTAGAAGGGACTGTAGTTAGTGTGTGTGTGTGTGTGTGTGTGTGTGTGTGTGTAGAAGGGACTGTAGTTAATGGCAACAGAGGTTCAGCTTGGGAGGATGAGTGAGCTCTCTGGATGGATGCTAGTGATGGCTTTACAATACCATAAACCCATAACCCATGCACATGTGTTTTAAAATGGCTAACATGTAGGGCTGCAGAGACAGCTCAGTGGGTAAGCAGCACTTAGAGCTTTTGCATAGGACCTAGGTTCAGTTCCCAGCACCCAGGACAGGTGGCTCACACCCACACACATACCCATCCATACTCCCCACATCCATGCCCACACACATCTCTCTCCCCCACACAATCACACACCTTTACCCACCTCCCCACCCGAGCACACATCCATACCACCCCACACAGCCATACCTATACCACTCCCATACACATACCCATATGCATGCATTCTCACACACACACACACACATACATGTATATATAAATATTCTGCATCATGTGTGTGTGTGTGTATGGATATGGATACACACACACACACACACACACACGTTGCAGGATATTTCTACTGTGAACCCAAAGATTGTATTATTTATTGGAAAAACCTGTTTCTAGTTGTAATGTGGTTTAGACATTTAATCCAAGAGCTTTCTGCTTGAATATTGTAAACAGGATTAAATAAAGTCAGCCACAGGTCAAGAGGCAGGGTAAGCAACCAGTTGACAAGAAGTGAAGGTAGGATTATTAAGAAAAAGCCAAGCTGGGCAGTGCTGGGGCACGCCTTTAATTCCAGCACTTGGGAGGCAGAGGCAGGTGGATTTCTGAGTTCGAGGCCAGCCTGGTCTACAGAGTGAGTTCCAGAACAGCCAGGGAGAGAAACCCTGTCTCGAACCCCTCTCCCCCTCCCCCCCCCCAAAAAAAAAAGAAAAAAGAAAAGAAAAAAAACATAGAGAGTGAGAGGGAGTCAGGAAGATGAGTGGAGAGATACAGGAAGGAGGAGGGAGGGTCACTTCGCTTGAAGGGTGGTTTTTTTGAACCAGCAGGAAAGAGAACATTCCTTCTGGGACATCAGCTGAGGAGAAAGGTCAGCTGGGTGCTTTCTCTGCCTCTCTGAGCTAGTAGGCTTTCACCCCAGCATCTGGCTCCTGAGTCTTTATTGGTAAAATTGAACAAATTGAAAATTGTTAAAAAGCAGGCACATATAAACATACACACATAAACACAGACCCATACACACATTCAATCACATATATACACACACATATAAACCCCCATACACACACTCATACACACAACACCCAAACACACACACACTCTCATACATACAACCACACACATAACCATATATACACCCAACACACACACACTCTCATACATACACCCACACACATAACCATATATACACCCAAACACACACACACATATATACATACACATACACCCTCATACACACACACACCCTCATACATACACCCATACACATACAATACACATATATACATACACATAAACTCCCATACACACACACTCATACACACACACCCTCATACATACACCCATACACACAATCATACACACCCCCCTCATACATACACCCAACACATACCCATATATACACCCATACACACACACCCTCATACATACACCCATACACATACAGTACACATATATACATACACATAAACTCCCATACACACACACTCATACACACACACCCTCATACATACACCTATACACAGTCATACACACACACACCCTCATACATACATCCAACACATATCCATATATACACCCACACACACACACACATACCCTCATACATACATCCATACACACTCCCATGCACAAAAACACATACGGGGGGCATATAATTAAAACAAATACAAAGAAAGTGTTTTTAAAATGGTTAAAATGGGCTGGAGAGATGGCTCAGTGGTTAAGAGCACTGACTGCTCTTCTAGAGGTCCTGAGTTCAATTCCCAACAACCACATGGTGGCTCACAACCATCTGCAATGGGATCTGACGCCCTCTTCTGGTGTGCCTGAGGACAGTTACAGTGTATTCATATACATAAATAAATAAATAAAAGTTTTATATAAACAAAAGTGGTTAAAATGGCAAGCCAGTGCCATGTCTCTGTCTTTGCCACAAAGCCTGACAACCAGAGTTTGATATTAGGCACCTCCATGGTAGAATAAGAAGCCTCGTCTGCAGTTTCTCCTCTGACCTCCAGATTCGCACTGTGGCATGTGCATACTCTGTGAACACACATACACCATAAATAAAAAAATAAATATTAAAAAATTTAAAAACTAGCTAAGCTGAACGTAGTGGTACAAACCTTTAATCCCAGCATTTGTGAGGCAGAAGCAGACAGATCACTTGTGAGTTCAAGGCTGGCCTAGTCTACATAGTGAGACCCTGTCTCCACCCCCCCCCACCAAAACAAAACAAAACAACTAACCAACCAACCAAAAAAACTGGTTAAAGAAGGAGTTGGGGAGATAACTCCAGATAAGGCACAGCACTGAGAGTGGGAGGAGCTTGGGTGCCCAGAAGCAGCTGTGCCAGCTGCCTGCAATCCAAGACTCCAAGGTTAGTAAATCGAGGATTCCTGGGCAAGACTCAGATCAAGGCTCAGTGAGAGATCTTGCCCATCCCCACCTCCCTGCCTCCCATTTCTCCATGTAACCCTGGCTATCCTGGAACTTGCTCTGTAGACCAGGCTGGCCTCAAACTCACAGAGCTCTACCTGCCTTTGTCTCCTCAGTGCTGGAATTAAACATGCCTAGCAGATCCTGCCCATATAGATAACGTGCACAGAGCACAAAGACACTTGTTTAAGGTTTTATTGTTGTCAAGAGACACCATGACCAAGGCAACTCTTATAAAGGAAAGCATTTACTTGGGGCTGGCTTACAGTTCAGAGGTCCAGTCCATTATCATCATGGCGGGAAGCATGGCAGCCTGCAGGCAGACATGGTGCTGGAGAAGGAGCTGAGAGTTCTACATCTTGATCAGCAGGCAGCAGAAGGGGACTGTGTGCCACTCTGGGCATAGTTTGAGAATAGGAGACCTTAAAGCTTGCCCCTGCATTGATACACTTTCTCCCACTAAGGCCACACCCACTCCAAGGCCACGCCTCCAATGGGCCAAGCATTCACACAGCAGTCTATGGGGGCCATACCTATTCAAATCACCACCACACTTGGTGACAACTTCAGGCCACCACACACATGTACACACCTCTGCATGAACATGCACCCCTCCGCACACAAAAGGTTAAAATGGTAATTTTGTTTCCGGAGTCTCTCTAGGCAGCTCAGGTTTTGTCTTGGATTTGTGGTTCCCCTGCCTCGAATTGCTAGTGTGACAGGCCTGTACTACCATGCTCTGGAAAGCGCCTATTTCCATATAAGGTCATTCTTAAGTATTGTTGCTCTAACATAATGTGAAATTAACTTGTCCCAGACAGAACTCTGACAGTGGGTCAAAGTAACAGGAGCTGACTGCTCAGTGGGGGTAAGAGGTTTCGCTGCACAGGCAGGAGCACCTGAGGTATCCAGAACCTTTGTTCTAGGGAGTGTGTGAGTCCGGGTGGAGACCAAAGGATTGCTTGGGGGCTGGTATGCAGCCAGCCTAGCTCTAGATACAGGAAGAGAGACTCTGTCTCAAGGGTATAAGGCAGAGAGCAGTAGGGGAGGTGGCTCCAGGCACCTACATCCCTGCGCATACACTACACTCCCCCATCCACTCACACAGGTATCGACCACGGTGAAGCCCACCTTGGTGAACCAAGGAGTTTATTGGTCAGATGTACAGGGGTTACATGCAGGAGTGACCTTCAGACAGCCCTGTGGACCGTTACTCCTCGGACCTTGGGAAAGTGCCCTGTGACTTGTGTAAGGTTATGTTTTTATTTTAGGTCGGCTTTGCTTTATGTGCCTCAGAGCCCACAGCTTCCCTGTGTGACAGAATGTTTTCAATTTTGAGGAGATTGCTTCCACACACAGGAATTAGGGGTGGGGGTGGGGGGGCACTCAACCTATAACAGAGCCCCCCAGAAGAGGGAGCTGTATCAGGGGAGTAGAGTGGTGCAGGGGGCATCCTGAAGGAGAATCAAGGTTTCCAGAAAAAAAAAAAAAAAAAGAAAAAAAAATTCAAGTGGGCAGGGTCTCCCTGGCCAGAGCAGTTCTAGAAGTTTCTTGAGAAATGATGCATTGTGGCTGCTGAATCTGGATACGCACAGGTGTTTGTGGGGGTCTCCTGCTTCCTGCCCCCTCCTCTCTGAGGTACAAACGCAGAGGTGTACTGCCTGGACGCTGTGAAGGGTGCGTGTCGTCACATCAGGTTTGATCTTTCTTGGGGATTGGGGGTGGTGGGGTGGTGGTTTTGGCTTTCAGTGGATGGGAAGGGATGGGAAGAGATTGACAGGGGAGTGGGCGCCGACTGGGGAGGAGATGGGAGGGGGCTTTCAAAGCTGTAGCCATGGGAAATGTTTTTCTTTCCTGCTTGAAAGAAAATGCATGCTAATGAAAGATAAAAAGGAGAAAAAAAGGAGGGGGAGTGAGGTGGGGAGAGAGAGAGAGAGAGAGAGAGAGAGAGAGAGAGAGAGAGAGCTGGAAATGTACTGGCTCAGGAGATATGGTCAGAGTCACCCCCCCATCTCTTTCTTGACTGGGGGGGGGAGAGTGACCTTACTTAGATTGCCCCCACTTCCTTGGGTCTTAGGGGCCTTCTTGATGAGTGTGTCTCTGCCTGGCAAAGACACTAGACACAGCAGCCTACCAGCAAGAGAGAGGCTGTGGAATTGAGAGATGGTATGTGTGATTGATTATCCAGGTGTTTGGACCTCCAAATTAATCTGCCCTGGGGTCCTGGGCGGTATGGAGAGCTGCACCCGCCTTTATAACCACGCCCATCCCTACCCACTAGAGAATCTCGGTTTTTTTCTGGTTAAAAAAAATATGTTTCACACACACACACACACACACACACACACACACACACACACACACACATTTAAAAAGCTCTCATCTGCTGTGTGTATATGGAGCATGTCTGCAAGGCCATTCTCTTCTGACTACCCGGCTTCCCAGGCTGGCCCTCAGATCATCAGTCTTGGTGGCAAGAGCCTTTATCTACTGAGCCATCTTGCTGGCCCCGTTTATTGATTTTTTTGAGAGGGAGAGAGGCTGATTGACTGAACTGCAGGCCTCCCTCGGTTTGTTAGACAGCACAGGATGACCTTGAACTCGTGTTCCGCCGACTTCCACCTCCCAGGCTCTGGAGGATAGCTATATACCATCACAAATAACTAGAAAATAAATGAAAACTAGAGTTTTACTTATTTTCCTCCTTATGGAACAAGGTTTCACTATGAAGCCTTGGCTGGCCTGGGAAGCCTTTGGAGCGCCGCGCTTGTAAGTCTGAACCACGGCCACCCTCAAGGCTCCAATGGCCTGGGGTCGAGATAGAGCTGAGGCCTAGAGTTGGATGGAGCTCTTGACTACCTTGTGTGGTGTGTGAGTGGCTGGATTCCATTTACAGCAGCAGAAGTGGGGAAAAAGGTCCAAAGAGAGCCCAAACTCCCAGCCTAAGCGACTTCCTTGGTGTGTGGCTGTGACCTCCGCCATCTCCATGAATCCTTTTAGGACAGTATCACAAATCACGGAGCTCTGCGGTGGCTTCCCCGAGCAACATAGAAAAAGCTGGGAGGGCTCAGCTACAAGGGGTGGGACAGCCCCAATTTGGTAGCGGCCAGCCCAGATTTGGAGGCACCACGTGGGTGAGGGAGGCGGGAGGCCAGGAGCTGCCTCTGGGCGCCAGGCATGCTGTGGAATTTGAGCCATTGCTCCCTAGCATGCACGGGCCTGCCAGGCAGCCCCGCAAAGGCCCAAACAAAGCTGGGAGCCAGAAGGAAGGGGGAAGGGAAGGAACTTCTGAGACCAGGCAGCCCCCTCCTGGGGCACCAAGTCCCCACCTAGGTGCAGTGCCCCTCCCCAAACACACGTGCTGCCAAGCCCTCCATTAGTCACCCCGGCACTCACACACAGAAATCCGATTAGTCACACCCCGCACAAACTGGCTGCGGAACACACCCGGTCACACCCAGACAAAGACCAGAGGTCCCCAAAGAGGCCTCGTTTGTCCATCGGGGGTTTGTTCCCCATTCCCCAGGGACTAGCTTGGCGTTTGCGGGGGTGGGAGTGGGCAGCGCAGCCTGGGGTACACAGGCCTTTTCCGCAGCAGCAACCCCCCTATTACCGGACACTCTCCTCCTTAAATAACCACAGTACCCCTGACCTCTTTCCAAACTCCTCACGGGGGCACACACACTATAATGTACACGCACCAGTGTCCTTGGCCACCTCCTCTTCTGTTTCTCTAGGGGTGTGTGTGTGTGGAGGGGGGGGTGGGTTGGCACTGGCCCCCTCCCCCACGCCAGTTCTGGGACGGGTCTAGCAGGAAAACATCCCCCCCAAGGTCACCGCAGCTCTAAAGCGGCTGCCGAGGAGCTGATTTATTTGCGGTTTCTTTGCAGTAACGCTATCGCTCTGATTCCGGGGAGGGAGGGAAAAAAAATAGGAAGAAGAAAGAAAAAGAAAAATGCTTGCGGTGGAGTTTAACCTTGGATGAAACTGGCAAAGCTTTGTTGTTTTTCCGAGGCGCTTCGTTGGGGCCTTGCAGGGACTGCTAGCCCGGGAATGTGGATCTACAGCCTCTTGCTGCTCGGCTACTACGCGGGTCAGTGCTCACATTTCTCTGCGCCGGGCCCAAAGCCCTCGGCTCCTCTAAAAGTGCTTTTGAGACATCGTTGGGAATCTAAGAGCTCCGTGGGTGAGAGCAAGGTTTCCATATCCCTGCACCTCGCATCTGACACACAGAGAAGCAACCGAGAGGGTAAATGCTTGCCCCCCCCCCCCCCCCCGTGCAGCTGTCCCCACCCTGAGCCCCATGCACTCACAGGGACCAGCATAATCGTCTGTTGCCTGCCCCTTTGGCAAAGAAAATTCTTGTAGCATGAGACGTTAGAAACCGCAAATACACTCCCTTGGGTAGTTCGCCCTCCCTCCCACCCCCCTTAGGTTTAACAGTCACGCTATGGCCGCCATCGCCAGATGACCAATGCCTGCTTTCTGGATGGTTCGGTTCTGAGAATCAAGGCGCGTGGTGGGCTCGGGAAAACCGGACCCAAAGGAGGCGTTTCGGGGTGTCCTTGGCAAGGAGGCAAGGGAAGGTCCTGTCTCCAAATACCATGCCTGTAGCCACTTTGATCGGTTCTTGTATGCTCCCTCCCCCAAAGTAGATCTCTTGTAAAGGGCCTGAGATTAATACGGGGTCTAGAGGTCCTCCTTCTTGGCATAAATGACCTCACAGCCACCCCAGCCTCATTGAACTATACTAAAGAAAGTGCCTGGGCCCAGACCCCGTACCCCAGCTGCCGGTGATCTGTGAGGCCCGATACTCCCGATGCTGGCACTGTGTGGGTGAGGCAGTTCCCTCTCTTTGGCGAATGGGGAAGCTCCTGGCTGGCTTCCCTGCGTGGTCTCGGGGTCCTCAGGCCATGACCAAGGAGAGAAGAGTGCCTGGCCCTGCCTCGGGGAGGAGGGCCAGAGTGCAGATTTATGACCCTAGCCGCTCCCTGCGCACCAAATGCATCTCAAGCCAGACAGTGGAATGTAAGACCCGACCCGGGCCGGAGGAGGAGGCCAGGGTCGGAGGCGGGGCTGAGAGGAGCAGAAATCCGAAGTGGCCTGGTGCCACCGCCCCTGGGCTGCGAGTTGCCCGCTGGGGACCGAGGTGGTGTGCAAGGCTCTGGCACCACATCCTTGATTTTGTTGGCGGGTGTGGGCTACCCTTGGCTGGATGAACTCCAGGATACCCAGCTGCTGATGGGCCAGCCGCAGCGAGAGACTGCGAGCGTGGCTGGGCCCGGCATGGCCTCTCCGGGTTTTAGTGGCGCCCCGGCCAGGAGCTCCGGGGCAGCCGGATTTAGGATCTACGGAAACAACCGCCTTACACTCTATGGTGGCATCGCCGGAGGCACAAACTGGCTTTCTCTTAGCGTCCCGGTCACTTAGTCTCCAGTGGAGTTCCACTCCCTGGGAGAGCTGGTTCACGGCAACCGATAGAGAAGGTCACCTGAATGAAAACTAGCTTTTCTTTTTTTTTCTTTTTGTATTCCCCACCCTCCTGCGCCCTGTTCCCCTGATGGAGGGGCATGGTGGAAACCTGTCCACACGGCTAACAACCTCCGGATTGTAGAAGATGAGGGTTCAAGCTTTCGTGGGGCAGAAGTGAGGGGAGCGCGGGGTTCCCTGGAGCCGGACAAAGGCGCACCGCAGGGAAGGCAGCCGCACTCAAGGTTGGCCTGTCCTCTGGTTTTACAACAAAGAGCTTTGAGTTTTGTCCGCGGGGACTCGTCCAGAGCTTCCAGACCTGGACCGGGTATCTGGAAGAATACACCAAAAGCCTCAGGAGTGTCCGGGGACAACCATGCCGGACCAGGCAGGCCAACCCGGTGGGTTGCCCGGGAATTGCGTCCTTGGACTTCGCGGAGGTCCCCCACGATTTTCTCTCCAGTCAGTACAACACACACACACACACACACACACACACACACACACACACTGCGTCAACAGAATTTTTCTGGCCACGGATCCCACCGGGTAAACAAGCGTGGGGGATGGGACGCGGAAGATGGCGCTTGGACTCTTGGTCCCTGCGGTTGTCTCCAGCTCAGTTTCAGGACGAATATACAGGGCTTTTGTAGATAAAGTGTGGCCCAGCCCGGCTTGGAGGTTATTTCCCCAGACCTGGAGACTCTCTGAAGTGGTGGTGTAGTGTAGCCTCTGCTTCTCTAGAAATGTCCCCACGCCCCAACATGGCTCCCGACCACTGTTAAATGTGGGGGACACAGGGACAAGGAGACCTGGCCTGTGCACCGCACGTTGTACTTGGCAGCCTTGAGAGTTGCAGGGGTTTGCTCAGTGTTCCCCTCCCGGGGGCCAGGGATCGGGGCCACCGTTCCCCAGGTTCAGCGCACCCGGTGGCCTGAGGGCCGAGTGGCAGGTCGAGAGGGGACTGGGGAGCCGAGCCGTACATTCCAGAGGGGAGCGGGTCGAGTTCCGCCCCAACCTCAGCCCTAATGAAACTCTGGGTCGGTCGGTATGCCACGCCGACGGGGCGCACACTTGAAAAATGCAAACGCCATCGGCAAATCCGGGGCAAATTGGAATAATTTTTTATTAGCAGCTAAATGATTTATGGCACACATACCCCGCCGTCACAATTACGGCGTCTTGGAGCATCCAGGGGTGAAAACATTAAACATTTATAAAAACAGGCCTTTGTTTTTTTCCAACCCCGCAAGCCTTTTGCACAATCCCCCCACCCCACTCCGACTCTCTCAAGATACATATTTTTTCTTGAGCTGTATTAAAATAAGAAAAACATTCTGGATCCCGGGAGGGATGAGGGGGTTGGGGGGAGACCAGGGCCTGCGCTCTGAATATTGGAGGGCGTTGGGGGGTGGGGGAAAGCGAGCGACTGAGGCGTGGGAGGGTTTAACTAGGAACCCACAAAGGCCTCTGGATAAGACTCAAGGGCACTAGGCGCCCCCCACCCCCTCAGCCCGTTTCTCTCTTGTTTCCAGAAGCCCTCGCAGCTTAACAGCATTTATTTTATTTCTTGCAATCAACTCCCCCCCTCCCCTAAGGCACACAGACACAATACCTCCTTTCTCTAACCCCCCTCTCTCCGTCTTTGCTCCTGCCGGTCCCCGGGCAGCACCGGTCGCCTCCGGTCGCCCCTGGCTGCCACTGAGACCCCGTCGCCCAGCTCCGAGCGCGCGGACACCGCCGCTCAGTTCCCCTCAGCTCCGGCTATTTTCGTTCTTTTCTCTCCCTCTCCCTCTCTCTTCTCCCTCCTCTCTCCTCCCCCCACCGAGCTCCAGCTTCTAAAAGAGGGCAGCCTAGAAACCAGCCCAGAAAGCTCCAGGAAGGGCAACTTGAAACTGCTCTCAAGAGGCTGAATTTTTTCCCCCCTTCAAATTTATCCTGGAATTAAATTAGACACCCCCAGCTCTCTCTCGAATCTTCCCTCTTTTTTTTTCCTTCTAAAAGTGGAGGAAAGAAAAATAGAACGGATGAGCACTAACTAGCTCATTAAAAAAAAACTCTCAAAAATTGCCTTAAAAATGGATTTTCTTAAAAAAAAAATAGCAGCAGCAGGAAAACGCTGAGTCCGCAGAGCAGGGCGAAAGAGCGGGCTTCTTTTGTTTTAATTAAAACCCTATAGTTGCTCTCGAGGTAGGATCTGCAAGGCTCTCTGTCTTTCCAAGCTTCCTTTCCAGGGTAGGTAATGCCTAGCTGGGCTCGGGCTCCGAGAGGGTGCAGGGGATCTCCCCACCCTTTAGAACGGGTCCCTTCGGCAAGGATCACACTCCCTGGGTCCCCAGTCAGGTAGACTGCCGTCGGCGGCTCCCTGCCACTTAACTTCGAAAGTTTTTTTTTTTTTTTTTTTTTTTTTTTTGCTGAAAGAGCAAAATAAAAGTACAAAGTCTGGGGGATTAGTGCTCCCCTCCCCCTCTGGCCGCCGTGGCCAGCCAAGCACTTTTGGGCTTGGCTTGCTTCCTCTGAGCTCAACAGATTTTTTTTTTTCCCTTTCCCGGTCTCGCCCTCCCTGGAGGGGGCGCGGCGGATGGAAGGCGAGAGAGGCCCCCAGCCAAGAGGTTTTTAATATTACACCTTAATAGGTTTCAGAAGGCCCCGTGGAGAAATGCTAATAGGGCTGAAATGTCAGAACCGAGAGGGATTCAGCTCGCGTTCCGCCGATCTAATCCTTTTTTCTGCTCTGGTTTTTCTTGGCGGGGAAAGGGGGAAGGAGGGGCGCCCACGCCAAAAGGGGCTTTGGGGAGGGGCGCGCGGTGCGCACTCGGCCGCAGAGCCCCACAGCCCGGGTTTCTATAGGAACCTTTTATAAGATGCAACTCACCGCTGCCGACCGCCGCGGCCTGTCCAAAATATTAATCAGTAAAGCCTTCTGACACCGCGTTTCAGGGAGGGGACCCGCAGGCAGGGGCAAAAGGAAAAAAAAAAGGCCTTGTCGCCTGCCTGCCCACCCCACCCGACCGCGACTGCTAGGGGGAAAGGGAATGAATCGCTGCTTTATTTTAAAAGGCGAGAGTGAGCGAGCAAGCGAGAGAGAAGCAGGCCTTGTTATTTTTCGTCTGAACCTCGCTCTTTGGAGTGGCACCCTAGAGAGGGAGCGCCGGGCGCGGGCGCAATGAGCAGCTCGCCGGTTCCCGGCTCTTCCCGGCTAGCTTGTCACCTCCTCCCGAAGAAGGAAGCTGACAGGAGGCCTTGCAATGCCCGGGATTGCGGCGACAACCATCTTCCTCTATTTTGATCACTCAGCCCAGACGCAGGAGGAGGGGCTGGGATGTGGGGGGAGGGAGAAGGAGAAAGAAGGGGGGGGTCTGCTGGAGCTGGTGTGGGGGAGGGCTGCCTAGAAACGGCTCGGAAAAATTCTCACCACCAGTTTTGATCATTCAGCCCCGCCGTGGGGAGCCTGGAAACTGCTGGAGCCCCGAGGTCCGTAATTGGTTTTATAGGAATGGCTGAGGGCCAAGGTGTTTACATGCGCGTGATGGGCGGCGAGCGGGACCAATGCGCTGCGGCCGGGGGCTGGCCCGAAGGGGGGGGCGGGCACCCGGGAACAATGCGTGTTTCTTCGCCTGCGAGGCTCCCCTCCCCCGTCCCCCTTAAGCCCCCCCTTCGCTTTTTTTTTTTTTTTTTTTTTTTTAGATCCAGCGAGAGGAACTTGAAAGGGGGGTTGTGTAATGTACCTTTTCCAATCCCGGGCTGTATATGGAGATTTGGGATTCTTTAAACCGGCGCTACCTGGATTTTATTAAAAAGCGGGGAGCTCGGCGGGAGGAAAGCTGGCTTTTCCGGGGGCTGCGGGAGCGGGGCCGCGGGAGGGCGGAGGAGTTGGCGCGCCGCGCGCCCGGCCCGGGGAGCGGTTTTCTACCAAAAAAAGGAAAGGCGGGCAAAAAGTGTGAGGCGGCTGCGGGTGGCGGAGGGGAGCGGCGGCCGAGGGATGGCGGGCAGTACGGGCGCCTAGCCGCGCCAGGAACCGCGGCGGTTGCCGGAGTCGCCGTCGGAGCCTGGAGCCCGGAGCCCCGCCGCGCCAGGTACGCTCCGGGCCCCGATGCTCCCCGAACTTGTGCAGCGTACCCCTTGGGTCCGCAAAGCAGAAGGTCCCCGAAACAGTCGGGGTCCCCAGAAGGGAAGCGGAGGGCAGGGATCAGGGGGAGAGGACGCATCGCTGCGCCTTGGACTCCCACCCGAGCTCTCAGTCTGCAGCACCGCCGAGGGCGGCGGTTCCCTACTTGGTTCCCGGCAGGCGGCGGGCTAGCCCGGGGACGCCGAGACGGTTTCGATTATAGGCTGTTTTTAATTAAAAGCCGGAATTCAGCCATTTTAGCTGCATTTAAGAGGGGAAAAGTAGAGAAGGACGCAGTGGAACCCCGCAGATAGCCACGCCAGCTTCTCGACCATGGCAAAGGCTGCTCCGTAGGGCTTCACCCCGACTTCCTTAAAGTGGGGCGCCTGGGCTCTGCCTTTTTCAAAACGCTGCCTTTAATGAATATTATCTTTAAGTGTATGCGGGAAGCTCCTGGCGCCTTTGAGACAAGTATCCCGGGCTGTGACGATCCTAGATTTTTTCAAAAGTAAACGCGATTCTGGTAACCAGAGCCTGATAAAGAGCGAGGGCGGGCGAGAGGAAGAGGGGGTGTTGTAACCAAAGCCACGTTAAAATAGGCGTCCTTAGCAAAGTTGGGGGAAGAGGACTTTTGGGTCTGGGCGTAGGGCGGCTGGTCACCCGGGAGCTGTGGCTTAGTCTCCGTCTGCTAGAGCGCCCCGGTTCTCCCGGAACCAGGGGGTCTAGAGTAGCCTGGGGCTGGTAGTCAGGGAGGGAAGGGTGGGCTCTCTGAGACCTCCCTACCCCCTCGGGAACAGGAAAGCGACAGATCTTTTAAACAAACAGCTTAAATAGGACTTACAGGAGGGTTTACCCGATGCTGGGGAGGCGCCCCTCCGCTGGCCCGCGCTGTTAAGTTATTTTTTTTCCTTTGTAGGTTATTTTGGGGGTGTGTGGGTCACAAAGCTAGGGTAGAATTGAGATCTTTGGAGACCCCTTCTTTCTTCTCTGATGATCCCCAAATCCTCCACACCAAGCCACGTTCTCCGGGCATCGGTATTCCCAGGCCCGGGCGTTGGAAAATGAAACCAAATCTTGTTTTGAAGGAGTCTTTTTCCAGTTCACGGGCGAGAATGCCACGTCTCGGGGACTCGGATTCTGCGACTCCCAATGGCCCAACGGGGGCAGCAGGAGGGGGGCGGTGATCTTCCTTTAAAAATAAACCCGTTTCGTATCTGACCTTGGTAAACAACAACAAAAAGCCCCTAAACCGAACACCCCTTTTATTATTATTATTATTATTCGCGGCTCACAAGGAGAAAAAAAAAAGGGAGACGAGGGCCCTAAAAAGGTTAAACATTAAACTTTGCGAATCAGATAGTTGGTATGGCGTTATGGACACATTTCAACCAACTCAAAAGCATTCGAAGTTTTAAACCTCCAGAGCTTGTGACGCCTGAAAAATAAACTACGGGTTTGGATTTAGCTGAACGGGCGCGGTCTGTTGAGTGGCCTTCCCCAGTTAGGGAGAACTTCGTAGGCAAGAGACGGGGCTGGGACACAGCGAGCCGGGCCGCTTCCCTGAGCCACGTCCCTGGGAACCCTGAACTGCTGGAGGAAGGACCCTAGGTTTTCGCATTTCGAGGAGAGGGGGCGGCTACTCCCGATTTTATTTCTGGCCACCAGCTCGGTTCGCTACTCTCCTACCCTGAAGGGCGAGGCGACTTTCTGAAACTTGTTTTCTTTTTTTTCTCTTTCCCCTCCCCTTTTCCCCCTTCCCTCTTCTGTGTCTTCCGCGGTCTTCCCTCACCAAAGATACCGTGTACGCCTCCTTCCTCATCTCCGCTCAGCCGCCCGGAGGGGACTCACCGCGGGCGGTTCATGCGCCCCGGGCCGCGGGCCCGTGGTTGAGCGCAAGCCCCGCTGGCCGCCGCCATGCACGCCGCGGAGCGCCCGCCACCCGAGGACACTAGGACTACATCGAGGCCGAACTTTTAAGTCCCACTGAAGCAGGCCGGCGGGCCGGGTGGGGAGGCTGATCGCGGCACTCCCGCGGAGGATGGATGGCCGAGATTTCGGGCCCCAGCGGTCCGTCCACGGCCCCCCGCCGCCGCTGCTGTCCGGCTTGGCCATGGACAGCCACCGCGTGGGCGCGGCCACCGCCGGACGCTTGCCCTCCTCGGGCTTGCCAGGTCCCCCGCCGCCCGGGAAATACATGGCCGGTCTCAACCTTCACCCGCACCCGGGTAAGTGTTGCGCACTGTGCTAGCACCCACCCTCCAGCTTTGATGGGGATATTAGGGCGGGAGCCCAGGTCAAACCTAGGCGGCTGGAGCTGGGCGTCTCTGTCCGGTTTCACCAGGGTGTGCAGGAGGCTCGCTCAGCTGCTAGCGCAGAGGTCGGTCTCCAGGAAGACAGACCTGTCCCTAGTGTACCAGATAGTCTCAGTCCTCCTGAGGCTCAAGTGTCTGCAGTCACAACCACTCTGGGGGATCCCAGTCCGAGGGCTCTTGAGGAAGAGGAGTTTGCAAAAATAAAATAAAAATAAATAAATAAAAACCTGTAGGCGCGAAAACAGCGTGTCAGCTCCACACCCCAGGAGACAGACAGCCGCTCCCGTATGGGTCTTTTTCTTGGCAAGCACTGGTGGGTCTTGGGTTATGTCCCTGTGTGTAGCCGCGTCCCCGGCGGTTCCACGCCTCCAAGGGTGGGTGTGGGAGAATGAAGGAGAATAGTGACCACAGTTTTAGGAGCCTGAATCTGTGGTGAACCCTTAAGATCTTAGGGACGCTGGTTATCTGGGGAAGATATAGGTCGGTGCAACCCAGCCGGCACTCTAGCAGAGCCCGACTTCAGGGGGTACCCCATGGTGACACGCAGGAGGTGGTGGCTGAGAAGGCCCAATCCCTTACCGTTCCCTGGGCTGCACAGGGAAGGAGCAGAGGGACAGGCGGGACTGAGCCAAGTCTTGGTCACCGTGCGCCGGAAGACAGGGAGTCTGGGACCTGCAGATCTGCCTGGTGGCGGCTTCGTAAGCCGGTCCCTCCTCCCCGGCTGCTCCTCACTTCTACGCTTGGCTTAAGGAGAACACTTCAGCTCTTCCTTTAAAAAACAAAACAAAACAAAACCTGGTCGATTTCCCCAGGAACTCGCTCCCTCGTCCTTTGGAACAAGACTTGGACACCCTGGGGGCTCAGAGCCACCACTTTAGTATCTTCCCCTGCCCGCCAGGATGACCACGGCTCGCCGAATTAGCCTCTGCCTTTGATATTTTTCTCCTGGAACTTTTCTAGAATTGGGAGTCCGGGACTCAGCGGGACAAAGGGCCTTTGTGAAGCGCCGGCGGGGGAGGGGCGAGCAGAGATCCCCGCCGGCGGGGGCGCGGGGACCCGGGTCATCTCCCCTGGTGTGCGTGTGCCCCTTGAGAACTAGAGGCGCGTCCGCTTGGGGCTTAGGGGTGGTGACAAGACCAGATTCATACAGGAATGGTGCCCTGCGACCCAGGTGGGGCATCAGACCATTCCCAAGGCAGGAATTGGGGAGGGCTTTGGGATACAAAGGCCATTTGGGCCAACCCCGTTTGAGAGGGGCCTTTGGAGGTTTATGGGTGTGTGTATTTTTGGACTTTTGGGATCTCTGGGTTAGTTGGTTTAGCTGGAAGTGGCGGCAGGGGTTCCTCCTGTGGCCTGGGAATCTGACCTCAGGGTGTTCCTGGCTGGCTGAATCTCAGCTTGTCGCCTGCTCCAGGTCTGCCTGGGATCTGGCCCAGGCTTGGCTGAGAGCAGCGTTGATAGCCATTCCTTGCTGCTGTCGTTCTAAGTGCACAGCATTTTCCAACCTTGGTGGCGTAGCATAGTCAGACTGCCTTCCATGCTTAACCCCTCATCTAGTGGATGATGTGACAGAGGCATAGACTAGGCAATCCAGCTGGAAGCAGCCTTGGAATCCTGTGTCATGGCCTTCTCTGCTTGGAGCTGTTCGACTTCTGTACAGGGTAGCTCGAGGGCCTGGAGGAAATGGGAGGAAAGTCACAGCAGTCGTCCCCTTGAGGCCTTGCTTGCCCGAGAGGGAAGAGTGGAGGCCCTCGAAGCTCTATGACTTCCCACTCGTCCCATCTGTCCCCCACCTCCAGATGGGGCAGATAGACCGGACCGCAGGTCAAGGCCCAGAGCTGAAGCCGTACTTAATCCCATTAACCACGAAATGGGACTGCACCCCATTCAAACCGGAGGAGCTGGCGGGGATGGAGACTCCAGACACCCCTCCCCCACCTGGCTTTCTTTGCAGGGGGTGCAGGTGCTAGACCTTTGCATAGGGGCACCACCCAGTGCTTTTTTTCTGGCTGCCAGCTCCTTAGATCTTGGCAGCCTTATCAGACCGGCAGACCGGTCTTTATTTGTTTACTTTTGTATAAAATGTCAGAGAAACTGAGCGATTTGCTAGGGTCACGCAGCCTAGAGGGAAGAGGGTTTTTGTTACCTCTGGGCTGGTCCGGTTGGAGGATGCCCCTGCCCGTGGCTGCTGGGGTGCAGAAGTCCTAGTGAAAGTTCAGTAGGCAGGGGGAGCTTGGCCTGGTGACCTCAGGGGAGCAGCACTGTTGGGTGAGGGTCCGTTGTAGGCAAAGCTTTCTACGTTGATGTGGGTTTGTATGAGGGCTCTAGCCCCTTCCTCAGGTGAAATTAAAAATAAAGAACGGGGTGTCAGCATGGAGGCTCACACCTACCTATGCAGCACTCAGAGGCAGAGATAGAGGGAGCAGGGGTAATTGGGGCAGCCCAGCCTAGAAAATCTAGAAAACACACACACACACACACACACACACACCACACCACACCACACCACATACTACGCAAACACACCACAATACATACACACCATACATACACATACACCCCAACCCTTACACCACACACATACACCCGTCAGATTGAAGCAGGGGTGACGACTTCTTTCTTTCCCCTTGCTGTAAGGTCCGGCTGTAGTTTGAGCAGTGAATATTCACAGCTTGTCAGTGAGACTTCATTTCTGGAGTTGGGGGGCCCTGGGAAGGATCCATCTTTCAGTGTGAAGTGTGGCTATCGAGATCTTGTATCTGGATGCTTGTTTTCTCTGAACCCACACCCTGGACTGAATGAGGGGCGGGACGCAGGGATGTAGACTCAGGAGGTACTGCACTTTGACCTGGCCCTTGGACAATAGGCAACCAGCCTTGGGCTCCCAACTCTGGAATCCACCCTGTCAGCCTCCTGGGATTGATTTAGAAAGATTAATCAGTTAGGACTGGCTGCTGGAGACGAGGGATGAGAAGATAAGGCTGTTTGTTTGTTTTTTTCTCCTTGAACCCTCCCTTTGGTCAGAAGGCAGTAAAGGAAGGCATGGAGAAGGTTCTAGAACCTAGGAGGGCCCGTTGGGTTCCCTGGTTCTTAACGTGATCACCTCCTGTTTGTCTTCTTTTTTTTTTTTAAATTCTATTTTCAATGTGTGTGTGTGTGTGTGTTCGAGTGTGCGCGCACACCGCACTGCATTGTGTACACACCAGCCTGCATTGTGCACACACCTGCCTGCAGAGGTCTGAGGACCACTTGCTGGAGTTGGTTCTCTCCTGCCCAGTGGGGAGGTCCTGGGATCAGACTCAGGTGTGGCCACAGGTCACTTTACCCTCTGGCTCATCTTGGCGGTGCCTTTTGGAGCTTCACCAGTCCAAGCCTTGCTTTTTCCTTCCTTCTTCGATCGACCCGTTCATTTGCTTGGCAAATGGTTTCTAAGAGCCTCTCTGCTCACCAGGGAACCGCACTGGGCCCCGGAACTGTGTAAGGGAACCAAACACACTGAAGGCTTTGCGCCTCCTTGGGGCTAACTTTCTAGTGTGGGAGCCAGGCAATAAACACACAAATCATGAGGACACAGGCCATGTAGGAAATAAAACGCCCTGGGTCTGGTCTGGCCCTTGGGGTGAAGGGCCAGGTCAGAGGGCTTGACCTCAGCCATCCCCAGAATGAACTCTTTTGTGTGTCTGAAGAGCAGAAAGTTGACAGAATGCAGAGACAGTGCTGGGTGAGGGATCAGAGGTTTGAGAGCCCAGTGGGAGATAGACTGGATGGGGTGGGGCGGATCTTGCCCGGTCCCTGAAAACCAGCAATGAAGTCTTGGAATTTTAAACAGCCATTTTACAAAACTGGCATGGACTTAAAAAAAAAAGTCAGTGGTGTGTAAGGCGAAGGTAGGCAGGGAGCTGTTAGTGTTTTAGGAGAAACGGAAAAACTGACTGTGGCTACAGGCAGTGTGTAGCCGAGATTAGGTCTTGGTTTAAGGGAAAAACCGTCTCAAAGGATCGTGGAGGCAATTGGAAAGATTGGAATATGAGCCGCAGATCAGCCCACAGCGGTGAGTCAGTACAGTATCCCCAGACACCAGTCGCTACCTCGGCTGTTTAAATGCTGTTCTTATTTCCTGGGAATAAGGACTCAGAATTTAGGGGCCAGGGACACCATGTCTGCCACTGTCTTGCAGACGGCTGGGGCAAGTGGGGAAAAAAAAAAGAATACTTTCAATATAAGTGTCCCGGCATCGTCAAGGGAGACGGCAGGTAACAGCAGATAACAAACTAAGAGGTGTGACTAGAGCCTGCGAAGGTGATGGTAGTTCATTGTAACTATTTTGAGCTTCTCTAAAGTTGAAATTCTTCCAAAATAAGCATACAAGGGGAAGGATGTGTGTGTGTGTGTGTGTGTGTGTGTGTGTGTGTGTGTGTGTATAAGATGGCTCAGTGGGTAAAGGCGCTTGTGAGTAAACTGAGGACCTGAGTTTGATTTTGATTCCCTGGGATCTACATGGTGGAAGGAGCTGTGTGTGTGTGTGTGTGTGTGTGTGTGTGTGTGTGCGTGTGTGTATGTATATACACGCACACACACACATACATACAAAGAAAGAGACCCTGGGTTTTGGTCAGAGATGTTCATAGGGTGGGAGGAACAGGGACAAGGTGGGTTGAGGCACCTCCATCCCCTTTCTATTTTTTTAAACAAAGCCTCACTGTATAGCTCTGACTGGCCTGGACTTCGCCGGGCTGTGTAGACCAGTCTGACCTCAGTCTCAAGGAGACCACCTGCCTCTGCCTCCAGAGTGCTGGGATTAAAGGCGTGCACCACCACGCCTGACTTTTATTTTTCCCTTTTAGGACAAGAGTTTTATGGAGCTCAGGCTGGCCTGGAATTTATGGTTCGATTCTCATCCTCTTAAATGCTTGGAATTTAGGACTGTATATGATAATCGCTTGGGGTGGTGGGGTGTTTTTGTATTTTGTTGTTGTTATTGTTGTTGTTGTTGATATAAATAGACACGTGCACACACACCTGTATGTACACATAGATATCATATTTAGAAGACAGGGTCTGCTATAGCCCCGGTGGACTGTCAGTTTCCTGCATATCTGAGAACATAATCTGGAACTTAAGATCCTGCCTCAGTCTACAAGTGAACCATGTGACTTAGCTGTGGCCAGTTAGGGATGGTCTTGACTCCTTTTGGTGGACTGGCTGCCAAATCTGATTCTGCTTCCACTCCTTTTTGCCATCTCGGCAGGCATTCCAACCCCAACTAAAGGGACCAGGACTTTCACTTCACTTGATAGAATGTTTACTAACCATGCATGGTGAAACCCTTGGTTTGATCCGCAGCCCTGCATTGGTAGCATAGACCTGTAGTCTTGGCTCACGGGTGGACTGTCTCAAAAACAAACAAAACTCATCAACAAAAGAAAAACCCACCATCTAAAGCTGAGCCTGTTTGTTTGTTTGTTTATTTTTGTGTTGCTGACAGTGAAACCCAGTGTCATGTGCACATGTCACTGAGTCAGATCCCCAGCCAGGAGCCAGGGGTCCTTGCCATCCCTCTTGCCCAGAGAAGCATCATATCTGCCTTTGGTGGAAGTAAAAGCTATCACATAGTGAGGTGCTGACTGAAGATAAAAAGTAGGACCGCTGAGATGCAGCTCAGTGGTAGAGCCCCTGCCTAGAATCCCCCAGTGAGGGGGCTGGGGGCGTGGCTCAATGGTAGAGCCCCTGCTTAGAATCCCCCAGGGAGGGGCTGGGGGCATGGTTCAATGGTAGAGCCCCTGCCTAGAATCCCCCAGGGAGGGGCTGGGGGCATGGCTCAGTGGTAGAGCCCCTGCCTAGAATCCCCCAGTGAGGGGCTGGGGCGTGGCTCAGTGGTAGAGCCCCTGCCTAGAATCCCCCAGTGAGGGGCTGGGGGCGTGGCTCAGTGGTAGAGCCCCTGCCTAGAATCCCCCAGGGAGGGGCTGGGGGCGTGGCTCAGTGGTAGAGCTCTGCCTAGAATCCCCCAGGGAGGGGCTGGGGGCGTGGCTCAGTGGTAGAGCCCCTGCCTGGAATCCCCCAGTGAGGGGCTGGGGGCGTGACTCAGTGGTAGAGCTCTGCCTAGAATCCCCCAGTGAGGGGCTGGGGCTCAAATACCCTTTCTAACAATTTCACACATTCCTTAGCAGTTCTGAACCTGGAATCCTTTGATAAGAAGCTACTTTATCTGGAGGCTGCCTGTTCTAGGGCTGATGGTTATTTCCATTTATTTATTTATTTATTTATTTATTTATATTATTATGTTTTTTAAAGATTTATTTATTTATTTATGAGTGATTACAATTATAGCTGTCTTCAGACACACCAGAAGAGGGCGTCAGTCAGATCCCATTACAGATGGTTGTGAGCCACTATGTGGTTGCTGGGAATTGAACTCAGGACCTCTGGAAGAGCAGTCAGTGCTCTTAACTGCTGAGCCATCTCTCCAGCCCTTATTTATTTATTTTTAATGAGTTTGTTTGTTTGTTTGTTTTTCCTGGAACTTGCTCTGTAGACCAGGGTGACCTCAAACTCACAGAGAGCTGCCTGCCTCTGCTTTGTGAGTGCAGGGATGAACGGCGTTCATGACCAATCACTATTTGGATTCCTCTTCCTTTTTTCTTTTCTTTTTGCCACTTATTGTGCATGTGTATGTGTGAATGCGAGTGCTTCTGTGTGCACATGTGTATATGCTTCAGTGCATATTCAAGAGGACAGTTGGTGTGACTCAGTTCTCTCCGACCACTTGGGTCCAGAGGACTGAGCTTAAACCATCAGCTTGCCCTGTGACCTATCACACCTGCCCAAGCCTGAGACTGAAGTCTTGATTTTCTGCCTTTGATGAGTCTGTGAGTCTCAATTTTCCCATCTACAAAGTGGACCAATTAATACTGAACGCTACCTTGCCTTGTGACATTTGATGAGGCAGGCTGAGGCCAGGTGCCTGACCCAGGCCCAGCCCTCTGGAAGTCACTGAAAAAGTGATTGCTGTAATTACGGACATCATTAGCGGGTGACTCACAGATCCCTCAGGCCCGTCCACACCTCTCCCAGGGCTTTGGAATTTCCTTCTAACGCTCTCTGGTTGGAGCATAGTCCTTAGCCACCGGGGGTCAACCTACGCTTTTATTTTATCTTGGGACTGGTGGATCAACCCCAGAGGCCTTGGAGCTACCTCTGAGCAGTACCCCAGGTCTTCATTGCTTTTCATTTGTACCCCCCTTTTTTTTTATAATAGCCAGACTAAAATGCTTCCATGTTATGTAGCTCAGTCTAGCTTTGAATACCTGATCCCCCGCCCCCCCCCTTTTTTTTTTTTGTGAGTACATTGTAGCTGTCTTCAGACACACCAGAAGAGGGCATCAAATCCCATTACAGATGGTTGTGAGCCACCATGTGGTTGCTGAGAACTGAACTCAGGACCTCTGCAAGAGGAGTCAGTGTTGGTAACCACTGAGCCATCTCTCCAGCCTGGAACTCCTGATCCTCTTGCCTTCACATCTCAAATGCCTGGATCACGAGTATGTCTACCATCCCCACACACCCAGACTTGGTTGCTTTCATCTCAAGTTTCTGGTTTATTTGACTTTTTAAGGGTCTTCCTGTGTGGCCCAGGTTGGGATTCAGTAGAGCTCAGATTTGCCTCAAACTTGTAATCTTTAGGCTTCAAGGCTGCCACACCCAGTGGGGTAGGCCTTTAGTCCCAGCCCTTGGGAGACAGGGATCGCTATTGAATTGGAGGCTAGCATGGACTATATAATGAGAGAGTTCCAGTGCCACTAAATAATGAGACCCTGTCTCAAAAAGTTCAAAGTACAACACCAACCAAAGCAGGAGGAGCATGTAGCTCATAGCATGCATGATGCTTTGGATTTGACTAAGTCATATTAACTGTCATGGTGGTGCGTATGTGCCTGTAATTTTAGTACTTAGGACGCAAAGGCAGATGGATCTCTTGACTGAGTAGTGCAAGAGCATGATCCCTTGGGTATATAGTGAGTTCAGGTTTGCCTGTGCTATGTAATCACAGAAACAAAACAAGTTAGGTGTGGTGGCCTATAATCTCAGCTCTCAGGAGGCAGAGGCAGGCCGATCTCTGAGTTCTGGTCCAGCCTGGTCTACAGAGTGAGTTCAAGCATAGCCAGGGCTACACAGAGAAACCCTGTCCTGAAAAAAGCCAAAGGATTTTTTTTTTTTTAAAGAGAATAGAAAAGAAAAAAGTGTAGCATTGAAAAAATGAAATGGGTGGGCTGGAGAAATGGCTCGGCGGGTAAAGAGCATCTGTTGCTCTTGCGGAGGATCTGGGTTCGATTTCCAACACCTACACAAGAGCTCACACCATTTTGACTCCTAGTTCTGCAGAGTCTGACTCTGTGTCTGGCCTCTGCAGACCCTGTAAGCATGTGACACATGCATATACACGCAGAAACGCCTATAGTGCACATATGCAAAGTGAAATAAAATGGGGTATGATAATAGGATACTCGGAGATCCGGTTCAAGGATTAAGTGTTGCAAATAAAGCATTTAACACTGCGTCTGATATGCAATAGGGGCCTTGCAGATGTTTATTATTATGGTAAGTGAGGTTTCTTTAACCTCTTACCCGGTTCTATTCCCTTCTCTTGATATATATGAGATACAAGGGAAATTTTTGTTTTATTTTAATGTTTTAAGAGACAGGCTTTCTCTGTGTAGCCCTGGCTGTCCTGGAACTTACTCTATAGACCAGGCTGGCCTCGAACTCACAGAGCATCCCTCTGCCTCTTCATCACTGGAATTAAAGGAGCCTCGGCCGGCAACACTACTGTTTTATTTAAGCCAGTTTTTTTTGTTTGTTTGTTTTGTTTTGTTTTGTTTTGTTTTTACTATGGCTTTGTAAGTTTTGTGCCTGTTGTGCCTAGAGTCAATGGTGTAATAAAATCAACTTATATTTTCTGGAGTTTTCAAGGTTTTTGTTTTTTTGGATCGGATTGTGTTTTAGACTGTCTGCCTCCCGTTCTGTGGATACAGTTTATAATTGGGAACGTCTCCCGCCCAGATCTCCTTTGTCTTTTCTTGAAGAGTCTGGTTCTGGATGGTTCCATCGGCCTTTACCTGGTTGCCAGCGACTCTGTTCCTTGGATCTGGTACCTTCCTGTCTCCTGGGTTACGGCCGTGCTTCTGGGAGCATGTTCAGCAGTTCTGCCTGGTCACGTCGGTGGTTAGTGCTTTCCAGTGTCCCTCTGCCTTTTTCTGAAGGCTGTGATGCTGTGCCTACCCCTCCCACTGGTGGGGCTGGGGACCAAACCAGTACAACGTAGTATTATTATTTGTTTAGCTTGTGAGTGGCTGTGTATTTATTTGTGTGCATGGACAGTTTCATTCATGTACAGAGTGAATTTTAGTATTTTATCCCCCCCCCCCCCCAGTGCCCTCTCAGCTGCTGGCTGTCTTTTGAAGTTCATCTTCCTCTTAGTTTCATGGCTGTTTTGTGAATGACCCACTCAGTGTATTAGAGTTTCTCTCTCTCTCTCTTTTAGTTTTTTGAGACAGAGCTTCTCTGTGTAGCCCTGGCTGTCCTGGAACTCCCTGTGTAGACCAGGCTGACCTTGAACTCAAAGATCCATCTGCCTCTGCCTCCCCAGTGCTGGGATTAAAGGCTGCCCCACTAGCATCTCTTTCTTTCTTTGTTTTTTTTTTCATTATGGGTGGTTGTAAGCCACCATGTGGTTGCTGGGATTTGAACTCAAGACCTTCAGAAGAGCAGTCAGTGCTCTTACCTGCTCAGCCATCTCACCAGCCCTAGCATCTGTTTCTTAAGCTTGGTTGTCAGGTCCCTTCTTGGAGCATGAACAACTTAACCAGTGGCCATATCTCTGCAGAAACACTAACCCTCCAGTAACACTAACTGTCTACAAACCCTCAGAGCCTCACTCGGTAGCCCTGGAACTCACATGGGGACCAGGCTAGCTTTGAACTCACAGTGCTGGGGTTAAAGGCATGGGCCAATCACTTTGAATCTTGATCACCATATGCCAAGTGTCTGTCCTCTGTGACCCCCCCCCCCCAACATCTTTTTGATATCACAATAGTGACAGACATGGCTACAGGGACCCAGGGGACAGCTTGGCCTCTTCCTTGCTGTGTGGGTTGGACATTTTGTCTGACTGACCCTCTGTTTTTTTTTTCTCCGCTGAAATGGCTGGTTAATAGTCGCTTTTCATGACTGTGTGAAGGGTAAATGCGGCTAGGCCCTGAAGCTCCTAGAGGGTTGCGTGACTCAAAGAAAGCCTGAGCTACCATTAGGGATTTTCTCGCCATCCTAGCTGTCTTGAGATTCTGTGCAGGAGTGTCTGCTGTGGCCTCCTTTTGTGTTTGCTGTGCTGGGTGCCTGTCAATCTCAGGATTCAATCCTTCCAGCCTGAAATTGTTTTTGAGTTTCTATTTTTATTCATATTTGATCATTTCCTGTCTACCATTCTTTCTTTGTACGAGTAGTGAGATATCTTGAGGCCTTTGCTCCAATAAACACATCTTCTGTATCATTTTTTTTTCCTTTCTCTTTTTTTTCCCCTGAGTTTTTCCCCTGAGACAGGGCCTTGATACATAGCTGGAACTCCTGACTAGGCTAACCTCGGACTCACAGAGATCCGATCCGCTGGTTCTGCCTCCTGAGCACTGGGATCAAAGGCCTATACCAGCAGCTCCAGCTTTACTCTTTCTTTTATTTTTACTTATTTATTTTTTTGGTGTGTGTGTGTGTGTGTGTGTGTGTATTTCAGAGGACAACTTTTGGTTTTGCTAAGATCACCCTTACCCACTGAGCCATCTCACCAGCCCACACCTACTTAGCTACAATCTTTCTAGATATCTTCAGTGGAATTTTATAGCCCTTTAACCCTTCACTATAGTTTTAGAAGTTGTCTGTCATTCATCTATAGAGTGTATATTAAGAATGTGGGGGGGAGGGGAGCTGGAGAGATGACTCAGCAGTTCAGAGCATTGGCTGCTCTTCTGTAGGTCATGAGTTCAGTTCCCAGCAACATGGTGGCTCACAACCATCTGTAATGCGAGCTAATGCCCTCTTCTGGTGTGTGTCTGAAGACAGTGACAATATACATAAAAATACATAAAATAAATAAATAAATCTTTTTTAAAAAGTGTGTGTATGTGTGTGTATGTGTGTGTGTATGTGTGTGTGTGTATGTGTATGTATGTGTGTCTGTCTGTATGTGTGTATGTCTGTATGTGTGTTTGTGTGTGTATATGTGTATGTGTGTGTGTATGTGCATGTATGTGTGTTTGTGTGTGTGTGTGTGTGTGTGTGTGTGTAATGTAGCCCAGGCTGGCCTTAACTTAGTATGTAGGTGAGGGTGACTTTCAACTTCTAATCTTCCCATGTCTCTCCAGAGAGCAGTGGGATTGTGAGTTTATATCACCACAGCCAGTGCTGGGGATGGAACTAGCACCCTACCAACTGAGCCGCCTTCAGCCCTGTTAGTGTTGTTGTTCTTACTGTCAATAGAGCACTCTGTTTTTCATGCCTGTCTGTTCTCATGGCCTGGGTGATCATGACTGTGTTGTTTTCTTTTTGGGCTCTCTGTATTCTCTGGCTCACTGGTCTTTTCTTGTCTTCTGCATTTTGGGAAAGAAAAGAACACTTACCCATCGAGCACTTGGGTGGTGGAAGCTGGAAGATCAGGAAAGAATCTAAGGCTAGCCTTAGGTCTGCAATGAGTTTGAGGATAGCCTGTGCTAAGAGAGACTGTGTCTGTGAAGAGCCACTGCTACTTCAGCATGAGGTTTGGGTTCCCCACCCACCTGAGAAGCAGGGCAGGGCCTTGTGTGCCTCCAGTAGCTGGAGTGCTTTGGGGCGTGGAGACAGGAGGATTGCTGGGGCTTGCTGGCCTCCAGTTTAGCTCCAGGTTCAGGGAGGGTTGGATAGTGAGGGCTGGACTGGATGGACACCAAACCGGTGTTATCGCTGTATAAAGGTATTTCTTTCCTTTTTCTCTTTCTCTCTTTCTTTTTCTTTCTTCTTCTTCTTTTTCCCTTCCTTCCTTCCTTCCTTCCTTCCTTCCTTCCTTCCTTCCTTCCTTCCTCTCTCTCTCTCTCTCTCTCTCTCTCTCTCTCTCTCTTTCTGTATTTTTTTTTTTTTTGAGACAATTGTTATGTGGCTGACCTTGAGGTCTACTCTGCCTCAGCCTTCTCCTGCCGAGTGCCTGGACCGCAGGGCCAGGCATATCTGGAGCCTGGCTTTGATACTTTTCTTTTTTGCCTTGGGTGAGAGTACTGTAGCCATTTAAGCACTTGGGTTTCCGCCTAGCTTTGCCCTCTGCCTAAACCCAGCCCAGACAAGTCTCATTCCTTTAAAAGTGAATTCACTAATTTAAGCGGACTATTGTTACTGTTTGAGATATGACCATATCTCTTTGTGGCCTAGGCTGGCCTCAGGCTTAAAGTTTAGCCTCTGTAGGTGAGGCTAACCTTGGTCTTCCTCCATCTGGAGCTACTGCCTCAGCCTGAGGGGCAGAGCTGGGATGAGGGAAGAGGGCCCCTCCATCGCCCCATGAATTCCAGCCTCATCTCTGTTAGCAAAGGGCTTGTGGGAGACTCTGAATTCTTCCCTAGTGAAAACAGCTCCCCAGGTATAGCAGGACAGCTTGCTTGGCTTGCAAGATGCCTTGTTCCGTCCCCAGCACTGCAGACAAACCAAACCAACCCCTCCCCCCCACAATCAGCTGGCACTTGAGCACCTCCCTGCCCTCTGGGTTTTAGAGATACCAGGGTTTCTAAATTGGAGGGACCAGAAATATTCTAATTTGATTGTCTTATCTGTTTGGTTTGAGACAGGATCTCTCTCAGTGCATGCTGGCCTCCAATTCCTTGGCTTCCTCTTGTCTCTGCTGTTCAAGTGCTGGTGTTAGGGGCATGAGCCACCACACCTGACTAGGTTTTGTTTTTGTTTTTGTTTTTTTTTTTTAATTTTTTATTTTGCTTTGCTTTGGTGCTAGGGATGGAACCCAGGGCTCCATATAAGCTGCTGAATCTACAGTCTGCCACTGAGCCATAGCCCAGCTCAGTTAGTGTGTGTACATGCGTATATATGCATGAATGTGTGTGTGTGTATGTGAGAGTGGGCAAGCAGTAAATTCATGTGTGTGTGTATGTGCATGTGTGTGACAGTTTGTATGTGTGTGCTGTGTGTGTATATATGTGCATGTGTGTGACAGTTTGTATGTGTGTGCTGTGTGTGTGTAAGGGTAGACAAGCAAGGAATTCATGGAGAGAGTGTTTGTGTGCACACATATATATGTATGTGTATGAGAGTTTGTATGTGTGGTGCATGTGTGTGTGTGTGTGTTTGTAAGAATGGGCAAGCAAGAAATTTGTGCATTTGAGTGTGTGTGAGAGAGAGAGCGCGCACTCGAGCGTGCACACACTGGCATGTACAGGGTACACACACATAGAGGTCAGAGGACGAGTTGAGGAGTTGAGGTATGGGCATTTGGGTTTCTCCTTCCATCACACGGGCTCCAGGGGTCATCTGTGCACACCTTTATGTGCTGAGCCATCTTGTCAACTCAGAAGGAATTCCTTTTTATATAACTTATTTGTTTCTATTTTATGTGCATTGGGGATTTGCCTGCATGTCTGTCTGTGTGAGGGAATCAGGTTGAAGTTACAGACGGTTGGGAGCTGCCACGTGGGTGCTGGGAGTTGAAGGACGATGGGTCTTAACCATCTCTCCAGTCCCAGTAGAAGGAATTCTTAACTCTGAAGTTGTGCTGTGGCTTTAGGTGTCCAGGCGTCAGCTCCAGTATCCAGCTCCAGTATCGTTTTTTGTTTGTTTGTTTGTTTGTTTGTTTGTTTGTTTTTGGCTGGCTTACCTCTCTTTCTGAACATTTTCCTTTGTCCTTTGTCCGTGGAAGTCCATCCATCCCTAACTCCACCACTCTTGTGCTGCAGTGGTCCTTAGGGGATAAATTCCTTCCAGAGGGAAGTCCCCCTGTAATTGCCTCCTGATTGTGACCTATCTGGAGCCCCAAGGGCAGGACCCAGGCTGAGTGGGCTTATTTGCATATCACTGGCTAAGCTGGTCTTTACTGGTCTGGGAGCCCTTGGTATCCTTTTTAATTTAAATTTTAAGGATGTACTTTTGAGGATAAGGCGTCTGCTGGGGGTAAGTCAAAGCCCGCGGGCCGGTTCTGTGAAGATGGAGGGGCTTGGATTTGGTCAGGCGGTGTCCTGCTGACCACTTGTTCTAGGAACAGTGGGGTCTCTTCTGGGAACCTGTGCACCCTAGGTAGATCGGGGAGACTGGAGATGAGAAGGGTGGGTGGGGTTTGCGGTTGTTGGATTGAGCTGGAGGGGTGGGTGGGTGGGTGGGAAAGGGAGGCGAGGCTCCAATGGGTTTTATCTCCCTGGGGCCGGCCTTTAGGACTTCCTCCTGCGTGTGGGGCTGGCTTTTTTTAAGGCTGGCTTTTGCCTCAGTCCCTCCTTGCACCTACCCAGCTGCCTTCACTAGAGCCCAGAGGAGGAGGCAGCCATTAGTCCCTGCCGCTGTGCCCAGAGAGTACTGAGTAAGGTTCCACAGTGGCTCCGCAGGTGCTCAGTCTGTCACGTGGTGAGTGTCAGAAGGCCAGGGATGGAGAGTTACAGGGGCCTTGCCTTCTTATGCGCTCAGTTATATTATGGGAGTGGGAAGGCACAGAGAGGTTGGGTTGTTGTCTAAGGTCACACAGCTAGTAAGTGAAACACCCAGAAGCCAGGCTTTAGCTGTCTGCTGCAAAGCTGGGGTGTGTGTGTGTGGGGGGGGGCAGGGGATGGTAAGAGGGAGTCACTTAAAAGAAAACATTACTTTTTATTTATTCATGTATGTGTGCGTGAGAGCGCACACCTGAGGATGTGTGCCCAAGGTGCACACATGGAGGTCAGATGACAGCTTTCAGGAGCCAGTTCTTTCCTTCTACCGTGTGGGTCCCTGGGATGGAACTCAAATCATCAGACTTGGCCGCAAGCCCCTTACTCATTGAGCCATCTCACCAGCTGACTTGTGTTTACTGAAAAATTTGTATTGTGTGTGTGTGTGGAATGAAGGGAGGGAGGGAAGGAGAGAGATGGATTCCCAGCTGCTGTGCAAAGGTTCTTAGGTGCTGAATCTGAGGTGGAGTCTTGCAGGGGAAGGCTTCCCAGATCCTCTGTGTGTGCTCGAGACTCTGAGATTGTGAGTAGCATTAATCTGAATATGGCCTGTGGGTTTACTTTCCTTTTTGTTGTTGTGGTGGTGATGGTGGTGATAGTTTTTTGAGACAAGGTTTCTCTGTGTAGCCCTGGCTGTTCTAGAACCCAGACCTGATGGCCTCTGCCTCTTAAGTCCTGGATTAAAGGTCTGCAGACTCTCTTACATATCCGTACCTCCGATTAACTGTAAGAACAAACACAGTAAGAGCTGAGTGATGGTGGTAATTAACTGCACAATACAATGATCAGGGTCGGGAATGGGGCTCCTTCTGATAGGTGTTTGTCAAGCATGCAGGAAGCTCTGGGTTTTCCCAGCAACACAGCAACCAGGCGTGGTGGCATATCACCTGTAACCCCAGCATTCAGGAGGTGGAGGCAGGAGGATCAGGAGTTTAAGGTCACCTTCTGCTACATAGGGAGTTTTGGGGTCAGCCTGGGATCCATGAGACCCTGTCTCAGAAATGAAATAGGGTCTAGGGAGACTGCTTGGCAGGCAAGAGCAGTTGCTGCGTTTGCAGAGGACCTTACTTTGGTTCCCAGCAGCCACCTTGGATAGCTCAGAACCACTTGTAGCTACAAGGCACCTTTGATCCCATGCACAAACCCACAGAGTTAAAACAATAAATTTTTTCGAGGCCAGCCTGGTCTACAGAGTGAGTTTCAGGACTACACAGAGAAACCCTGTCTCGAAAAAAAGATAATAAATAAATTTTTATAAAAGACAGCTGTCTTTAACAGCCCCCCCTCCCCCCAGGGTTTCTCTGTGTAGCCTTGGCTATACTGAACTCACTCTGTAGATCAGGCTGGCCTTGAACTCAGAAATCCACCTGCCTTTGCCTCCCAAGTGCTGGGATTAAAGGCGTGCGCCACCACCGCCCGGCCTAACAGGCATACTTTGAGAAGTGGTTTCCCTTTTCTTTATTGTGTGTGGACGTCTTGTGTGTGTATGCATGACATCTCGTACGGGTGTAGGTCAGAGGGCAACTCTGTAGTTCTCTCCCACCACCATCTAGGTGCGGGAGGTTGAACTTAGGTTGTCAGCTTGCTGGGAGGCTCCTTTTCCTGCTGAGCCGTCTTGCTGGCCCACAAGCATGTTTTAATACAAGTAGTGTGACTGGTTTCTCAAAATACCTATTACCTATGTCTGTCTGTCTGTCTGCCTGCCTATTCGAGATGGACTTACTTTATATTCCCAGCTGGCTTCATGTTGAGTCACCCTTCTCCTTTTGAGATGGTCTCATGGAGCCGACAACACAATCATTTTGATGACCTTGAACTTGTGACCCCTTTGCCTCCACTTTTGAAGGGCTGGGAATCCTAGAGCTGAGCTCTACATCCTCACCCTTTTGTGAATGAGAGGAGACAAGAGTGTTCGACAAGATGAAGTGTTCGGAATGGCTGGGTGCCGGTGATGAGTGAGCCGAGCGAGCGTGGCATACGCGGCTTACATGGTGTTGGAAAGAGAGATGGTTCGCTTACGAGCAGAATAGATCAGAAGGGTACAAGCAAGGTCCCATCAAGCCGTTCGTTCAGAATGGCACGAGATTTAAAACTCAGCCAGTTGTTTATTTCTGGAGTTTATACCTAGCACTTTTGGATTATTGTTGAAAGCACAAGTATGGTCACAAGTAGGCTTTCTCCTGATTTCATCCATAGCACAGGCGAGATGCTACTGGTGCCTACAGTGGCATCCAGGTCTCTGAGAGGATTGCACCCCAAATCGCCACAGATAGTGTCCCTTGCCATCCGTCTGTTGGGGTATGGTCGACGACAAGGAAGTGTCTGGATTTCCCCGCCCATGCATGATGACCGGGGCAAGCCACACTGTCTTTGCTTTCTCCTTCCTAACTGGGCACAGTGTGACTAACTCCTTCCGTGATGGGCATGGGGTTACAGGAGCCGGTGAGGTATGCGCTTGGCACACAGCCTGTTGTGGAGGAAAACGGCTCGGGAAAGTTGGGAGTTTTATGAATGTCATTAAATCTTTGCCCAAGAAGCAGAGACAACCAACTGCGTGCTCTTCCTGACTCTGAGCAGGCGGCCCCTTGCTAACCCCAAACTTTTTGAAGACTTGCTTCGTTCTTGAAACAGTGGCGATAGAGCCAGGGCTTCATCCATAATATTCAGATGTGCTTATGATTTTTTTTTTGTTTGTTTGTTTTTAAGAGTGGGTATATGAGTGTGTGGGGGGGTCAGGTATGCTTGTGGAGGCTGGAGAATAACTTTGGGGGACATTATTCAGGAAGCTATTTTCTTTGAGGCAGGGTCCCAGTGGTATGGAATAGGCTAGACTGACTGAGCCCTAGGGATCTTGTCTGTCTCTACTTCCTGAGCCTTGGGATGACATGGGCGTGTCCCTTCTTGTGACAGGGTTTCTCTGTGTAGTCCAGGTTGATGAGGAGCTCTCTCTGTAGACCAGGCTGGTCTTGAACTCAGAGATCTGCCTTCCCTTGTCTCCCAAGTTGTGGGGATTAAAGGCATTTGTTCATGTCTTTAATTTCTTAATACGCAGAATGAGTAACAAGGTCCCTGGGCCCCAGGGCTTCAGGATAGCAAGCCAGGATCCGGAAAGGCTGCAAGACTTGTGGGCAAAGATGCCTGAGGTTTGGAAAGCTTGGAGATTTAATTCAGCTTTGGATGAATGTCCTGATCTCGGAAGCTAAACAAGTTTAGGCCTGCTCAGTGCTTGAATGGGATCATTTGGCTTTTTTTTTTTTTTTTTTTTTTCTTTTTCCTTGGGGCGGGGGAGGGTGGAGATGACATTCCTAGCATCAGGACTTGACTGATATTCAGCACCCTTGTGAGGAAACACAAGAGGCATGCGTTACCTGCCTGGAATCCAGGTCCTGGGGAGGCTGAGGCAGGAGGATGCCTCCAGCTCGCTAGCCAGCCATTCTAACCATATGAGAGCTAGAACGTGGTTGAGGAAGACATCTGAGGTCAACTTCAGGGCTCTGTGTGCCTAGGCACACATGGGCACAAACACATACACACATGTACTATACAGTTATATGATTTGCAGGTGTAATACACAGCTCAGCGATGCTTAATGTGTTAGTGACCTACAAGTGCTCACTGCTGGGGAAGGGTTAACTGTGTAGGTAGGGCAAGCGGACCCCCCTCAAATCCTGGTCCTGGAGTTGTCACTTAGCCAGTCATTTGTGACAACAGCTGGCATTACATAGCACCCTGTGGGCAGACCAAGCTCAGATCATTTTACAAACAGAAGTGTCTTGAATCTTTCCATACATCAAGCTGGAGGGAGAAGATAAATGTGTTATGTATTTCGCATAGCCTAGGGAAACTTACAGAATGGCCAGAATGACAGTCATGAGTTAGAAGTGGTGGTATGCGTCTGCGATCTTGTCACTCAGAAAGGCTAAGTCAGGAGGACTGCTTGACATGGGAAGCCAGCCTGGGCTATATAGTGAGGGCTAGGATAACCTGGGCTACATAGTAAGACTTTGTCAAGAGGCCATGGAGATGGCTCAGCGGAAAGATGTTTGCTATACACAGGCAAGGACATGAGTTCAGATCCTAGCACCCACATTAACAGGTGGGTGTGGTCGGTCAGGCTGTTTCTGGGCCTTGACATCCATCAGTTTAGATCCAGGCCCAGTAGAGATGCTGTCTGAAGTAAGTAGGTTGGAGGCAGGCATCCCACATCCTCCTGGCTTCTACATGTGCATACGCTGAATGCACACATACACATGTGACACACGTATGCACACAGAAATGAGCCTGGGAGCTAAGATGTGGCCTTTGCTCTGTCTAAAAATCTCATTGTGTCCCCAGCTCTTCCCCACAGAGACTCACGGTTCATGTCCACTTCTTCCATTTCTAGCCAGGAAAAGACCTTCAGCCTAGAACATGGCTGAATTAAATCTAAATGAATTGAGATTTAATAAAATAGAACAAACAGTTCTTCAGTTTCCATGGTTGCAATTCTGACTTAGGAGCGACACGCGGTCAGTGGCTACCATGTCCCACAGCATGGAGCGTCTGCTGCTCCTTGGTCTTCTCTGTCGGTGTATGTTGTTCATTTATCCAGTCCTGTACCTGACAGATGCAGCTATGCTTGTGGCTTTGCTGAGGATGTCAGGCAGGGTCATAGACTTGACGTGACTGTTATGTAGGAGCTATTTAAGGTTCTGTGGATGGAACCCAGAGCCTTGATTGTGCTAGGTGTGTGCTCTACCACTGGGCCACACCCCAGCCCCTCACTGGGGGATTCTAGGCAGGTGCTCTACCACGGAGCCACATCCCAGCCCTTCACTGGGGGATTCTAGGCAGGGGCTCTACCACTGGGCCACACCCCAGCCCTTCACTGGGGGATTCTAGGCAGGGCCTCTACCACTGAGTCACACCCTGGCCCTTCACTGGGGAATGCTAGGCAGGGGCTCTACCACAGACACCCCAAACACCTTATTGAGGAATTCTAGGCTGGGTCTTTATTGCTGAGCTGTCCTTCCCAGCTCTTTCTACCTTTTATGGAGACTGTCTGAGTTTGCTGTGACTAGCGTTGACTCACTCCAGTCCAGAGTGGTTCTGAACTAACTTTCCATCCTTTTGCCTCAGCCTCCTGAAGTAGTTCTAGTGACTGTCCTATGCCACCACTCCTGGTTTTGTGCCTGCTTTAGGACTGCAACTCTGTGACCAGAGAGCATCATCTATGGCTTGCCTGGTCGCTGGGACCCCCAGCTATCACTACCCCCAGCCTGGGAGGAGGTAGTTGAGGCCACTTAGAGCCCCTGTGGTGACAGGAATCGTTGGTGGCATCCGGGCCTCAACGCTTCTTTGGACTGGAGTGCTGCTTGCTGGGTTTCACAAGCCCAGGCAGGGGCAGGCCTGGGCCCTCTGCTTCCGCACAGCCCAGGCAGGAAGAACTGGTGGCTGACGTAAGCCTTTGCGCAAACCCCTGGCTATTGGCTTCCGGAGCCTTCTACCGGCCGTCTGCCACATCAAGGAGGAAGCCTAGGGTTTGGCAGGGCCCAGAGGCCTTACCTTCCCAGGCTTAGGCTACATGGATGTGCTGACCGGCTACAAGGGCCCTTGGGCCACGGGCGTTGGTGCTGGATTCTGGTGAGGGACTGGGCTTCAGCGATGGTGGCTGCATAGGCCATGGTGACAGGCATGTGATCCGAGGGTGTGTGTGAGATCTCTAGCTTCTGCTCTTACTCAGTTTACCCATGTGTGCCCCCAAGGGCCTGGGGGCATATTTTGGAGTCCTATCCCCCTAGGGAGGCAGTCAGTGGACACTTTGTATAGGGCTTACATGGGAGGGCTCTCAGGAACTCAGAAACTGAAGTGCATATGTATGTGGGCAGAGTCTGTGAGATCTCTGTGGCTTAGACCCGCTGCTGGCATCTGAGCCACACATCCTGTCTGCTGCTGTCTGCAAACAGTGCCCACCTCTTAGGGACTAGAGAAGGCTCTGGAGAACTTAACACAGCTTTCCTCTGGAGACCAACTAGAATGGGCACCTGGTGGGTGCTTGGCTAGAGTGCTGGACCCAGCCATGTGTTCAGGGCTCCACACCCTCTCCTGCTGGGTGCCCTGGAGAGAGTTTGAATCACCCATGGAACATCTGGCCTATTTACTATTATTATTCCTAAAACTAGCGAAAACTAGCGTATCTGTTATATAATTCCTGTTCAATATATGCCTCCGTCCTACCTTGTTTTTGTTTGTTTGTTTGTTTGTTTGGGGGTGCTAAAGTTTGAACCTAGTCCCTCATGTCTCCTAGGCAGGCACTCTGCATCCCCAGATTGACTTTGGGTTTTTTTAATAACAGATTCGGGGTATCATGATAGGATCCATCTTTTTTTATAAACCGGGCTCACCTCATAGTCCAGGCTAACTTAGAACTTTCAGCCCTTTGGCCTCAGCTTCCAAGGCTGCTATTTATATGCTTGTCAGCTGTCCTGGCGTCTTCTGTTTTCTTTTTCCTTTGTGATTCGCTCTACCTATCATCAGGCTTGTTATGCTGGGCTCTGAGATGCCCTGCTCGGTGTGCTGGGAGTTGCTCCTCAGCTGAGCTGAGGCTTTTCCTTGCTGGGCCTCTGTTGCATATCTGGGCATCTGCAGTCATTAGACACCCAGAAGCTCCTCCACATCCTGGGTGACCGTGAGCTCCTTGGGGACGCTGGTCTCTGGACAGTGTCCTGCATTGAGCTCAGACTATGAGCTCTTTCTCTGTGACCATTGCTTCCCTTACTCTGGCCTGGGCAGTCCTTAAAGGTGCCCCCCACCCCCCATCCTGACTGACTCAGGCTTTCTTCCATCTGCAGCCACAGTATTAAAAGCGTTCTCTGGGGTTCTGGGCCTTGGGGCCCAGGGAGTCTGGCCTTCTTTCTTGGTCACTATGGTGATTAGACCCATAGGGTGTGTCTGGGGTTGGCCAAGTGGTGCCTCTTGATCTCTCTGTGAAGACTTTATGCAGTGGAGGGCCTTGGGATGATGGTCCAGGTAGCATGGCCTGGTTTACTGGCTGCCTGACAGGGACCCCCTCCCTTTTCTCTGCAGGCGAGGCCTTCTTAGGCAGCTTTGTGTCCAGCGGGATGGGGCCCTCGGCCTCGTCTCAGGGGAGCCCGGTATCCTTGCCCTCTGACCTCTCCTTCCACTCCCCCACTCCCAGCAACCTGCCCATGGTACAGCTGTGGGCTGCCCACGCCCATGAAGGTAAGGAGTGGGCCAGCTGGGAGGGGCCGAGGGCTGCTGGGCCACTGTCCTCACGGTGATGGCAATTTAATGTCTCCAACACCATTCTCAACACCTTTTTTCACCATGGCATCCAGGTGTCCCCTCTAGCACTTAGCGCTTATTTTGTTACCACAGGGCCTTTGCACAAGCCATTCATGCCTCTGCCTGCAGCCTCTCACCCCAGCCCACTGGCTCCTCCTCCTCTGCTGCTCAGTCCTGTTCCCATGGTTACTTGGTAAAAGACAAAAGCCTTACCTGTGTGGTTGTTCCCTGATCTTGTGGCGTGCACTTTGAGGGCAGGGACTGGTGTATATTCAATGGAATACCTTCCTTCCTACACACTTACTCCTACCTACCTACACACACACACACACACACACAATCACACTTTTGTGGGGAGCCTCTGGCCTGGGTACTCTAGGCTTGCCTTTTTTTTTTTTTTTTTTTGGTTTTTCGAGTCAGGTTTTTTCTGTTTAGTCCTGGCTGGCCTGGAACTCAGAAATCTGCCTGTCTCTGCCTCCCAAGTGCTGGGATTAAAGGTGTGTGCCACTACTGCCTGGCTCCTTTTTTTTTTTCTTTTCAGTACTGAGAATTGAACGAACCTAAGACTCCCCTCCTCCACCTCTGTCTCTGGTGGATTTGGAGTGTTGGTTGACATTAGGGTCCTCTTACATCTTGTGGATCTTCTGGGCTCACCTTGAACCCAGGACATTGTAGCTCTGGGAGACCCCTATTGCCTGCTTTTGACTGTCTGGGCCATTCCCTACCCAGTGGAGTTGGAGGCAGAATGAATGCCCACCCGGACAGGGGTGTGGGATGCTTGCTGTATCTTGCTTGGCTGTGGCTAGAAGTGTCAGTGTCAGGCATAACAGAGTGGTCTTTCCTGTACAGAGAAAGTTACTAAAGCCATTTTTCTTGGGCCTCTCAGGACAGGCATGTGAATCCAGGAATGAGTGTATAGATGTCTTGCATGAAGGCTGTGTTGCCTCTGCTGGGTGTCTGCCTTGGGCTGGGATGATGGTTGCTGGTGTGGGCTGGTGCTCTGCCTGAGCTCCTCCCACTGAGCTGAGCTGGGTGAGCGTTGAGCACAGGCTACCTCTACTGTGTCATTGGCTCATTCCTCAGTTCTTCCCGAGATGCTCATAGCCACAGCAAACATACACCACAGACATGGCCTGCTCCTGGGCGGTGTTCTTAGGTCTCCTGCCACCTTTGCAGCATCTGGGGCTGGGGCTGGGGCTGGGGCTGGGGCTGGGGCTGGGGCTGGGGTGTCCGTCTTACGCACGACAGACCTGCAGAGGACCAGCTACCTGCAGCTGAGCGTTGGTTTGGTGTTTAACTGTGACGCTGTAGATTGGGCGTCTGTTTTGTTCTGTGACTTGCATAGTGGGTTCTTTTGCCTTGTTTTGTTTTCCTCAAGATAGTCTTGCTAAGTAGTGCTGGCTGACCTGGAACTCACTGTGTTGACCAGAATGGCCTTGGGTTTGCAGCAATCCTCCTGCCTCTGCTTCTCAAGAATTAGAATTACATGTGTGAAGCCATATTTCGGGACAACCCCCATTTGTTTGTTTGTTTTGTGATGAAGGGTCTTACTGTGTAGCCCAGGCTGGCCTTAAACTCATAGGGATTCACCTGCCTCTGCCTCTGCCTCTGGAATGCTAGGATGGAAGGCATGCACCACCATACCTTGTGGGAAGCCATTCCGGACTCCCTGGCCACAATACCTGACCTTAGTTTTTATTTTGTGGTAGGTTCTCACTAAGTTTCCCAGGCTAGCCTTGAGCTGCCAGCCCTCAGTCTCTTGGGTAGTCAGGATTACTGGTCTGTACCACCAGAGTGCACTTGTGTAGCGTCTATTTGGGGTCATGAGGACTCAAATTCAGGAGTTCGTGCATGTCAGGCAAGCATCCGGAGTGCCATCTGTAGCTCTGTCTGGTAGTTTGTATGTATCAAGATGGAGAAAAGGACACCAGTTCTCAGGGCCAGGGCCAGACCGCAGACGAGGACCAGGAATAGTGTGTCCCTTGTGACTTTCCAGTAGGACCCCAGTCCCAGGCTCTGCCTGGCCCCTTGTGCCCTGTGTGCATTCTCAGCTTGCCGATAGTTGCCCATGCTTGGTTTGTCACCTGTGGCCACACCCCTTTTGAAGTCACAGCACTCTCTCTCTTTGGACTTCACTGTAAGACTGGGCAGCTAGAGATGCTGACTTGAGTGTTCAGAGACGGCAAGCAGTCAGTCCTGAGGCACACAGCAGAGAGGAGACTCATGACGACTGTCCATCCAGAGTTCGTACTCTCCCGAGGTTGCGTCTGAGCTGTAGGGTCCTGTGACTTCAGTTCAAAGTCAGGTTTAGCTGCACTTTGATCTTTTAGTCAGTGGTCTACTCTGACTCTGTTGTTTTGTTTTGTTTTGCTTTGCTTTGCTTTGTTTTTAATCTGTAAAATGAGAGGACAGGAGTGTGTGGTCTTCTCAGGGTTGCTTTAAATAGCGCCTTGAGTCTTCTCTTGGTTAGGTCCATTCTGACTTTGATCCTGGAGTGTTTGAACTTCTATCCAAGCCCTTGTGGATTTTCTGGGCCTCACGAAAGGCTTGAAGTGGCAGGGTTTTTTTTTTTTTTTTTTTTTTTGGGGGGGGGGGTCAGTTGTTGCCATGAGAACCGGTGTTGACCAATCAGCTTCTTGTACCAGGGGACTGACAGGCCACCGAGGCTTTTTCCAAAGAGAAGCAAATGCTAGAGGGGCATGTGTGGGTAAACATGAGTAGCATAGACCTCTCTCTCTTCTTTTCTCCTTAGGCTTCTCCCACCTGCCCAGTGGGCTATATCCATCCTACCTCCACCTGAACCACCTGGACCCCCCCAGCAGTGGGAGCCCCCTCCTCAGCCAGCTGGGTCAGCCCAGCATCTTCGATACCCAGAAAGGTAAGGGGGCAGAAAAGGGTGGGACTGTTGTTAGCCAGGGAGGGGGTGGCAGAGTGATTTCCTGGGGGTTTTTCTTGGGGGTCCAGGTATCTTATATGCAGTATTTACCTCTTTATTGGAGGGTCCCTAAGATGGAGCCCTGTGCTAGGAAAGGGCTCTGCCACAGAGCTGCTCCCTCCAGCCCCTTCACCAAAGTTTCCTTTTCAGGGGTTCTCTTTGTTAAGCCAGGCTGTCCTGGAATTCACCATGTGGAGCAGGGTGGCCTTGAACTCAAAAAATCCACCTGCCTCGGCCTTCCAAATGTTGAGATTAAAGATGTGCACCGTCATTTCTGACCCTTCGTGAATATTTTCTTAACTCTCTTTAAAATCAATAATTGAATCATCTTCCTTCCTCCCTGCTTTGTGTGTGTGCAGATCAGAGGACAGCTTTTGGAGTTCTGTCTTTCCACCTGATAGGCTGGAGATCTTACCAGGTCTGACAACGCTTGACAACAGGCGTTGTTACTGAGGCGTCCTATAGGTCTGTCCTCCCTTCCTCTCCCTCCCCTTCCTTTAGTCCTTTCTCCCCTCCCCCCTCTCTTGCCTCATGTAGTCCACAGTGGACTAGACCTTGGTTCATAGCTAAGGATGGCCTTAAACTTAATATCCACTTGCATTTACCTCCTGAATGCTAGGCCTCAAAAATGCCTTGTCTTAGTTAGGGTTTTACAGCTGAGCAGACACCGTGACCAAGGCAAGTCTTATAAAGGACAACATTTAATTGGGCCGGCTTACAGGTTCAGAGGTTCGGTCCATCATCATCAGGGTGGGAGCAGGGCAGCATCCAGGCAGAGCTGAGAGTTCTACATCTTCATCTGAAGGCTGCTAGTGGAAGACTGACTTCCAAGCAGCTAGGGTGAGGGTCTTATAGCCCACACCCACAGTGACACACCTACTCCAACAGGGCCACACCTTCTAATAGTGCCACTCCCTGGGCAGAGCATATACAAACCATCACAGAGACGCAGCCCCAAAGGCCCCTCACCTGTCTGTGAATTTACCCACAGCCTTTTAACTAGCTCCGATAGCTCTGAAAACGACCTTTGGCCTTTCTTCTTTTACCAATGAGGAGACAGGCCTGGGAGGATAAGATGGTTAAAGCCAGGTTTCTATTCACTTTCCAGCCTTGCCTGGCTTCTCTCCGAAGGACCAGGCCCCTGCACGTTCTCTCTCTGGGGTACAATGCACCCTTGGGTGAAGGGAGGACGTCTCGGGGTTAGGAGTGGGTAATGATCCTGATTCACTATGTCCTTTTCTCCCTAGATGGCTTCTACCTGCCCGCACCGGGGACCCTGCATGCTCACACGCCCTCGTCCAGAACTCCCAGTGGCCACTCCTCAGGTGGTCCAGCCAAAGGCTCCTCCCGGGAAGGTACAGGGAAGGATCGTGCAGGCCGTGGTGGAGACCCTCCTCCGTTGTTTGGCAAGAAAGACCCTCGGGCACGTGAGGAGGTGTCCGGGCCCCGAGGTGTGGTGGACTTGACCCAGGAGGCCCGAGCGGAGGGCCGCCAGGACCGAGGATCCTCACGCCTGGCTGAGCGCCTGTCTCCCTTTCTGGCAGAGGTCAAAGCCAAGGGTGCACTGCAGCCGTCGGCCCTGAGCCTGTGCAATGGTGTGGTGGACGCGGGGCTGGTGGCCGAGTTGGGCCGTGGAGGTGCCAAGGAGGTAGCCAGGCAGGAGGAGAATGCTCGGCTGCTGAGGCGGGCTGAGGCCCTGCTGCCCGCTGCAAGGCCCTGTGGGTCCCCACTACCGCCGCCACCTCCACTGCCCCCCAAGGGTCCCCCTGCACCCCCTTCCTCTACACCAGCCGGTGTGTACACCGTGTTCCGTGAACCAGGCCGTGAGCACCGCGTGGTGGCACCCACCTTTGTGCCTTCTGTGGAGGCCTTTGATGAGCGGGTGGGACCCATCCAGATAGCATCCCAGGCTCGCGATGTCCGGGCCAGGGAGCGTGAGCCGGGCCGTCCTGGGGTCCTGCAAGGTCCACCCGGATCTCCACGCCTGGAGCGGCCAGAGGTTCTGCGGGAGAAAAGCTCGGTCATCCGCTCCCTCAAGCGTCCGCCTCCATCCGATGGACCCCCAGCAGCCCGCTCCTCCCGCTCCTCCCCGGATGCGCGAGCCTACCTGCCCCCCAAGGAACTACTCAAGCCCGAGGCTGATCCGAGGCCTTGCGAGCGCGCACCCCGAGGCCCGAGCGCTTCTGCTGCCCAGCAGGCTGCTAAGCTCTTTGGCCTGGAACCATCCCGACCCCCCGGGCCGGAGCATAAGTGGAAACCCTTTGAACTGGGCAACTTCGCCACCACGCAGATGGCTGTCCTGGCAGCCCAGCACCACCATGCCAGCAGAGCCGAAGAGGAAGCAGCTGTCGCCACAGCATCCAAAAAGGCCTACCTGGACCCCGGGGGCGCAATGCCCCGTGCCTCGGCCACCTGCGGCAGGCCAGGTGCTGACCTCCACTCGGCAGCCCACGGACCCGGAGAGGCCTCTGCTATGCAGAGCCTCATCAAATACAGCGGTAGCTTTGCTCGGGAGGCGGTGGCAGTGCGCCCTGGTGGCTGTGGGAAGAAGAGCCCCTTTGGAGGCCTGGGCACCATGAAACCTGAACCTACGCCCACGTCGGCGGGTCCCCCTAGAGCCCAGGCCCGGCTCACACACCCCGGGGTCCCTACAGCCGGAGGGGGCCGGCAGCTGAAACGGGACCCAGAGAGACCTGAGAGCGCCAAGGCCTTTGGGAGAGAGGGCTCTGGTGCCCAGGGGGAAGCCGAAGTAAGACACCCGCCTGTTGGCATTGCTGTGGCTGTGGCCCGGCAGAAGGACAGTGGAAGCAGTAGCCGGCTGGGGCCTGGGCTGGGAGACCAGGAACGCACTTTGTCACTGAACAATGTCAAAGGTAGGTGCTGGGTCCTGTTATTGTTTTGGTGGTGGTGATGGTTTTAAAAACATAGGATCTCATGCACAAGATAGTTAAGTGCTCTGCTGTTCCACCCCTCCTTTTATTTTTGGGGGGACAGTCATCTATAGACTATATATAGCTCACTCGCTTTGTAGCCAACAATGGTCTTGAACTTTTATTTCCCTTTTCTCCATTTCCTGAGTGCCGGGTGTTGTGGTAACAGTACGTGCCCTGAGACACCGGTTCATGCAGTGTTGAGATGGGTCCCAGGATGTGTGTGCCGGGCAGGCCTTCTAACAATTGACCCACACCCCCAGCTCCCAGTTCTTGTTGAGTTGCTATGTAGTCTGATGGGTTTTGATCTCACCATCTCTCTCCTTAATAGTTGGGAATTAGGGCTGGTGAGATGGCTCAGTGGGTAAGAGCACCCGACTGCTCTTCCGAAGGTCCAGAGTTCAAATCCCAGCAACCACATGGTGGTTCACAACCATCTGCAACGAGATCTGACGCCCTCTTCTGGTGTGTCTGAAGATAGCTACAGTGTACTTACATGTAATAAATAAATCTAAAAAAAAAAAAAAGTTGGGAATTAAAGCAGGAATAGTCCCCACTCTCCTTAAATGTTAATGTTTGGGTGTGGGTGTGGGGACAGGTGTTACGTGCAAGTGTAGAGGTCAGAGGACAACCTTGGGTGTTTGTTCTGTCTTACTGTGTTTGCTCTCTCTGTGTGTGTGTGTGTGTGTGTGTGTGTGTGTGTATCCCACACAGCCATGAGAATGCACCACAGTGCACATGGGGAAGCCAGAGGATAACTTATAAGAAATGGCTCCTCCTCTAGCACGTGGGTTTTGGGGTTTTGGGGATGGAACCCAGGTCTTCAGGTGCCTTTACACACGGAGTTACTTGACTGTCTGGGGACAGTCTCTCTCGCTGGGGCTGCAGACACAGATTCTTTGCCTCATATCTGGCCCTTTTTGTTTTGTTTTTTTTTTGCTTTTTGTTCTTTTTGGTTTTATGAGATAGGGCTCTTCATGTAGCCCTGGCTGCCCTGGAACTCACTCTGTAGACCAGGCTAGCCTCAAGTCACAGAGGTCTGCCTGCCTCTGCCTCTGCCTCTGCCTCTGCCTCTGCCTCTGCCTCTGCCTCTGCCTCTGCCTCTGCCTCTGCCTCTGCCTCTGCCTCTGCCTCTGCCTCTGCCTCTGCCTCTGCCTCTGCCTCTGCCTCTGCCTCTGCCTCTGCCTCTGCCTCTGCCTCTGCCTCTGCCTCTGCCTCTGCCTCTGCCTCTGCCTCTGCCTCTGCCTCTGCCTCTGCCTCTGCCTCCTGAGTGCTGGAATTAACAGTGTGTGTCACACTGCCTGGCCCAATCCCTATTCTTGTCTCTCCCTGCCTCTGGCTTCCTATTTTGTTTTTATTTATTTATTTATTTTATGTATGTAAGTACACTGTAGCTGTCTTCAGACACACCAGAAGTGGGCATCAGATCCCATTACAGATGGTTGTGAGTCACCATGTGATTGCTGGGAATTGAACTCAGGACCTCTGCAAGAGCAGTCAGTGCTCTTACCCACTGAGCCATCTCTCCAGCACTGTTTTGTTTTTTTAAAGATGGGCTTTCACAGTATAGTCCTGGCTAGCTCAAAACCTACTATGTAGACCAGGCTGGCTTTGAACTCAGAGAAATCCCCTCATCTCTACCTCTGGAGTGCTGGGATTCCTGGCTGGTTTCTTGGTCTTTTCTCCCAATCCTCCCATCCTCCCTCACTCCCTCCCTTTCTCCCTCCCTCCTAGTACTGCATGCCTGTTCCCCACTTGCCCATCGTGGCTGCTATTGAAACTTTGATTGCCTTTCCCATTATCCACATAGATGTGTAGAGTGCAGGAGAGGAGAACGAAGAAAAAGACCATTATTGTTTCCCCAGCACCCCAAACACTTTCCCGGCTCTCCCTGAATTCATTTTCCCATGCAATTTGTGTCTACCTGTGGAGCGGCTAGCGTGGCACAGCCTTGGTCTTACGCTCGCTCCCGCAGCACAGTGTGGGTTGTTTCTCCCGAGATGTCAGAATCTTTACAAGTATCATTTTTTTTACGGCCTTTAATATTCTGTGGAGAGCACACAGCAGCAGGTACTGTAGTTAGGTCTCCATTCCCCGGTGGGCATTTTCAGTCTTTGCCTGCTCTCTTTTGTGTGGAGAACGCTGTGTGGAATATTTTTGCACGTAAGCACCTCTGTGCTGTGTTGAGTCGCTTTGTTCTGTCCTAGGGATTCCTAGGAATAGACCAACCGTAAGCCTTCCAGTGGGGTAGAGCCCGGTGTTGACTCATTCAGTGCCTCTTGGGGTCCAGTCAGCGCGGGGCCTGGAGCATGGAGGGTGCTGGGGAACCAGGTGAATGAATGAATGAATGAATGAATGAAAGAATGAATGAATGCTTTTGAATAGTAAGAGGCGGCTTCCTGACAGGCTTTAGTGAATCTTTTTTAACTGGAAAACAAAACAAAACAAAACAAAAACCAAAACCACAAGAAAACAAAACCAAAACTGTATGTGCATGTGTGTCATATGTGTGTCACATGTGTGTTAGTGCCCACAGAGCTGAGAAATGGGCCTCACATCCCTTTCACCTGCTGAGCCATCAATGGCACCCAACTTGCTGCTGCTGCTTTTGTAAAATGATTGTTTATTATCAGTTGTGTGTGCGCACACGCAAGCGGGTGTGCGCATGGGCATGAGTGTCTGAACGTGTGCTTGCTGTGTGCAGATAGGGAGGACAGAGAAAAACTTCCTAAAGTTGATTCTCCTCCTGCAGGGCTCAGGGGGCCAAATTCAGGTCGGCAAGCTTGTGTGGCAAGCAGTTGTGGCCACCGGATTATTTCGCTCAGCTTACTTTTTTTTGTCCCTTTCATTTTCCTGTCTGTCTGTCTGTCTGCCTGTCTGGCTATTTGTCTACCTGTCATGTCTTTGTGTGTCTGTCTATCGTGTGTGTGTGTGTGTGTGTGTGTGTGTGTGTGTGTGTGACAGACAGACAGACAGACAGACAGACAGACAGAGTTCCTGTGAGTATCTGGGCATTTGTGTGCCATGTGCCTATTTTAAGGTCAGAGGACAATCTGGGTGTCAGTCCTTGCTGTCTACCTTGTTTACGGCAGGGCCTCACACAGTTTCTTACTGTGTCCACCAGGCTGCCAGGTTTGTGGGCTTTTGGGGGACTCCCCAGCCTTTGCCTCCTATTTCATTGTAAGAGCTCCGACATGGGATCTGAACTGCTGTCCTTGGCCATGCACAGCAAGCACTGTATCTGTTGAGCCATCTCCCCCCCCCGTCCCCCTTTTTTTTGTTGTTTTGAGATGAGGTCTTGTTATAGCCAAGGCTGAGGCAAACTACCCTCAACCTTGTTACCCTAAGTGCTGCCGTTGCGGGTTTTAGCTACCACACTGGACTTGTTTGTTTGTTTTTTTCTTCAAGACAGGGTTTCTGTGTATATCCCTGGCTGTCCTGGAACTCACTTTGTAGACCAGGCTGGCCTCGAACTCAGAAATCCGCCTGCCTCTGCCTCCGGAGTGCTGGGATTAAAGGTGTGCGCCACCATACCCGGCCTGGGCTTGTTTCTTTTAATTCACAGTGAGGTTGAATCTTTCCCCAGAGCTTGGTAAGTTGGTCGGTGTCCTTGAGTCCTTGTGTATTTTGGAGACTGATCTTCAACATGTTTATTGAGCCCTGTACCGTGTCAGCTAAGGGCAGAGCCTGCTGCCGTGCTGAGGGCCTTGTGGGTCCAGGCATTGAAACTGCTCGGGTGTACCCTGGTGATGTCATGGCAGGCTGAGTGACGGCCCAGAAAAGATCACGTCCAGCTGGTCCTTGCTTGTGCAACATCTCAAGCCAGGCAGGCATTGTTCCATGTCCCCAGCCTCTTAGACCACAGCCCAGGGTCACCTACCAGGAAAAGATGCTCCCATGCGATTTCCAGACTAGACACCCATACCTGTATCTCCTGCCATCTCCTGGGTTCCTCCCCTCTCCTCCCCTCCCCTCCCCTGCCTGCCTCCTGCTGCCTTCTGGGTTTTGTGGTCTTTGCTAGCAGCCCCTTCTGTGGCCTCTCCCCTGGAATCCTCTAAGGCTTATTTCCCAGACAACCTAGCAAGGCCAGGTGTTCTGTCTCACTCTGACCCATTTGTAATGTCAGAGCAGGCTTCTGGGACACGCCCTGCCCCCGGGAGGTGCAGTGCTGTGCCTGGGTCTATTTGCCTGCGCTATTGTTATTTTTCTGGAGATGGGGGTTTCATTATGGAGCCCTGATGAGGAAAAAACTCACTACACAGAGCAGGTTGGGCTTGAATTCACAGAGACACTCCTGTCTCTGCACAAGTTAAAGGCCTGTGCTGTCACTCCCCTCCCCCTCCCCCCCATCCTGCTCAGCTCAGCGGTGTCTCTCTTTGCATCACCCAGTGCTCCAGCTGGCCTATGCCTGTTTCCTGGTAGAACACTCCTTATCCATTGTTGACTGTGCCCAGGTGTCCCTAAGGCGTCTGAGACTTTGGACTTTGAATCAGGATGTGTTCCCTGTGTGCCCTGTCTTTGAATTCCCCCAGCGTGGAAGTCTAAGGAACTGGTGCTGAGTGGATGTTTGCTGACTGACTAACCGATCCTTTTGCTTTGGGAGGGATACCTAGCCCCGGAAGCTGGTCCTCTGATGATGGGGGTTTGCAGCAGCACCTGGTTATTCTGGGATTGAATGACAGGGGACAAGTTTTCTAGTCTGAATAGGGTTCTGTGACATGGTAGGGTATTCCTTTGTATTTAGGGTGGTTCATGACTTAGTGTCCAGAATACCTGTGCCCAAAAGAGTCGTAAGTGCATGTGGAAAGAGAAGAGGATGTGGTTGACATTTGGGTCGAGGAAGTTATTTGTTATCTGATGCTTTTTTTTTTTTTTCCCACTGTTGGGAATGAAAACCTGTTTCATGTATGCTACATACTGGCTATAATTTTGCCAGTATCCAGCCCCTCACCAGGGATTCTAGGCAGGGGCTCTACCACTGAGCCACGCCCCCAGCCCCTCATTGGGGGATTCTAGGCAGAGCTCTACCACTGAGCCACACCCCCAGCCCCTCACTGGGGGAATCTAGGCAGAGCTCTACCACTGAGCCACGCCCCCAGCCCCTCATTGGGGGATTCTAGGCAGAGCTCTACCACTGAGCCACACCCCCAGCCCCTCACTGGGGGAATCTAGGCAGAGCTCTACCACTGAGCCACGCCCCCAGCCCCTCACTGGGGGATTCTAGGCAGAGCTCTACCACTGAGCCACGCCCCCAGCCCCTCACTGGGGGATTCTAGGCAGAGCTCTACCACTGAGCCACGCCCCCAGCCCCTCACTGGGGGAATCTAGGCAGGGGCTCTACCACTGAACCACGCCCCAGCCCCTCATTGGGGGATTCTAGGCAGGGGCTCTGTCACTGAGTTCTCTTTTCTGATTCCTTTCTTGTTTATCCCAGCTCTTGTGGCCTTCTCTCTGCTCCCGGGTGCTTTTTCTTTTGCATATCTCACTCTTCAGACAGATGTCTGTCCTTCCTGGCATTTACCGTTTATTGATTGAGTTTGTGTAGAGAGGAGATGGCTGAGGGTCCTGCTTCGAACCTGAGCTTCGCAGTGCGTACGTTCTGATGCAGGTAGTTGGGTGGTGAACCAGCCACAGTCGGTCATGCTGTGATCAACGCAGTGAGGGGGGTAAATGAGGAAGGTGATGGAGGAGAGGTGGTCAGGGCAGTTCCTTCCTTCCTGGAGGAGACGGAAGCTGAAGTTGTATTGAATGGTCCAGTGGAAGGGCATTGTGTGTGCAGGGAAGAGAGTGTACATGCCCCTAGGGAAGAGATACATGTGACTCGTATGAAGAGACTGGACGGGACATCTGGACCTCACAGCATGAGCCCAGAGCAGGGGCTTGGCTCTTCATGGCGACTGTGAGCAGAGCCTAGAGGCTATAGGGAGCTACAGAGCAATGTGGTTAGACGTGGAGCCCCTTGGAGCATGGGGTCAGGTGCCGCAGTCATGTTACGTTTCCTTGGGAGCCAACCAGTTCGCAGAGAGTGACCTGGAGCTCTGCCTACTGGCCCTGGGCATGAAGGCTCCTCTGAGTTGTTGGTGTCTATTGACAGGTGACACGTGGGACAAGAAGTAACCCAGGGCAATTCAGTCAGGGTATACAGTGGGCTTGTGGCCCTGAGCTTGGTCTACATTCCAGGCGCCTCCCCTTTCTGAGGCCCCAGCAGCAAGTGCCATACCCACAGCTGGTCTCAGACACAGAGACTGGTGGCACGTGCCCTTCCCATATGGCTGAGCCCTTGGGAGTGTGTGAGCCTGGTTGATGTGGCATCTCCCCCGGGACAACGAAGCTCAGGCTCTGGTTTCCAGGCACAGCTGTGGAACTCTGGGTGGCTCTCTGTGCTTGTGCCCTGCCTTAAACCTGCTGTTCCCCTCTGAGCTGCACTTTCTCCTGGTTCCTAGTATAGCCTGTTCTAGATCTACCATTGGTGTGTGTGGGGCTGTGGTGTGGGTTGTGTGTGTGTGGTGTGGGGTGTGTGTGGTGTATGTGGGGCTGTGGTGTGGGGAGTGTGTGTGGTGTGTGTGTGGGTGTGGTGTGTGTGTGCGAGCACGCACCTGTCTGTTTGTCTGTGTCTAGAGGTATTTGTATGTATATGTGTCTGTGTTCATAGGGGTGTGTGTCTATATCTAGAGGCCAGAGGTGTGTCTTCCTCAGTTTCTTCTACCCTTTTAAGGTGTGTATGTATGTATGTATGTATGTATATCTATGTATGTATGTATGTATGTATGTATGTATGTATTTTGGAGACAAGTTACCTTTTTGTATCCTGAAACTTGCTCTGTAGACTAGGCTGGCCTCAAAATCATAGCGATCCACCTGCCCCTGTTTCTCAAGGTCTAGGACTAAAGGCATGCACTACCCATGTCTGGCTTGTGTTTTTTTTTTTTTTTTAAATATGGGTTGTAGAGATTCAAACTCAGGTCTTCATATTCTCTCTCTCTCTCTTTCTCTCTCTTAAAGATTTTTTTTATGTATAGGAGTACACTGTAGCTGTCTTCAGACACACCAGAAGAGGGCATTGGATCCCATTTACAAATGGTTGTGAGCCACCGTGTGGTTGCTGAGAATTGAACTCAGGACCTCTGGATGAGCAGTCAGTGCTCTTAACCACTGAGCCATCTCTCCAGCCCCATTTTCACAGTAACCACTTTACCAATCCAGCTGTCATCCCAGCTTCTGGTTAGAACCTGCTACTCTGGCTGTTACTATGCTTAAGGGTGTGTGTGTGTGTGTGTGTGTGTGTGTGTGTGTGTGTGTGTTAGTTCTCTGGTTGCTCTGATGGAATATCCAACGAAAATACTTATGAAAGGAAGGAAGGGAGGGAGGGAGGGAGGGAGGGAGGGAGGGAATAAGACATTAGTGAAGGAAGTGAGGAAGGTACGGAAGTCAGGAAGAAAGGATAAGAAAGAAAGGAAGGAAGGAGGGGAGGGAGGGAGGGAGGGAGGGAGGGAGGGAGGAAGGAAGGAAGGAAGGAAGGAAGGAAGGAAGGAAGGAAGGAAGGGAGGGAGTTTATTTTGGCTCTCATGGTTTGGAGTGCAGGCTATCATGGTGGGGAGGTTGTGGCCGCGGGTGCCTGGGGCTCATTCACGGAGCATGGGCGCATGTGTGGTCAGGAAGCAGAGAGTGTGGATGCTGGGGCTCAGTGTACGTTCTCCTTTAAAAATGTATTTACTGATCTGTGCACACGTATCTGTGCATATACGTGTATGCAGGTGCATGTGCCTGTGCGTGTGTGGTGTGTGTGTGTGTGTATATATATGTATATGTATGTGTGTGTATGTGTGGAGACCGAAAGAGGGTGTTGGATGTCACCTTCCAGTCCTCTCCTATATGTCTTTGAAGCGGGGTCTCTCTCCAGAGCTGGAGCTCGAGTCTTCCTGGCTCAGCTGGCAGACAGGCAGCCCAGCTGTCTTCCTGTCTCCTGTCCCTTGGAGCTGTAGTTACAGGTGTGTGCCAGACGCCTGGCTGGTTACGTGGGTGTTGGGACCTAAGCTGTAGTTCTTAGAATGTTGAAACAGGTTCTCTTAACTGCTGAGCCATCTGTGCAACCACTCTTTAAAAAAACAAAAAAATTATCTATCACCTGTCTGTCTGTCTGTCTGTCTGTCTGTCTGTCTGTCTGTCTTGTACACGTCAAGGTCAGAGGACAGCTTTCAGGGATTCTTCTCTCTGTTTACCATCTAGGTCCCAGGGATCAAACTTAGGCTGCCAGGCTCGCTTACAGGAGCCTCTATGCACTGAGCCTTCCCTGGCCGGCCGTGCGCTTCTCACTCAGCCTGAGTCAGCAAGGGACCTAGGGAACCGTCACAGGAGGGACCAGTCAGAGCGAGAACTCCAGGGCCCCAGAGTCAAGGGGTGTCCTGGCCGGGCCGCCCCTCCTCTGCCCCCATCTGCAGGTGGCATTGCTCCTGCTTCCGTTTCCCCTCCCTCACTTTCCTTTCCTCATCCATCCTGTCACTGTAACCTGTAAGTTAAGAGCTTGATGGCTGTGGCTCTGGGGAATAGGACCCTTGGGGACCAGAGCCACCTCCCTCCCTGACCCACTTCTGTCCGCTCTCACCACTTAACATTGGTCGGGGTTCTCCTGTGTTGGCCTGGTTTTTAGGCGCTCTAGGCAACCCTGAGCGTCATTTCAGGAAGACTTCCTGGCCCTACTCTCTCTGCCTCTGGGGACTGGCCCTGTCCCATAGGAGCCGCTTGGCTGTCTCTCTAGCACGTTTGATTCTGGGCTGTCTAGGCTGTCTGGGCTCTCTCTCAGCTCCCATCCCCCGCTTATGTGGCTACACTCTATCCTAGCTCTTCTGAGGCTCTGGATGGCTGCATCTCCATCTTCCCCAGGAGACCAGAAGGCTCTGTCAGACTCTGAGCTTGTCTTGGGCGGGGACAGTGCTCTTCAGGACTCTGAAGTTTTTGGGGCACAGGGAGATAGATGGGGGTGCAGGAGCTCAGTTGCTGCATCTTAAGTGGGGCCACCTGTGAGGGTCCTGAATATGGCCTACTGTAGACCCTGTCAAGGGTGCCCAGACAGGGTCCTCAGTGGGACTCCGAAGCCATCTGTGTTGGCGGTCTCTGTCACCTGAGACATTGCTGGGCCAGGCTAAGGCTGACTACATGTATGCAGGTGCATGTGCCTGTGCGTGTGTGTGTGTGTATGTATGTGTGTGTATAAACTTTGATCAGTTTATTTATTTACTGAGACAGAGGCTCACAACGTAGCCCAAATTGGCTTTAATTTGCTATGTAGCCAAGGATAACCTTGAATTTAAAATCCTTTTCTGTGTGTATACTTGGCGTCCCTCTACAGGGGTGTAGAACCTCGGGCTGCTAGGTAAGCGGGTTTGCCAGCTGAACTGCATTCCCAGCGTCTTCTCTATACCATTTGTTTGTTGATTGCATGCATATGTGTGTGTGTGCGTGCTCGTGTGTGTGTGTGTGTGTGTGTGTGTGTGTGTGTGTGTGTGTGTGTGTGGACATGTGGACATGTTACCATGTTACCTTATATGTGGCAAGGACAGAAGACAGCCAGTAGGAGCTGGTTCCCCTCCTTCCAGTACGTGAGTTCCAGGAATTGAACTCAGGTCCTCAGGCTTGGCCGCAAGCACCTTTTTTTCTTGCTGAGTCTCCCTGTCAGTTTTAATTTTTAAGTACATTTCTTTGGGCTGCAGAGATGGTTCAGTGGCCTCTAGGGCTTGTTGTGGAGGAGGACCCAACATCCTTCTCTGGGCTCCTCTAGCACATCACACAGACATGGGTGTAGCATATACATACACACATAGGCACGCCACTTACATGCATAAAATAAAGATGAAAGAGAATGGCATGAGCTTTGTGTGTTCATGTACATGTATGGGTATAGGCATGGGAGCTGCACACGTGGAGATCAGAGGGCATCTTGTAGGAGTCCAGGTCTCTCCCAGAGGGTTTAGATGATTAAACTTGAACTCTGGTCTTCAGCCTCCTCTTTGTCCCCCTCCCCCTTTTTTTGCTGGGGTTAAAGGCATGCACCACTGTGCCTGTTCGATAGATTTTTATTGTGTTTAAACTTGTGTCTGCTAGTGTGATCACAGGTGAGAGTGACAGACATGCTTCTGGGGTGGGAGGGATAGTTGGGAAGTTTTGGGGCCAAAGATCCCTCAGTGGGGTTCAAGGGTCCTAAAGGGCTGTTGTTGGGGTTGCCAGAGGGTTTCATAGGATATACGTGGAGGGCGGGGTGGGGGGAGAGGTTGTGAGAGGTGTCATTGGGAGTCCGGACTACTGCTGGCTGGGGATTCACTGCCACCTTTGGCCTCCAGGGCATGGCCGGACTGATGATGAGTGTGATCGAGCCAGGCATCGGGAGGATCGGCTGCTAGGGACACGGCTGGACCGGGACCAGGAGAAGTTGCTCCGGTGAGGACTTTGGGGCCCGAGAGCGCGGGCTGGGGGCTTCTGGAGTAGGGGTGTTGAGGTGACCTCTGCGCTCCCTCTACCATGGTCCTCGATCACCTTAGGCTTGTCTGTCCGCGTGACTCAAGGTCCCTCCAGCCACTGTTGAAGACCCTTAGCTGTTCCCAGGCGCTACGTGCCTGTCAGCTCCCTGGGCTGTGGCTCTCGTTCACCCCCCCCCCCCCATCCCTAGGCTACCAGCTGTTCCCATACTGTTTCTCTTTGCAGAGAAAGTAAGGAGCTGGCTGACCTGGCCCGTCTACACCCCACCAGCTGCGCTCCCAATGGCCTGAACCCCAACCTTATGGTGACTGGTGGCCCAACGCTGGCAGGCTCGGGACGCTGGTCTGCTGATCCTGCTGCTCATTTGGCCACGAACCCCTGGCTGCCACGCTCGGGTAGTACATCCATGTGGCTTGCCGGACACCCTTATGGTGAGTGTAGCTTGAGGGAAGACTGGGACCAAGTTAGTCTTTCTCTGACTCCCAGTAAGGTGGGAGTGACGTATGTGTCCCCAGTCTGCCTGAACTCTTAAGGTTCCTTCTGGGATTCTCAGTGGACATCACGGACTATGGTGCTGTCAGCGGGCTGAGACTCTCCTGACATTTGTATAAATTTGGCTTTCTCCCCCTAGGCCTGGGACCCCCCTCTTTGCACCAGGGCATGGCCCCTGCATTTCCACCTGGCTTAGGGGGCTCCTTGCCGTCAGCTTACCAGTTCGTCAGGGACCCCCAGTCTGGCCAGCTGGTGGTTATCCCTAGTGATCACCTGCCTCATTTTGGTAAGTGACCCTTGAGTCACAGCCAGGGACTTTCCTGGCCACCCATAGGGATGGAACAGCTCTGTATATGGGGTGGGGACAAGGGGGTCCAGGGAAGCCTGAACCTCAGTTGTGTCTTGGGAATTTCATGAGAATTTAGTTAGGGTCACCTGGGTGTCCCTGTCCCTTTTGGGGCTCACTCTGCAGACCACGGAGTGTGTGGTTCCCATGGTGGCAGGTTGGCAGGCTCCATTCTATGTGGGGGTTCGGGCAGCGCTGCGGTGCCCATCAGTGTAGGGTGAGGGGTGGTGTTCCTTATCCTCAGTGTAGGCTGAGGAAGCCATGTTTGTTGTGTCTGCATTGGATCGCAGTGTCTCCCTCTGAAAACTGGGTGGGAGCCTGCACAGGAATGGAGGCTATGATGTAGCTCCCTGTTGTCTGTCTCCGCAGCCGAGCTGATGGAGCGCGCGGCGGTGCCGCCCCTCTGGCCGGCCCTGTACCCACCAGGCCGCAGCCCACTGCACCACGCTCAGCAGCTGCAGCTCTTCTCTCAGCAGCACTTTTTGAGGCAGCAAGAACTGCTCTACCTGCAACAGCAGGCGGCCCAGGCCCTGGAGCTGCAGCGGAGCGCACAGCTGGTGGTGAGTCCTGGCCCCGTGGTGCCCAGTGGTGGGAGGCAGATGCCCTAAGTAAGCCACACTGCCTGAAGATAGTGGCAGTCAGGAAGGGCTCCCTGTGGGAGGAAGCATCTGAGCAGAGACTCTGGTTGTCATGGATGACACCCAGCACAGCACCCCATGAGCAGTGGAAAAAACCAAGACAAGAGTTGACCTGTGGGGCTGGTGAGATGGCTCAGCGCTCAAGAGCACTGACTGCTCTTCTGGAGGTCATGAGTTCAAATCCCAGCAACCACATGGTGACTCACAACCATCTGTAATGAGAAACATAAAAAAATCTGTGGGCCGGAGTGAGCCGGGCCAGAGTGAGCTGGGCCAGAGTGAGCTGGGCCAGAGTGAGCCGGGCCAGAGTGAGCCGGGCCAGAGTGAGCTGGGTGGGGGACAAGAGGGAGAATGGAAGTGGAGTAGGGGGAGTTGACCTGTGGATTAGAGATGTTTGTACTGGGAACACCCAAGGGGTCTCAGAGGGTCCTCTCTGTCTTTGGATAGTTACTTCCATGGTCTAGAAGGTTCTGCTTCCAGGAAGTAAGGGTACTAGTAGTTAGTTACTCAGTCCTTAGGTCCAGGGGGCCACGGGAGTGGCAAGTGTGCGGAGTGGTCTTGTGTTTTGGGTAGTAGCTGCTGGGGGCCCTGTAAGTACTGCTTACCCTAGAGCTAGGTTTCTCATGTTGCTGTCAAATAAATGCCCCAGTGATTTCCTGTTCCCCACTGAGGTGCTTGCATGATGAGACTTAGTACTGAGTAGGTACTAAGCGCTAAGTGCCAGGGTATGGGTTCTCCCATTATTGTTAATTGCTTTTACTGTGAGGGGCCCAGCTGGGCCAGGGTCCTGATGGAAATCTCTGCCTGCATGGTGTCAAGGAGTTTTAGGCCATGGTTCCTCCTCGTACCACCCAGGACTCCGTGGGTTCTATAGAACCTGCTCTCCGGGTTCTGTAGAACATCACGTTTATTACATGCGCACCATGGTAGAATTCTGTGGTGGATTGATTACCTTGGGGAGGGGAGGGCTGGGTGGCCTGGACCTCGGATCTCGCCTGATATTTTCTGGAGTGGAAAGCACCAGGGACTGGGCAGGCGATGGTTCCCGCCATGCCGACCCCACCCATTCTCCCGTTCCTCAGCAGGAGCGGTTGAAAGCACAAGAGCATCGAACGGAGATGGAGGAGAAGATTAGCAAGAGGAGCCTGGAGACCACGGGCAAGGCCGGCCTGAGTGCCGCAGGCCCTGGGCTCCTGCCTCGAAAGTCTGCCGGCCTGGCCAACGGCCCGGCAGGCAGCCACGGCAAGGCCGTGAGCCCACCCCCGTCTCCCCGAGCCTCCCCCGTGACCTCTCTGAAGGCCAAGGTCATCCAGAAGGTGGAAGATGTGTCTAAGCCTCCAGCCTATACCTACCCCGCCACACCTAGCTCGCACCCCAGCAGCCCACCACCTGCCTCCCCACCTCCTACCCCTGGGCTCACCCGAAAGGAAGAGGCTCCCGAGAACGTGGTGGAGAAGAAAGACCTGGAGTTGGAGAAGGAGACGCCCAGTCCGTTCCAGGCCCTGTTCACAGGTGGGAATGTAGGACAACGGCTGCCTTGCCCTGGGACACTGCGTTTCCGAGTGTTTATTGGCTTGGTTTCCCCTTCAGCTTGTCTGTTCATATGCTCGTTCATTCATTCATTTGCTGGCTCACTCATTTATCCACTGGATCCATTCATTCATTCATTCATTCATTCACTCAGTCCTTTTTGCTGAGTACTCTGTAGAGCCCACTGCCCAACTCTGAAATGAATGCAACTGAGATTTCTTCTTGGTCCCTTGTAAGTGGAGTGCAGGAGACATAGGCCTGATAGTATCCCTGCAGGATGCTCAGGGCACAGCAAAAAGCCAGACCTGGGAACTCCGTATGTAGTCACCCTGGGAACATCAGCGGTTCCCATCTGGGCAGCCTCCTTGACCCTCACACATGTTGTTCCAGCGCCTGGTAGTCATCAGGACTAGCCGCAGGTGGCTTTTGGGTATATGTCTGCATTTCTGGGGACCATAAAGACTGTGAAGTTGTATTTGGGAGGATTTGGGTTCAGTGCCGTGTTGCACGGGGACTGGCCTGCTCTGGAGCCCTTTGGTGTGATGCTATGCTAAGGGTTGACGCATGCCTGGCCTGGAGCATACGCCGGCACACGTGTGCTCCGTTCCCTAGGCTCCTCCTGCTGGGCACTGCCCAGGTGTGTGTCAGGCTTAAAGCTGCCTCGGTCATTCCAGCCGGCCCTGACACTGAGGCTTAAACTGTATTACTGTGAAGGATTTTGCTCTGTTGTGTTTTGAGACAGTGTCTCCCTATGTAGCCTAGGCTGGCCTTGAACTCACAGTGCTGGAATTAAAGGCATGTGCTGCCATGAGAGTTTTGAACACATGCCTTATTGGTGTGAGATACAGCCTGGGCTGACTGACAGATCTTCATAGAGCTTGTTTAAGCTTCTGGTTCAGTTTTTTTTTTTTTAAAGATTTATTTATTATTATGCATAAGTACTCTAGCTTATTTACTTCAGACACACCAGAAGAGGGTGTCAGATCTCATTAGGGGTGGTTGTGAGTCACCATGTGGGAATTGAACTCAGGACCTTTGGAAGAGCAGTCAGTGCCCTTAACCACTGAGCCATCTCACCAGCCCCCTTCTGGTCCAGTCTTGATTCATCTTCATGAGGACAAGAAGGTGGCTGCAGACTTTGCTCTCAAGGCTCAGTCGGACATGTAGAAGGGTCCTGGGTTATTTCAGAGGGCAGTGGAGGTGAGGCAGGGGACCACTGCTCCCTACCCTGCAGCTTGTCTAGCAGGGAACAGAGCCTTGGGGAGCCTCCTTCACTGACATCTTCTGTCCTTGACAGATATTCCTCCCAGGTATCCATTCCAAGCCCTGCCGCCGCACTACGGGCGACCCTACCCCTTCCTGCTGCAACCCGCTGCGGCCTCTGATGCCGATGGCCTCGCCCCAGATGTGCCACTCCCAGCTGATGGGCCCGAGCGCCTGGCACTGTCTCCTGAAGATAAGCCCATCTGCCTGTCACCCTCCAAGATCCCAGAGCCACCTCGGGACAGCCCAGAGGAGGAGCAGCTGGCTGACCGGGAGGTGAAGGCTGAAGTTGAGGATATCGAAGAGGGCCCCACAGAACTGCCTCCCCTTGAGTCACCATTGGCCCTGCCCGTCCCAGAGACCATGGTGGCCGTGAGCCCCGCAGGTGGCTGTGGAGGTAGTCCTCTCGAGGCCCAGGCGTTGAGCACAGCAGGTCCGGGCTGCCGGGAGCCCTCTGAAGTTTCAGACTTTGCACAGGTTGCCGAGCCGCAGATAGAACTACCGAGTAAGACAGAGCACCGCATGACTGCCCTGGAGTTGGGGACACAGCTGACACCCGAGCCACTGGTAGAGACTAAGGAAGAGCCGGTGGAGGTGCCCCTGGATGTGCCGATGGAGGAGCCCACCACAGAGGCAGGGCCTGAGGACAGTCTGCCCCAGCCATCTTTGACTGAGCCTCAGCCCAGCCTTGAGCTCTCAGACTGTGATTTGCCTGTCCCAGAGGGCCAGTGTCTCAACCTGGAGGCCCAGGAGGCTGTGCCTGCTCCTGCCAGTACCTGTTATCTGGAAGAGACCCACTCCGAATCCCTCCTGCCTGGCCTGGATGACCCACTGGCCGGCATGAATGCACTGGCAGCTGCAGCCGAGCTGCCCCAAGCCAGGCCTCTGCCCTCCTTGGGTCCTGGAGTCCCAGCCGGGGAGAAGCTGGATACAGCCCCCAGCCTCGTCCTGGAACACAGCTTTCTGCAGGGCATCACCCTCTTGAGTGAGATAGCTGAGCTGGAGCTGGACCGGAGGGGCCAGGAGGCTGCAGGTAAGCATTGGGCTGAAGGCTTCCAAGACTCTTATTCAGTGGTGGGGGTGCATGCCTTTAATCTCAGCATTCCTGAACTATGACTTGCTTGTTCCAGAGCTCAGTGTCTGAACCTGGAGGCCCAGGCCTATCTCTGTGGTTCTAGTAAGGCCAACTTGGTCTACGCTACCCAGATCTTCAGAGTAGATTTACACATTTAGGTTGTTTTTTGTTTTTTGTTTTTTGTTTTTTTTTCTTAAAAACTTCAAAGATTGCCAGAATATGTTTTATTCACAGATTTTTTGTTTTGTTTTGTTCTGTTTTTGCTTTTAATTATAAAATAAGGCTTGGTGGCATAGGCCACCCATCCATCCCAGCTACATGGGAGCCTGAGGCAGGAGGATTGTGAGTTTAAGGCCAGTTGGATTAGAGAATAGAAGGCCAGCCAAGGCAACTAATCAAGACCCTGTTCTCACCATAAAAAGTAAAAAGAGGGCTGAGGTGTGGCTCAGTGGTAGAGCACCTGCCTAGAATCCCCCAGTGAGGGGCTGGGGTGTGGCTCAGTGGTAGAGCACCTGTCTAGCCAAGAGGGTCTTGGTATCATCCCCAGAAGTGCAAATTAAATAAGTAAATAAATAGTCCCCTTTCTGGTTCAAGTGTCAGTTGGGATAGTAGAGTGCTTGCTTTAGCCATTGACCATGGGTTCCATGTCCAGTATTGAAGTGGAGCTAGGAGCTGTGAGAAACGTGTATAACCAGAGGTTCCATTGTGATGGACTTAAGCCCCCAGGCCCACCCCCTCCCCCCTGTGTCTTATGAAAGCAAGAGTTTTGAGCAGGTGGGTGGGATGTTGGCAGCAAGAGGGGTGACTCTGTGGGTAAAAAGGCACCTATCTTGAGCCCTGGAACTTATGTAGTAGCAGAGGAAAACTGATTCGCAAAAGATGTTCTCTGAATTCCACATGTGTGCTGCGGCTATGTTAGATCCTCTGCAATTCCCCCAACCCACCCATCCCCCCAAAAAAGAGAATTTAAATGCTCTTGGAACCGAAGTTGAGCAATCAGGACCTAACATTAAGTAGAGTCTGGGTACTTAAGTCGTCTTGAGTCTTTTTCTCCTGTGATTATCCGGTTGGTTCTTCCTTTTTCTGCCTCTGTCTCCTGTTCTACTTTTCTCTGTTGACCTCGTTTTTTGCCAGGCTCGTTCTCCTCACTGGGGCTTCCAGGAGTTCCTCCCATGCCTTCTGGCCTGCTCAGCTGGGCTGAGTCTGTATCTTTCCCAGAAATTCTAGGAAGAACTCTGAGACACCTCATCCTGGGCCCACTGGGGTTCATGCTTTTTAGTACAAAAAGCCTGGGGAGTCGGCACCAAGGGTAACGCCCTGTTGCGTGAGTGTGAAGATCCCTAGAACCCATCTGAAGCTAGCTAGGCGTGCATGCCTCTGAAATTCCTTGGTTGCTCCAACAGAATTGGAGGCAGAAGGAGAAGCATTCCAGGAATTCAGTGGCCTTTGAGCCTGTTGTCTACACAAGAACAAGACATACTTTCTCAGATAAGGAGGGAGACTGACACCTGACTTGTGTGTTCTGTAGGGGTGGGGCCACTCACCTATGAATGCACACATGCACACACAAACGCACACACATGTGTGCATGCACTCACATGCATGCACCTGCACACATGTACACACACACACAGAGGAAGTCCTTTTGTTTGGGGAGCAGGGACTGCTTTCATGCACCTCTACACTGGACCCCTGTTGCTTTTTTGAGGAATCTCTCCCAATTCTACTAGTGACAAACCCCCAAATCAAAGGCCAGCCATGAGCAACATCTGGACCCATCTCTCAGTCACCCCCTAGTAGTGACAGCCACAAGCTGATGTGTGTGCCTGGGCCCCTTTGACTAGAGAGTTTCTTTCATTCTTTTTATTATTTTTTATTTTAAAGACAGATATGAAGCCCAGGCTGGTCTAGGAGTTAGAGCAATTCCCCTGCCTCGTCTTCCTGAGTGCTGGGATTGTAAATATGCTGTAGACCTATCCAGTCATTTTTCTTCTGTTTGTAGATGCCTGACCTTTGCCTGTCTTTGTTTTTAGACTTTGACTCCCTCTGGAAGGTTCGTTCTCGTTCTCTCTCTCTTTCTCTCTCTCTCTGTCTCTCTCTCTCTCTCTCTCTCTCTCTCTCTCTCTCAAGTTAGGGCCTGCCCTAATAATCTCTACCCTCTGTAGAAACCATTGTACATAGGCCACACCCCCTTGCGCCTGGTTGGTCGGAATGTCGCATACCTGCCGTGCTGGTATTTAGCAGGCTGCAGCAGGAGGCTCTCAAGATGACTAGGATTCACATCCAATTTGCTAAGTTAGGGGTCTGGCTTGGAATGTGTCTTCTGGTGCGCTTTGGACCAACCAGGCTGGCTGTGTGAAGGGAGAAGGAGCAGGCAAACAGCCGTCCCCTTCTGTAATTTGGCTTCCACCATCCTCTGCCCCCATGGGGATGCTGAAGCCATAGGGGTGGGGCAGAACAGGCTGGCCCACTTCAGTCTGATGTGCTAGGAACCTGGTGGGTTCACTGCTGCATGGAGTTCATTTATTTTACAAATAAAACCTGGGCTGGAGAGATGGCTTAGCTCACAAGCCAACATACAAGCATAAAGCCCTCCCGCTGGGTGGCACAGGGCTGTCATTGCAGCTGTGAGAGCCAGTCTGAAGAACTGTTGTAAAGCAAGAAGGTCTGAAGCTGTAGCTCAGGGTACAGTGGGTGCCACACAGAGCCCTGGTTCCATCTCTTGTTCTGTATAAGCCAGGTGTGGTGGGATAGCCTGTCACCCGGCAGAACCCAGAGTGTCTGGGGCTCAAAGTCACTCTCTTGTGTCCAGGCTAGCCTTGACACATGAGGTGCTGTCTTAAAAACAAAAAAGAAATGGAGACATCTTTAGGAGTCCAAGGCCAGCCTGGTCTACCTAAGTGAGTCCCAGGTCAGCCAGAGTAAAACAAAATAAACAAAACAAAATAAAAATTCAATGATTATATAAATAAAAATAAAAAATAAAACCCCAAACCACTGATTTTTCAATGAGCGAGGAGGAGGTTTTTTTTTTTTTCTTCTTTTCTTTTTTGTCACCTCTGTTGGCAGCAGTAATTCTGGTTGTAACCGGTTCAGGAAGACACTGTTGCCATCTAGTGGGGAGAGTCAGGGAGGCTTCAGTGATTGATGGAGCTTGTACAGGACAGTCCCCAGCAGAGTCCATCCCGCATTAGGAACAGGGCTGCGGAGCCTGATTATTGTTAAGGGCTGGGATTACTCACGCTCACCCTCTAGGCCTTCAGACACGGGGGGAGGTTTGCATTTTTTTCCTCAAGCACGCAAAACTGGTTAACTTTGAGACTGGAAAAAAATATCAGTTCGAAAATGCAAAGTGAACCAACGAGACAGCTCAGTGAGGGAGGTGCTTGCTGCTAAGCCTGAAGATCTGGGTTCGATTCTCTATAACTCAGGATGCAAGTAGAGAACCAATTCCTGGAAGTTGTTCTTTGACCTCCGCATACACACTGTTGTGTATATAGCACATTTTCTTTCTCTCTGTTTCTCTTTCAAACACATACACGTGCACATACACACACGCACGCGCGTGTACACATGTGCGCGCACGAACACACAGTAATAAGTTAAAATAAAAATAAAATTAAAATAGTAAGACACGGTGGTTGCAAGTCTCTAATCCTAGCGCTTCGGAGGCTGAAGCAAGAGGCCTGTGAATTTGAGGCAGCCCTAGCTGAATTCAGCCAGGCATGGTCTCACAGAGCTCAGGAAGCCCCAACTCCTTATGCAACAAAGGATAACCTTGAACTCCTGACCCCCCCTGCCTCTGCTTCTGGGGTACTGAGATTACTGTTGTGGGCCAGTATGCCTTTTTACATGGTGCCGGGAATTGAACCTCAGGCTCAGTGCTTGCTGGGCAAGCACATTATCGACTGAGCCAACATCCCCAGCCCTACACTGTGTTTTAGTGTTTATACGGGAGGCTGGGTGTGTTAGGAATATTGGAACACGAGAGTACATTCCTGAACTCTAGCACACACGGGGTCACATCCTCCCCCAGAGGAGACCTGTGCGTGTTGGGGCATTACACCTTTCTCCTTGATTTCTGCTTTTTAAGATACACGTTTTTGTGTGTATGTGTGTGCAGGCACATGTGTGTTAGTGTTAGGGGCACATGCCGTGGCACGTGTGTGGAGGACTGAAAACAATCTCTGGGGTCTCTTTTCCCATCACACCCTGCTTGCCACAGGCCATGCCAGGTAGCTGATTAGGACTTCTGGAAAATTTCCTCTGCCTGCCTCCTGCCTCCGCTTAGGAACACTGCAACTGTAATGTGTTACTGTGCTGGGCTTTACCCACGTCCTGGGTATTTGAGCACAGTAAGCCTTTCTCTCAGCCACCTACTTCTCTAGTCAAGTTTGTGCTTTTTATTTCTCTCTCTTTTATTCTTCTTCCTCTTCCCCCTCCCCACCTCCTCCTCCTCAAAGGGTTTCTCTGTGTAGCCCTGGCTGTGCTGGAACTCACTTTATAGACCAGGCTAGTCTTGAACTACTAGAGAGCCACCTGCTTCTGCCTCTCAATACACACACACACACACACACACACACACAATTTTAAGTGTGTGTGTGTACTGTGTGTACGTGAGTGCTGGTACAGGAGGCTTGGATTTCTCAGGAGCTGGAGTTACAGGCGGCTGTGAGGTGCCTAAGTGATGGGTATTAAACCCAGATCCCCTTTAAGAGCAGAATGTCCCCTTACCCGCTGAGCTGTCTCCAGCCATTTGTGCTTTCCCCCCTCCCTGGAATTTATTTGTTTGTTTGGAAAGAGGGTCTCTATATAGCCTGAACCCAGTCCTCCTGCTGGGGTGACGGGTGTGAACCACACCTGGTTCCCTAGACCTGTTTTCTGATGTGGGACACAACATATTCACTAAGGAGAAATCAAGTAGAGACGCGTGGGGATATCCATTGTCCTGGGAAGGAACCTCTGCTAGTGTTTGGTTACTCAGAAGTATTCCTGGCCTTTCACACACAGTGCACTAGACCACAATGCTGTGTGGCTGTGTGGCCCAGAGCCAGGGCTGACTATAGTATCTGGGAGTTTAATCTGGCCTCTTGATGGCTGGCTGCATGGGTACGGCCATCTTGCCCGTGGTCAGGTCCCAGCACTGACTTCCCTGACCTCTCTCCCTTCCCCAGATCCAGAGCCAAACCTGGTGGTGCGACCCTCCCTCGAAAGCCTGCTGGCAGCCAGCAGCCACATGTTGAAGGAGGTGCTGGAGAGCCCCTTCTCAGACCCGCTCAAGAACTTGCGGCTTCCGCGTGAACTGAACTCCAATAAGAAATATAGCTGGATGCAGAAGAAGGAAGAGCGGGTGAGCCCTTGTCCTCCCTTCCTCCCGGAGGCCTGAGAGGCAGAGGCAGATGGGCAGGATCCGACCATCCAGCTACCTTCACCTTTTTGCTATGTGGCCCTCAGTTGGTCATCTCCCCTCTCTTGGCTTTCCTATTGTTCTCACACGGTGTCAGGCCTGTCCTGTGGGTACTGTGTGATGGATCAGCATGAAAGCATAATGGAAATGAGGCCTGGGACTACCCTTTTCTGCCTTTGTGGTCTCAGGTAGCTTGAAGGACAGACTTCGAACCTGTGTGTGTAAATAACGCACTTGTTATTTATCTCATTAGACCATTACTTCTGGGTAGTGTTTAGTCGTGTCATCTTAAGTGTGGGTGCCACTCGGCAAGGTTGGCATTAGGCAACAGCAAGTGCAAGGCTAAGACAGGAGGATATGAGAGTTCCAGGCCAGGTGATGCTACTTAGTGAATTCCACACCAACCTGAACTCCCAAGTGTAATGCCAGAAACCCTAGGTTTGAGCTCAGCCTCGGAGAAACTGCACATGGTGGTGTTCACCTGTGATCTCAGTACTCAGGAAGAAGAGACTGGAAGATTAGACGTTGAAGGCCAGCCTGGGCTATATGAGACATTGTCTCTGAAGCAAACCAAGCAGAATAGGGGGCAGCAATGGGATTCAAGCATCAGCAGACAGCATTCCCCTCCTCATTTGTCTCCCTCTCTCTCCTCCCGGGACCCCTTGCAGATGTTTGCTATGAAATCTTCCTTGGAGGACATGGATGCGCTAGAGCTGGACTTCCGGATGCGGCTGGCAGAGGTCCAGCGAAGGTACAAAGAGAAACAGCGGGAGTTGGTCAAGCTCCAGAGACGCCGGGACTCGGGGTGAGTGTCTCTCTCCCCAGTTTGTGCCCCATCCTGGATAGCTGGTCCGTAGGTCGACTTTGGTAGTGGTCAGGTGTGTGCGTGGACCCAAGTGCCCCACTCCGCTTCCCGCCCACCCCAGGTTCCTAGCCGAGCCTGTGAATTCTTTTTAAGGGACAGGCACGAGGATGCCCATAGAAGCCTGGCACGCAGAGGCCCTGGCAGGCCGAGGAAACGGACCCACACCCTGAGCGCCCTGTCGCCCCCCTGCAAGAGAGGGAAGAGCCACAGCAGTAGCGGAAAGTAAGGCTGGCCCCTCCCCTCGGTGGGTTGCGGACTGACTGGTACCCAGCTCGGAGGGGAGGAGCAGGGCCCCCCTGGACGGCGCCCACCGCTGGGCGCCAGGGGACCTGGTCGTGCCTGGCGTTCTGATCCCTGAACGGCAGCTCCCAGGGAGCCCGGACTGCTGCCCTGTCCAGGAGGGTGAGCCAAGAGGAGATTGGAAAGACCCTCAGTGGCTTAACTCTAACCCGAACTCTTGGCCCCGCCTTCTGCCCCAACCACTTCCTCACCATTGGAGACAAACTTCTGCTTCTTTCCATGGCTCCTCCCTACCGGAAGTACCATCCAACTCCAGGCTTCTAGGACAGTCTGGATACAACACTGTCCTCCTGGGATTCCACAGGAGACCAGGGCTGCTCTCTGGGGACAAGGTCCTCTTGGGTGGCACTGCAGCCATTTCAGAGGGGTCCTCCTGAGGTTGTCTTGATTGCTGGCTGGGATGAGGGCTCTTTTTCTCCAGGGCTAGGCATCTGCCAGATGGGCTCAGCCCCCCTGCATACGTGTAAGCAGGCCAGATGTGGTGCTTAAGGAAAGGGGTTGGTACATCAGAGTGGGTGGATTCTAGGTGCTTGTTTCAAGTGCTTGGAAACAAAAAGTTGTCTTGGAGTGGCCACAGGCAGAGTAGTAGGATGGTCGTGGTCTTGTCATGAGAGAATGGCCCCCGTCTTGCGGCATCTTATAGTTAACCTTGGATGTTCCTGACTGGAAGAAGAACAAGAGGTGAACATATGTCCATCGCCAGCAGCAGGAGACGGTGAACAAGAAATGATGGGGAATAGATAAAGCAGCCCGGGTCATCAGCAGTGCAGGCCCAGGAACCCGAAATGTGTTACTGATTATACTAAGCTTACTGATGGGGTCCCGGCCCCACCCCTCCTGTGACTTTGGACAGGCATTAGCTTTTCTGAGCCTCCAGTTTCAGCTTCCTCATGTGTTTCAAAAAAAACAAAAAAAACAAAAAATCAAAACCAAACCAAGAAAAAAAAAAAAAGCCCCAAACCCCAAAAGCCAGTCATGAGTACTCTGGGGCTAGAGCGTGCCAGGTACAGTGACTGGCTAGCGTGCACAAAGCGGTGGGGTGCGGTGGCCCAGACCTGTCACCCCAGCATTTGGGAATCAAGGCAGATTCACAAATTGAGAGACACTTGTCTCTGTGTCCCTGCTCTTTAGACAAGGGGGCTAATGCAGGCCTTCCCCTTCCTCCCATCTCTCTGTGTATAGATTACCTTAAGATTTCCCAAACTTAGCTTTTGGTGCAATTTTGGTAAAGATATGACTTACTCTGTGTGTGTGTCTGTGTGTGTGTGTCTGTCTGTCTGTCACCCCATCAGGGAGAGGCTGATGGAGGATGCTGACTTGGAAGTTTTTTTTTTCTTTTCCCCATCTCTCTGTGCACACCATTCACTAGCATTAACCTGTCTCCCCACACTGATTATCCTGGCATCCACCACCCTTTCTTCTTTTTACCCGGAGAGCCCAACCCTTCAGGGCCACATGGGTACATTGGCCTTCCCTGTTGCCCGTGACCTGGCCGAGGTGCTGACCCTCATGGTGTGTTTGGCTTTCAGGCTGAGCAGCAAGTCCTTGCTGACATCAGACGACTATGATCTGGGAGCGGGGATAAGGAAGAGACACAAGGGGCCCGAGGAGGAGCAAGAGGCCCTCATGGGCATGGGGAAAGCCCGCAGCAGGAACCAGAGCTGGGACGATCACGACTCCTCATCTGATTTTATGAGTCAGGTCAGTAAACAGCTCAGCCTTGTGGATTTACTTACTGGGACAAAGGTCTCAACTTGGAGGACCATAGGTCCTACCTGAAGAACTCAACCTTCTCCATGGGGGTCTCTTGAGCCCTGCTTCTGTAGAGAACTGGTTAGAGTTAGCTTCCTCACTGCTGGGAGAAAAAGAAGGCCCAAGGAAGATCAAGGACCTGGCAAAGGAACAGGGGGAGGAGGTAGGGCTAAAAGCTACATCATCGGGTTGTGTGCGCTGAGACTTCTGCTTCGGCAGGCGGGAGGTTAGAGCACACGTGCGTAACCAAATAGCGGTAGCTCCGTTGTTTAGCAGTGTAATTGTTTAATGAGCACCTTGCTGTTGCACTTGGGCTCGATGCCATTGTGATTCAGGCTGACTTCTGCAGGGGTAATTTCTCATCGCTACAGAGCCTTGAGACTGTGTGCTCACGGACCGTGATTCTGAATGCTAATGTTCTGCCTCGTGAAGCCTTGTGGGAAGGGGATCTTTTGATTGATTTTTGTCATCAGAGGGGAAATGTCACGTAAAAGGACTGGATGGGGGAGGTAGTCAGTTTGGGGGCTACGGAGAGGCTCAGTGGGTAAACCATTTGATGTTCAAGTATAATAACTGGAGTTACTATAAGCACTGGTGGGTGTGGGGGTTGATCTGTGATTCCTCATCTTAGGAGGTTGGCTCCTGAGAGCAGGCAGGACAGCTGGCTCCGGATCTTGTTCTAGCTTGAATGAGAAACCCCGCCTCAGTGTATAAGGTAGAGAGAGGGAAGGAGGAATATACCCACTGGTACTCTCCTCTCTGCCTGCGTGCATTCAATGCATGTATGTCCCCTGCGTGCGCATGCATGTGCACATGTACGCACCCCCCCCACACACACACCATACATATATACAAAAAAATAAAATTAAACTAAAAAAGATATCAGGTCATGGTGGAGTGTGCAGGTCCAGCCTGGTCTACATAACAAGTTCAGCCAGGGCTTCCTAGTGAGACCCTCTTTCAGAAAAATAAAATCTTAAATAAATCAGAGTGTAAGATAAAGGCATAAAAAGATTGCTGGTTTTTGTACACCAGGATCTCTTTTCTTCTCAGGTCATGGTGAGAGACGCTTTTGTTAATTATCTCAACAACACCATCCCAGCCTCTCCCCTGCCTCCTGCAATCGCTGCCTGATTAAAGATACAGAGCTAGCGCACAGAAATGGCAGAGCGTTAATGCCTTTGAAACTGCACATTTCATTTCAACAAATGACTACCGTTGGCGATAAACGTGCAAGGAGAAATTTAATCTGTGAAATCTCTAATCATTCTCCCTGGTCCAGGCATCCAAGGCACACTCCGGGCGGGCGTTTTCTTGGCAGCTCTGACCTGTTCAGTTGGACAGGCTGGTCCCGACTGAGCAGCAGCCTCCGGCAGCTGCCGTGGGAAGCGGAGACGGAAAGCAGATCTGCCCCACTCTGGGCTGTTTCCAGCCCTGGCTGGTTCATCCAGCTACCTTCTCCAACCCATCTGTAGCCTGCTTCTTCAGAGTTCTATAGGCACTGTCAGGCAGGGCTGTGGAAAGCCAGGATGGGAAGGCGGGTGCCAGCCAGGATTGTTGCCATGGCAACAGCTTTTAATAAGTGATTACTAGGCCAGGCATCTTTAAAACCTTTAAATTTTATGTGTATGGGTGTTCACTTGCATGTATGCCTGTGTACCACGTGTGTTCACGGCCCGTGGAGACCAGAAGAGGGTGTCATCTCCTGGAACTAGAGTCATAGATGGTTGTGAGCCACCTTGCGGGCGCTAGGAATCGAACGTGGGACCTCTTGAAGAGCAGCCAGTGCTCTTAACCATGTAGTTATTTTTCCAGACCCCAGACAAGGCATTTCTAGTAAGTGCTTTTATTTATTTTATTTGTGGTTTTTTTTTCGAGACAAGGTTTCTTTGTATATCCCTGGCTGTCCTGGAACTTACTTTGTAGACCAGGCTGGCCTCAAACTCAGAAATCCGCCTGCCTCTGCCTCCCGAGTGCTGGGATCAAAGGCGTGCACCACCACGCCCGGCTGTATTTGTGTTTTAAAAAGACTTATTTCTGTTATCTATAAATTAGTGCATCCTATGGGAGTGTCATGTCCCCTGAAGCTGGAGTTACAGGGGGCTGTGTGTTGGGAACTGAGCTTGGGTCCTTTGCAAAAAGATTACAGGATCTTAATCTCTGCACCATCTAACTCCTCACTTTGTTTATTTGTGTGGGGGATGGTGGTGCAGTCGTGGGTGTGGGTATGAGTGTGGGCATATGTGGGTGTATGGGGCCTGTGTGGGTGTGTGGGTATGGGTGTATATGGGTGGGTGAATGCGGGTATAGTAGGTGTGTATGGGCATGTGGGGGTGTGAGCGTATATGGATGTGTGTGGATGTGGCAGTGTGTTGTGAGTGGGTGGGTGTATATGGGTGTGTGTGTGTAGGTAGGTAGGTATGGGCATATGTGGGTGGGTGTGGGTGTGTATGGGCATGTGTGAGTGGGTGGGTATATGTGTTGGGGATGTATGGGTGTGTTCATGTATGCATGTGTGTCAGGTACCCTCAGAAGTCAGAGTCTGTTTTCTCCATTATCTGGGTCCTAGGGAATTGAACTCGGGTCATCAGGCATGGTGACCAGTACCTTCAACCTGCTGAGCCGTCTCACTGGCCCTAATACCTGTTACATGGACCTTACTTCCCTGGTTGTCTATCTTCACGATGGCCTCGTGATGCTCAGACACAGCCCCATTTTAGATGGAAGGGCTGAGGACTAGTTAAGCAGTTTACCACGTCTAAAGGGTATGGGATGGTAGTTAGCCCAGTCTCCTAAGCATCTCAACCTGAGACTCACTTTGCTATTTGGTTGTATGTCTTAAACTGTGACCTTCCTTCCTTCCCCAGCTAAAGATTAAGAAAAAAAAGATGGCAAGCGACCAGGAGCAGTTGGCAAGCAAGCTAGACAGAGCCCTCTCCCTCACAAAACAAGACAAGCTGAAGTCACCCTTCAAGTTTTCCGACGGCCCCGGGGGAAAACCGAAAACCGGTGGGGGCTGTGGCAGGTTCTTGACACAGTATGACAGCCTGCTGGGCAAGGACAGGAAAGCACTGGCCAAAGGACTCGGCTTGTCTCTGAAACCCTCCAGAGAAGGTAAACACAAAAGAGCTTCCAAAGCCAGGAAGATGGAGGGGGGCTTCCAGGCCAGAGGCCAGCCCAAGTCTGTCCATTCTCCATTTGCCTCGGAAGTCAGCAGTCAGTCTTACAGTAAGTACAGCCTTGCGCTTCACCGCATGGTGAACACTCGTCTTATCTGCTCCTAATCTCTCTTGCCCTCCTCTGAGGGACTTCAGGGTTTCTTGCAGCTTTGCCCTGTGCCTGAGGCTAGATGAGTGGCCCCCAAACTGGGAATTTCGCCATTGAGTGGCAGATGTATTGCTGGACAGATTGGTGATCGGTGGGCAGAAGCAGATGTTAGTCTCTGGCCTTCCACTGGCCTACTGGAAGCCATCGTTGTGAAGACCTTGTGCCATCGAGTTGGTAGCCACTTAGCTTAGAGTCCTGGAGAGTAACTTCTTCCATGGGCTAGAGATGATGGGTTCCTTTGCCTGTAGGACGCGGGTCATTTGTGCCATGTGTGTCCCCGTTCACGTGTCTACACACCCATACACATGTACATAGCCACACACGTGTACACACCTACACGTCTACACATCCACACACCCATACATCCATACATGCCTACACACCCACACATGCGTACATACCCACACATCTACACATCCACACACCCACACATGTATACACACCCACACACGTGTACACATCCACACACCCATACATCCATATATGCCTACACACCCACACATGCGTACATTCCCACACATCTACACATCCACACACCCACACATGTATACACACCCACACACGTGTACACATCCACACACCCATACATCCATATATGCCTACACATCCACACACGCGTACACCCCCACACGTCTACACATCCACACACCCACACACGTGTACACATCCACACATGCCTACACATCCACAAATGGGAGAAGAAAGTATGAGCCTAAGTAGGAAGAGATGAACTGGAATGGACCAGGCCCTGTTTGATCCACTTGCCCATTACAGCTGGCTGTCGTGGCCAGATGTGTTCTCACTTGGCCTTGTCTACTACAGTAGCCATGTGTGACTAGGGAGCAAGGGATATGGAGAAGCCTACAGGACCAAGGGGCTGACTGAGCTTTTATTCCATCTATGCCTGTGGGTTTTTAAAGCAAGGCAACTCTCCTTGGCCTGTGTGTGCCCTGGCCCTCTGCTTGACAGGGGAATGGGTACACACCTGTTCTGTGTGGACAGGTATCTGATGTCTCAGGCAGGCAGGAACAAGGAGGGCAGGAGTGGCTTCTCCCATCTGGTCCGTGTCACAGAGGTTGACTTGGTATCTGCAGGGTTTGCATATATTGCGTCAGATTCGCTGTGTTTTAGACTTGGCTGGACCCTGGTTCCTGAGAGGTGTGTGTGTGTGTGTGTGTGTGTGTGTGTGTGTGTGTGTGTGTGTATGAGTTTGAATGTCAACTGAAAAAAAAAATAACACGTGTGTTTCTTCTCCGTTTTTTGCTGGTAGTGCTGGGAAGTTGATCTGGATAGAGCTGGATCTAGACATTGCCAAATAGGAGTGCTTCTCTAGCCCCGAGTTTCCCTCTTGTGTCTCCCACTCCTAACAGTTGCTGGTCTGAACTTGAGTTTTCAATCTGCTTGCCTCCACCACCTGAGCTGGGATAGCGGATGCGCGCCACCGCGCCTAGCTTCCTTTGTGTGCTTTGCTTGCTTTTTGAAAAATGATTTGTGTGTGTGTGTGTGTCTGTACATGGGTGTGCCTGAAGGTCAGAATAGGGTGTTGGATTCTTTAGAGCTGGAGTTACAGGCGACTGTGAGTTACCTACCACGTGGTTGCTGGGAACAGAACAAGGGTTGTCTAGAAGAACAGATGCTTGTAACTGCTGGGCCAGGTCCTCAACTCAGTGCTTCCTCTTCTTTCCCTCCCCTCTCCCTTCCCCCGTCCCTCCTCCTCCTCCTCCTCCTCCTCTTCCTCCTCCTCTCTCCCTCTCTCCCCCTTCTCTCTCCCCCCTTCCCCCCACTCTTTTTCCAGGGTCTCATGGTGTAGCCTTGAATTCACTATATAGCTAAGGCTGGCCTTGAACTCCCAGAGCTCTCTGCCTGCGCCCCACCCCACCCCAAGTGCTGGCACACAGTTTAAACTCATGGTTTTATGAGCTTTGGAGTTGAGACATTGTTCTAGGCTTCCCGGGTGTGAGTAGCTCATATTCAGAGAGGTGGGCTGTGCTGGCCATAGGGTTAAGTTGCTGTGTTGTGTGAATCATGTACTTTGTTTTTTTTTTTTTTGGGGGGGGTGTCTTTGACCTGTGGGTCTTCAGGACCAATGATGCTCCAATGGGTATGAGGCCCACCCACCCCTCAGCCTTATGCACCAGGAACATGTTAGATGGCGATAGCGGCAGTGCCCCTCACATCCAGATACATCTGGATGGCTTGGTCACTTAGTCTCTGGTCCTGAACAGGTGCAAGGAGAGAAGGAGCTGGAAAGGCGCGTGGCAAAAGTGGAAGGGAACAGTGGCCTCTTGCTTTTCCAGTTGGGGCTGGAAGACATGAACGTCATGTCATACCTGATGTATTTTTATGGAAGGCCAGGTTGGTGGAATGTCACTTCTAGCCCTCCCTGGCCTTGGAAGGAACAAGTTAGAACACATGAGAGGGGATGGTGGTTCAGTGGTTGGCGCTTAAGGTGTAAACTTGCGAACTTGAGTGCAGTGCACAGAACCTACAATGGAAGGAGAGCCAAGAACCATCTCACTTCCACGTGTGTGTTGTGATGCATGTGAGTGTGCCCGCTAAAACACACACATACACGTGCACATGAACATGGGGAGATATTATGGTAAAGGACTGGTGGTTTGGTGAGCACCCCCTGAAGTTGGGGTCCTGGTTGTGGTGGAGAGTGGAGTTTATCGGTACAGTGGTGTTAGGGATACCCCTGCCCTTGCATGTTTCTCTTGGACTTGAAGATGTTAGGCACTGCCAGGCTCCAACTGTATGTGTTCGCATTATTTTGTTCTGTGTGGGTTTGAAGCAGATCAAGGATTTCTGTCTTGTCTTTGGGGCCCTTTCTTCTCGCCTTGGTCAGCAGCCCAGCAGCAGATCAAGATGGTGTACATTTGGGGTTGAAGTTGGAAGGGACCAAGAGTCTCCCTTTCATTGGGCTCATTTCCCAATCCTGGTAACACAGCGGTGCGTTTAGACCAGAGCCTTAGAGAAAGAAAGCCATCTGCAGTCAACTGGTCAACCTGCCCTCCGATGGAAAGGAGGGGCTAGGGAGGGGCGGGGCTGGCTACGCAGTAATGCCATGGGTGTGAGTGAGCACCCTCACCTGCAGCCCGGATCGATCTGCTCTTGCTGAGAAGCTGAACAAGGGGCTGAGAAGAGGTGCCTAGAATTGGTCCCTGTCAACTGTGTCTTCTCAAAACAGCCACTGGGCTGTATGAAATGTATCTGCAGGGTGGAGGCAAGCACGTGCTCTCAGCCAGTAGGTATCGTAGGGTCCTCCTTCTGAATGCTGCTCGAATGTTAGTTTTCCCAGCCCTGTGATTGGAGAAGTGGATGTACCCAGGGCAGGTGACAGCAGCAGCGGAAAGGGCCCGGTTCACCTCTGAGCAGTCAATCCAAGCTGTGCACGTCAGATCAGAGGAGAGCTGGGATGCCACACATGCCCAGGGTTCTAACACATTTGTGGCCCAGGCTACTGACAGGAAGAAAGACCCAGGTTCAATCCTCAGCCCCAGCACTTACATAAAAGGCAAGCGGGGAGGTGCATGCTTCTGACAAGGAGGCTATGGGGGCTCCCTTGCACGGCAAGCCCCAGGTCCCATCGAGAGACTGTCTCACAAAACAAGGTGGGGTCAGTGAGAAGGAGAAAAGGCGCAGGCCACCATAGCCGAGTTCAATTCCTGCGACCCATAAACTAGAAAAAGAGAACAGACTCACTCAAGTTGTCCTCTGAGTCTCTCGTGTGTTCCCTGGCACAGTCCTGTCCCCAGACATAAACACAGGCACACAGAACAAATTAAAACACAGCAACATTTTTAAAAAGATGGTGGGTACTTGAGGATCTAAGGTCAAGGTTGACCTCTGGTTCCCATACTCATTCATGCATGAACACACACACATACAAACACACATGAGAACACCTACATACACACAAATAAACAAATAAAACCTACTTTAACTGCAGATACGGACTCTGACGAAGACGAAGACTTCCTGAAGAATGAGTGGTCTGCCCAGGGCCCCTCCAGCTCCAAACTGACCTCGTCCCTCCTGTGTGGCATGGTGCCCAAGAACAGCAAGCCAGCCACAGGCCCTAAGCTGACCAAGAGGGGCCTGGCAGGCCCCCGGACTTTGAAACCCAAGGTGGTCACCAGCAGGAAGCAGTCCTTCTGTTTGCTGCTCCGAGAGGCTGAGGCCCGCTCCTCCTTCAGCGACTCTTCCGAGGAGGACTCCTTTGACCAAGGTTACTAGTGCCAAACACAAAATAACCTTCCATGTTTTTAGAGCGAGAGTGGGTGGGAGAGAGAGAGAGAGCAAGAGAGCAAGCGAGCGTGCGAGAGTGTGTGCGCACAGCAGGGATGGCTGTAGCCGTCTAGGTTTTTGGCAGCGTAGCCTGCCCTATCCGCCTATATTTTTGGTTTGTGTTTGCTTTTTATTTTTACTTAAACTTGTGATAACACACTAGCCAGCCCTTAGGGAGCTCTTACACGGACTTGTTTTTTAGTCTCCCAGAATTTCTCACCCTCCTCCCTCTGCACTCCACTAGTCCTCCCCAAGGGCCCCCACCCCCCCACCTCCCAGATCCAAAAGCCCAACCTTACCTTCTCCATACCCCAGGCCGGCCTGGGTTTTCTCTTGGCATGAGCCTGGCGGAGGCTTGCCCAAGGAACATTTTGTATAAAAACAAAAAAACACAAAAAAACAAACAAACAAAAAAACCCCACAGAAAACAAAAAGGGACTTCTCGTGTGGGACTTGGCGTGTGACTTGCTGTTTGTACGCGGTTTTGGTAATGCCAAGCTTCATTAAACATACCGAGTTCATTTTTAACTAAACTGTGTGCCTCGTTTCTCTTGCTATGTCCTTAACTAGACGTTAGGTTGCCGTCCCCCCTCCGTTCATCCCTCCCTCCCCCTCCTCTCTCCCCGCTCTTCGTCCCCACTCTGGAAGCCACGGGCATGGTGGACTGCCTTTCTGTTATTCCAATATCCCTGGTATCTCCGGCACTCATTCCATTTCTCGGGTGTACAGTCCAGTGTTGTATCATCTATCTGTTTTGTTTTTTTTTCCTTTTAAGCTGCTTGTCTGTGTTTTATTTTTCTGGAAGCTTCTGCTACTACCCACCTGTGGTTTTTTTTTTTAAATAAAAAAAAAACACAACAAGAACAACAATTAACTTATCAGTACTTGTTTGCTAACACATCTTTCTGCTTTGAAGGGCATGCGGGCAGTCAAGGCCTATTGGCCGTCTCCTTGATTTTGGTGTTTTGGGGTTTTTGTTTGTTTGTTTTTTCTCTTCCTTGTTCAATTTTGAAAGTGTTGGCTCGGTTGCCATGTTGAGGGTCAAAAATGCTATTTCTTGGGGTTGCTGGACTGAGGTCTGTCTGGCCTCAGCTCAGCCTAGGGGCCCAACACCAAAAGAACATTCTGGCTCCCACTTTTCTAACACCAGAATTGTAGCCCACAGTTAGAAATTCGAGAGCCCGCAGACCCTTCAATCAGAAAATGTCCCTGCAAGGGAAGAAACTGGGCATCACCCCTTAGCCAGGGGCTGCTTCAGGGTAACTCGTTAGAGCTAGAGTTTGAAAGTCCCCAGATGGATAGCACCGTGTCACTGTTCCATGTCCTGAGGGGAGGAGGGGTCATAGCAACCTGGGATGGGACCATAACTTTGTTTGAGCCCTCTGGGACCAGGACTCTGCTCTTATTGGCCAGTCTTCCTTCAGTTCCCACCTCCTCTCCTCGCACACCAGCAGTCCAAATTGGCAGAGGCGAGTTTTGGGGTGACCGAGTGACGTCACACGGGGACCTGGTGCCTTTTGGGCTGTTCCTGTAATACCGGAGCCAAGCACAACCTGGGCCACCAAGAGGCTGTCTGCCTTCTGTGGATGAGTCTGGTTATTCCCCTATTCCCTCCTCATGATCTGGGGTGGTTACCTCTACCCTTGCCTACCAGCCCTTAGAGTCAGGGTCCCAGCCTTGAAGTTTTTGAGCTGCTTCTGTTCCAGCATAGACCACACAGAATCAAGCATCCCTAGTGCCCTCTAGTCAGTACCAAGGGATGCTAGCCCAGCCAGAGCATGTGGAGAGATGAGGGCCAGGGCATGGCTCCCACCCCTTTGGTACTAAAACACTTGATTGGCGTGGCTTTTCTAGTATGTCTGCTTTCTCCTCCCAGCAGCTTGACCATCCCTCCAACCCTTGACCCCTACCCATGATGCTTTGAGTGTCTGTTTCGGTCTCTCGCATTTGCTCTCACGCTGCACTTGGACGCAAAGCGAAGGCTGGGAGTAGGGCAGACGGCGTAGCGGGTTACTGAGTTTGAGTCCGAGCCTGGCTCGTTGCTCCGTAGGTAGGCAAAAACCATTTTCCTTTTCTATTCTCTGTTTACCTCCCCCTCCTCGGGGTCTGCCCCCACCGGGTCTGGCAGCAGCATATCACTTTGACTTTTATCAGGTTTTGGGAACTCAATTACCCTCGCCCTGAGCCAGGATTTAAAAGAATATTTATTGACATGAAAGTTTTTTTCCCCCTCCTCCTGCATTCCCTTGAGTCTTTGTTGGGACTTTTCTCCCCCTCTACGCTTGGCAAGCTCTGTGGATCCAGGTATAGACAATTCCAGAAATTCTTGAAACCCTGACCTGCAAGGTCTCTCAGGTCTCCTTGTCCTCATAGATGCTGGTCCAGTCAGAGACACTGCATGAGTCTTGTCAAGCACCTCATCCTGAGGGCCACAGGAGACCTCAGGATAATTCAGTTTCCCTCTTGAGGAAAAAAATACCCCAACTCTGGGTTTCTGCCTTCGCATCAAATTGCTGAGACCAGCTTGCTCCTGGCTTTCTGGGATCTGACAATGGCCCTCAGAAACCCAGAGCAGGGACTCACACTTGCCTCCCTGCCGATGAAGCCTACCGCCCAAGCGTCCTCATGGAAAGAATGGTTAGGACTTCCACAGCCGAGCAGCCAGGACAGAGGGGGAGTCTTTAGAAAGGGGAAATTCCCGATCCCCAATCCCAGCCAGCCACCCTTCCCATCCCCTGCCCACCCTACCCAAATTGGCCAACTCCAGGGAGCCCTGATGTGAGATTACCCAGGCTGCCGGAAAAAAAAAGTCTGCCTACACTTAGCCTGCTTTGCCGCTGTGGCCCACTGGGGCGGAGACAGAACCATGTGACGTCGCAATGTGATTGATCGCAAGTGCGCACTGCCTGCCTGCCCCTGCCTGCCCCGCTGGCATCCCCAGCCTGCTTCATCCATCGCTCTGGGAACACCTCCCTCCTCGCACCCTCTTAACCAACTTCCCCCACCTCTCCCTCTCTCCCCTTCTCTCTATCTCCTACGCAGACCTTCCTTAGATATTCCCACCTCCCGTCCCAAGCTGGCTGGCCTGGCAAAAGCTAGGATTCCCTGTCATAGACTCGCTGGTTAGAACTCTATCCTCTGCACAGCTGGTGCCACCTTGGCCGCTAGCTTATCTAACCAAGCCGTGGTGTGGGCCTTAGCAGGAAAAGCAGTATTTGATCACCTTTGTCCAGCCCTCACACCTAAGATGTGTGTATCTTACCATGGCTTACCAGACCAGAGTAGCCTCTCAGCCCTACCTGGGCCCCAGTGTACAAGCCCTCAAGGTAGATCACAGCTGGTGTTTACCTGCTCCTGGGTACTGCTTCCCTTGAAACCTTAGGGTATCCTTACCATCTGGCGGAGAGTTAGGTTGCATGCCTAGGGGAGTGCTGAGTGTTGTTTTCTGTGAGCCAGCCCCATTGCCCATCCTAGCAGGGGTTGCCAGCCTTTGAGCCAGTGGGGTCAGTTGCTGGAGTGACACTGGCCTCTGCCCCAGCAGAGACCTGGCTGGACGACTTTAGTCTCCAGTGCTGCCTGAGGGTTTGGTCTTAGGGAGCCTCCCTATTGCTGAGTGAGCTGGTCTGCCCTCCCCCCAGGGCAGTCTGAGCTCACTCGTGGTATTGTTTCTCTTTCTTTCTTTTTTCTCTCTTTTCTTTTCTTTCCTTTTCTTTCTTTCTTTCTTTTTTTTTTTAAAGGTTTATTTGTTTTATGTAAGAGTACCCTGTAACTATCTTCAGACGCACCAGAATAGGGCATCAGATCCCATTACAGATGGTTGTGAGCCACCATGTGGTTGCTGGGAATTGAACTCAGGACCTCTGGAAGAGCAGCCAGTGCTCTTAACCTCTGAGCCATCTCTCCAGCCCCTTTTTTATTTTTGAAGTAGGGTCTTACTCTGTAGCCCTGGCTGGCCTTAAATTCACAATCCTCCTGTCTCAGTGCTTAGACCACAGACATGGGCCACCACACCAGGCAATGCCACGTAGGATGCAGACCCTCTTAGCTGGGTTGGAGGGTTAGAAGGTCACCTATGCTCAGAGAGGCTCCCTAGCATGGGGGGGTGCTAGGTTCTGCCTCTGCTCAGGGATAAGACTTTGGTGGTGGTGGTGGGGGGGTCCCTAGTCTCCAGGAAGAGATCAAATTCTGCTTTCTGCCAACAGCCCTATGACCTCTGGCTGATCAAGACACTCCAGGCCCCTTGTCTAGACCCCCTAGCCTGACCCCAGCCCTCCCTCCTCCTTCCCCTCTTCTGCCTCTCTTCTTTCCTGCTTCCTCTCTCAGCCTCCACGTCTATGTCGGGGTGTGTGTATGTGTGTGTGTGGACCGTGACGAGCGCTGTCTCCTGTCTTTGTCCATCTGTGTGTCTGTCCTCCCCACCTACAGCACAGGAGCATGTCGGTGCTGCCCTCCCAGAAGCCCATCCTGATACCCAGAGCTACCCCTCTCCCTTCCCCAGGCTGCCCCTGTGTGGGTGACTGGTAGAGGCCTTGGGCCTTGGGTGGGACTGTGGGCTGGTTCTGGACCCTTCCCCCGGCGACCCTTGGTGAAGACAGAGACTGGAGCCATGGTGGGTGGTGGGAGGAGGTGGGGGGCAGTACGCACCCAAGTCAAGACTCTCACTCGTTCCTTGTTTTCTGCATGCCAGATGACAGCTCAGAAGAGGAGGAGGAAGAGCTAGAGGAAGAGGAGGAAGACGAGGAAGAGGAAGGCATTGGTAGCTATAGGCTGGGTGCTGGGGAACAGGCCCTGTCGCCAAGCCTGGAGGAGAGTGGACTGGGGCTGCTGGCCCGCTTTGCGGCCAGCGCTCTCCCCAGCCCTGTCGTGGGGCCGCCCTTGTCTGTGGTACAGCTGGAAGCTGAGCAGAAGGCCCGGAAGAAGGAAGAGCGACAGAGCTTGCTGGGTGAGTGCCATCGCACAGATAAGGAGACTGAGGCTCAGCGGTGGGCAGGAGAGCTGGGTGGAACTTTGATCACCTGACTGCTGGAAACCCCTTGGGCTGTTACTTTCATGTCCATGGTCATGTAAGAGTATCTTCCTTCACCCTGTGCCTTCATTAAAGATGCGAGTACTTCAAAGGTCTCCAGGGGCTCAGGGAAGGCCTTGTCCTAGGGCTGGTGACTAGAGGCCACCCTAGGCTAGTAGTCTCCAGGCAGAGAAAAACATAGTGACAGAGAGAGACGCAGAAAGAAGAGGCACGGAGAACATTCTGCCCACATCATTGGAGAAGTTCTCTGAATCCAGTGAGGCAGGAGAGTGGCCTCGATGGCCAGAAGCTGGTGGCTGGAGGAGTCAGGATTGGCATGCCGAGGCTTGTTCTCTTACTACCTTAGAGGACGTTAGGGAAGGGGACTCAGCTGTCCCTGCCTCACTTTCATTACGTCCGTGAGTCTGAGCCCTGTGTCCCTGATGAATTCAAAGGTTCTTTCCCCAACCATTAGAGTAGACATGGTTCCTGGGGCTGGTGATAGGCAGCTGAGTTGGTAGCGTGTTTGCCTGGCCCGCAGAGCCCTGTATTCTATCTATATCTATCTCCAGCATCACATGAGCCAGCTGCAGTGGTCCATGCCTGCAATCCCAGCACTCAGGCAGGAGGATCAGAGGTTTAAGGTCAACCTTAGCTATAACACACAGCAAGTTGGAGGCCAGCCTGGAGTATGGGTCCCTTTCTGAAGTAGGGGTTGTGGAGTAGACATGAGGCCTTCGGCAGAGGCTCTGTGTGACGAGGGTCAGGTTTCTGTGGAGCCTCCTGGAGGTTTTCCCAAGATGTCCCCAATTCTCCTACCCACGGCTCCTTCTTTCCTCCCTAAAATTCCCTACCAATTGCCCTGGTGTCTTGAGGCTTTACATTGGCTGTTGACCAGGAGTCAAGCATTGTGGCATATTCTTCAGACCATTACCACCTTGTTTCAGTAGATGAGTGTAGTGTGTAGTTTTTGCTACCCCTGGGCAGACTGCACTACCAGCCCCCCACCCAGAGAATATTGGATCCACAGATGAAAGACACAGACACACACATTACTCAATTTCAACCTGCCTTATTGGCTCAATTGGTGGGCTCTTCTAATCTTCCGCAGCTAGCGTGCTCTCCCCAGTACGCTTAGCACCTCTTAACCTGCCCTCTGCTTCGTGACCTGCTTACCTTTTCCTTGTTCAACAACCCCAAACTGCCTTCGTTTTAGTTGTGTTTCTGATCTCCTGCCTGGGGAAGCAGCCTATGGCTGCTCCACCCAGGATCTCACATGGCTGGTCACCTTTCTCCCTCTGAAGCATAATCAAGACCCCCTTCCTCTTCCTGCATCTCTTAGCCTGCCTGCAGGGACTAGGAAGTCCCGCCTCTTTCCTTCTGACCAGCAGTGAGCCCCTGGCATCTGCACCACCCTCTACAGATGAGCATGTATTTATTCTTTGATGCATGTAGAAGCAGTATCCTGTGTACCACCACTTAAACGAACTACTTAAAGCATTTAAAAAATTTTTACTTTGGTTTACTTTGCATGTATGTTTCCAGGTGCACACATGCCACAGAAGACATGCCCAGGTCAGAGGTTCTGGGAATAGAACTCAGGTCACCAGGCTTGGTGGCAGACCCCCTTTTCTGTTGCTCCATCTTGCTGGCCCCTAGTTGGTTTGTTCATGCTTCTTCAATCCCCTCCTCCATTTTTCTCTGTGTACGAATCCTTCTGGAAGTTCTACCAGAGTATCCTGAGCCAGACTTGTCCTCTTTTTCAACCTGAGAGCTTTGGGCATTTTCACAGATAATGTATGAAGTCATCTAATGCTTGGTATGTGAACCTCCAACCCAGACCCAGTGCAGGCCACCTCTCCTCCCATTCACTTTGTGGAATTTTATTTCCAGATTTCTCCGGCAGCAACTTCTAGCTTTGAAAGGAAACCTTGTCACTGGGGCAGCTCTATGTAGAACATCCTCTAGTCCAGACAGCGGGACACATGCATGATTCTGGGGGTGCCTCAGAAGATAGCAGAAGATATTTTAGTCTCTTATTGCCATCTCTTAGGTCATGATCATCACCAGCAAATGGTAACAGGTTTCCCTCGCCAACTTACCTCTTAATGTCTTTCAGAGACACAAGTTTCTCAAAATTTACTTCAGTGGTATCCAGCGTGAGGTATCAAACATACGGACTGTTACTAGATCACTAGACTGCTTCTCGTCATGGAAGCCAACATTACTTGAGGACCAGACTCCTCTGTAAGAGCAGCAAGCACTCTTAGCTGCTGAATGAGCTCTCGCTACAGCTCCTGTTACACTTTTATGTAGGTGGGTCTTTTGCCCACGTGTGTGCATGTATGTGCACCAGTTGTGTGCCTGGTGCCCATGGAGGCCAGAAGAAAGCATCAGATTCCATGGAGCTGGAGGTATAGATGGTGTGAGCCACCATACGGGTGCTGGATATTAAATTTAGGTCCTCTGGAAGATCAGCCAGTGCTCTTAACCACTAAGCCGTCTGTCTAGCCAGTGTCCCCTCACCCCCACCCCATACTTGTAATGTCTGTAGGGTTGGTAGTAATTTTTCTTCTCTTATTGCTGATATACTCTCCCTTGATCAGCCTGGCTAGAACTTACCTGTTTCATTAATTCCCCTCTCCCATTCATTCATTCATTCACATTTATTTATTTATTTGTATGCATGCATTCATGTGTGCGTGTGGACATGTACTTGTGTGAAGTACGTAGTGCTTGTGTGACGATCAGAAGACAGCTTTCTGGAGTCGGTTCTCTCCACCGTGTGGGTTCCAGGGATTGAGTCCAGGTCCTCAGGCCTGATTGATGGACAAGCTTCCTTACTTACTGATTGCTGATCCTTGCTTCCTTTGCTTTCTTTGGGCGTGTCAGTCATTTGTAGCCACTTCCTGTTTTTTCAGAGTAGCCTCTTAGGTCACTGATTTGAGACCTTATTCTTTTCCAAAAGAAGCGTTTGTTCAGAGATCCAAACCTCTCTGAAGACACAGCCTCAGTTTCATCTCCCACGTTTTGATGCGTGCGGATTCTCATTATTCAGGGACCATTCTGAATCTCTCTTGTGATCTCTGCTTTGATCCATTGATGACTCAGAAAGTTATTTATTCTCCAGACATCTGAGGGTAGTTGCTTGGTCTTCTTGCAGATCTCTGCTTGGCTCCCATTCTAGTTGGAAAGTACATTCAATAATTTCAATGAAAAAGGAAATTAATTTGAAACTCTATGGTACTTCTTAGGAGGTAAACGCGTAATGTGTACTGACACTCTGTTAACCATTTAGTCACGCCCGCGTGGTTCTCTACAGTTCACACTTACTCTTTTCCGTTGTACTAGAGATAAGCGTTAAGATCTGCAACTGGAACCTGCACAGTTCACTACCGCTCCTTTTAATTCTGTCAGTTTCTGCTTTATGTATTTGTAGTTCTGTTATTGAGCACACGCAAGTTTTTGATTATTTTGTTAGTTCTTGATCTTCACTGTTGAGAAGTATTCCTTTCTCTTCTCTGGGATTATATTTTGTTCTAAAATCCACTTTTATCTGACACTCCATAGTTATTCTGGTTTTTTTTTTTTTTTTCAGTTTTCTAAAAACAAGTATTATGATCATGTAGGTGATGTGTATAAGGGACATGTATTTCACGGTGCATGAAGGAAGGAGAGATCTTCATACATGTACTGTGCATCTACCTGTCTCCCTTCATCCCTCCCTCCCTCCCTCCCTCCCTCCCTCCCTCCCTCTCTCCCTGCAAGCAATTAAATAAATAGATCCTCTAGTTCTAGCCAACCATTTCTTTCTTCTTCTTGTATTTACCTATTTCTGACAGTATGTAGAATGAGGTAGGCCCTGTAGTACGTAGCCCTGTGTGTAGCACCTTTCATTTTGATTTTGAAGTTCATCATAGTAACGGTTGCTAGGACGCCATGTTTTTATATAGCTCCGTGGTACAGCTCTGAGACACATCTGCTTGCTAGTGGATGCATATTTGAGTTGTTTCTATTTTTAGGCTTTTGTAGCTAATGCTACTCTTTCAACTGTCTGTGTGCTGGGTTTGTGTGTGAGAGGAAACGTTTTAATTCTCCTGTACTCAAATTGCTGGGCAATTTGTAAAGTTCCTTTAGCCTTTTGAGGAACTAATAAACTTTTCCCTTTTTGTTCTTAAATATTCTTTTTAATTGCATATGTGAGAGAGAGAGAGTATATGCACATGTGTGTGGTGCACAGTGGCCAGAGGTGTTGCCAGGAGCTGGAGTTACAGGTGACTCCCATGTGGATCCTGGAAACTGAACTTGGGTCCTCTACAAGAGTGGTACATGCTCTTTTTATTTTTTTTGGTTTTTTTGAGACAGAGTTTCTCTGTATAGCCCTGGCTGTCCTGGAACTCACTTTGTAGACCAGGCTGGCCTCGAACTCAGAAATCCGCCTGCCTCTGCCTCCCGAGTGCTGGGATTAAAGGCTTGTACCACCACGTCCGGCTTTGGTACAAGCTCTTAAGCATGAGCATCTTACTGGCTGTCCTAGCTACCTTTCTGTTGTTGTGATAAACTATCCTGATAAAAGACAAGAAGAAACAGTTTATTTTAGCTCATAGTTTACAGTCTGCAGGGCAGTCAAGGTAGCAGGAACTTCAAAAGACTGATCCCATTTCAACCACAATCAAGAAGCAAAGAGAAAAATGAATGCGTGAGCTTTGGCGCTCAGCTTACCTCCTCTTGCTTAGGGAATGATGCTGCCCCCAGTAGGCCGCAGCTCCTACCTCAGTTATCCTAATAAAGACTATCCCCACAGATGTGCCCATGGGCCAACCTGATCTACATAATCCTTCATTGAGACTCTTCCCAGGAGTTTGGATCACAGCTGAGTTGACCTATCAGGACTTGTCTTAGTCAGACCCATTCAGTTTTAGGTCTCTTTAGTAAATTTATTTGCAGCACTGCTGTTCTCTGGGTGGTTGGCCTTAAGGCTTACTCCCAGGTGTGGCTAGACAGTTTGGCGTGGCCTCTCTTGCTGTCTCCTTTGTGATTCTTAGGTTTCTCTCTTCTGATTTCTGAGACCATCTCTTTTGCACATGCGCCCCATACCTTGCTCCAAATTCCTGGGTAGGGGGTGCAAGGCTGAGACCTGACCCTTGTAGCTGCATGCTTCTCTTCTTCCTGGTCTCACTCAGCTTCCAGTACCTGCTCCATACAGAATGGTCTAATGGTTCCGCAGGGGCTACACGCCGAGGGTGACCTCACACTTCTGACCCTCTTGCCTCTGCCTCCTGAGTGCTGAGATTGCACACATGCACCACCAAGCAGGTTTTGTGCGGTGCTGGCGATGGAACCCAGGGCGTCATGCATGCTAGGCAAGCAACTCTTTTGAGTACTGCACTATACCCCAGGACCCCAAAAACTCAACTCTCAAACCTGACTATATGGACTGAACCCTCCTCATGTACAAGAATGCCCCCTCCCTCCACTTCCAGCTGCTTCCTCCACGTAGTTCATCAGGGAGAAGCTTATCAGCAAGCTCATTAACAAGATCTTTAAGCGTTGAAGGAACTGTTGTTCACCAAGCTTCCCGCCCCCCATCCCTGCCTCTATGGCTGCCGCTGAGAGGGCCTCCCATGGGGGTCTCTGTGAACAGGCTTCCTGTTGCCTGAGAGTCAATAGGACTGGGATTGGGCCCCCCAGGTCCTTTTTAAGGGGTTGCTGGTCTTCAAGGGGACTGTCAACCCAACAGGCTATCTGGTCTGTGAGATTGTTACAATGTCGGCAGGGGGCTTGTGGACAGAGAGGGAGTACCCTGGGGGATCCGGTGGGCTGTAGCTTACCTGTGTTTCCTGTCAAGGTGGTTGTACCCTAGGCTGAGGGAACAGTGGAACAGCAGCCTGAAGATCAGAAAAGGTAGAAGAGGGAGGAGAGAGAGTAGCCTTGAAGTCTAGTAGTGTGTCTCAGAGATCCAGGGCTTAAGGAAGAGGCTCCTCATTATGTATGACTTGCTACAGGGGATGAAAGGAGGGGCCTCTGAGGAGCCTCTCAGTAGGGAGTGGACCTGGGTGATTAAGGACCCTAAGAGCAGGAAGGGACTCTGTCGGGATGTAGGAAGACAAGCCTCAGGCCTGGTGCTTTCTTGGGGCTTTCTCCACTGCCTCCCTGTGCAGCGTTTGCCTCAACCTGCCTAGTTTCTGGGGTTTCCTGAGAGGCAGTGGAAAGAGCCATGCGTGGACCGTGGGCCTACATATTTTAGTGGTGTTCTTGGGGTGAGAGGTGGGGAACAGCCATGGGGTAGGGAATAGGGGACTTGGGCCAACCCTTGCCCTTCTCTGAGCCTCAGTTTACCTCTTCCTGGTAACAGGAGAGCGTGCGTCGATGGGTGGTATGGGTCTGTGGGTTTCTTCCTGGTGGCCTTGCAGGGCCAGGTGGCTGGGACGAGGGGCCCGTGGAGACCCTACCCACCAGCCCCTACCTCCTCCTTCCCACATGCAGGCACAGAGTTCGAGTACACAGACTCAGAGAGTGAAGTGAAGGTTCCCAAGCAGTCAGCTGCTGGGCTGCTGCGGACCAAGAAAGGGGTGGGGGAGCCCGGACAGTCTCTGGCTGCACCCGGACCTGGCAGCCGGGCCTCTGGTCCCTCCAGCCCAGACAAGGCCAAGCTGGTCTCAGAGAAGGGACGCAAAGCCCGGAAGATTCGAGGCCCCAAGGAACCTGGCTTTGAGGCGGGGCCAGAGGCCAGTGATGATGACCTGTGGACGCGACGCAGAAGCGAGCGCATCTTCTTACACGATGCCTCCGCTGCAGTCCAGGCAACCAGCAACACGGCGCCAGCAACCAAGCCTAGCCGCTGTGGCAGGGGTGGTGCCCCAAGCCCACGGAAGGACACCGGGCGAGCCAAGGACAGGAAGGACCCCAGGAAGGTAAGGTCCCTGGCACAGGTCCCCTGGTCTCCATCCTTGGGGTATGGCTTTGATGTTAGTAGTGTGCCCATAGAAGGTTCCACCATGTTTGGTGTTCAGGGTTCAAGGAAACCTTGTTTCCTCTTCCTGTTCCTGACAGAGGGCCTTAGTCTCTCATCACATAAGTATAATGGTTTAAAATGTGAATAAGTACTTGGAACCCTGTGTGAGGTAACTATAACAAAAGAACCAACACAATCGCCAAGTAGTGTTAGCGCACACCTTTAATCCCAGCACTCAGGAGGCAGAGGCAGGTGGATTTCTGAGTTCGAGGCCAGCCTGGTCTACAGAGTGAGTTCCAGGACAGCCAGGGCTACACAGAGAAACCCTGTCTCGAAAAAACCAAAAAAAAAAAAAAGAACCAACACAACCAACTTGTAAAGAAAAATGGTTTCTAGGTTTGGTGACTCTTGTCTCTAACTATAGCACATATTTGATTTGTACGTGTGTGTGTGTGTACACGGTGTGTGTGTGTGTGTTACGGTGTGTGTATGATGTGTGTGTATGTGTGTGTGTGTGTACACGGTATGTGTGTGTGTTACGGTGTGTGTATGATGTGTGTGTATGTGTGTGGTGTATGGTGTGTGTGTGTGTGTGTGTGTGTGTGGTGTGTGTGTGTATGTTTTGTGTGTGTGTGTGTGTGTGTGTGTGTATGGTGTGTGTGGTGTATGTGTGTGTGTGTGTTTGGCTAAGGCTATGTATGTGTCTTGGCACATGGGTAGAGGCCAGAGGAGAGGTTCTGCCCTTTGACCCTAACGTGGGTCCTGGTGATCAAGCAGAGGCCTCCCGGCTTGCATGAAAAGCCCATTACCTACTGAGCCGTCTCGCCAGCTCCAGTTTGGGTTTTTAGACAGGGTCTCTTGTAGCCTAGGCTGGCCTTGAACTTCTGAATTCTTCTACCACTGCCCCATGCCTGTCGTAGTCCCGAGGTCTGAAGCAGTTTCAGTGTGCTGGTTACCCAGACAGTGACCTTCAACTCAGAGCCTGTAACAGAGGCATAGGTTGGCAGCACCTGTGGGTGCTACCTTCCGTGACAGTTCACTGGACACCTAGGTTATTTCCAGTCCCGTGTTTGGCTGTCCCCGTCTGTGAGACATTGGTCAGCTCCCACCCCACCTGCAGGGTGGAGCGTCTAGATCTCTATATTGAGATGCCAGGAGGAGGCTGCCTCACTGCAGAGTCCTGGGGAGTCTCACATACATCTGCAGGTGACTGGGTAAAAGCTAAGCCATTGTAAATGCCCTTCCAGGAGTATGACCGCTGGAACTCATTGGTAAGGTCTTATTGTTGTTCTTCTTGGGTTTTGATAGCATTTGAATGAATAATAAAATAAAGCTGCTCCCTCCATGCCACAGGATGGCCCTCAGCAAAATAGAGCCTCTGTATGCCAATGGTGCTCACAGGAGATATTCATAATAAGACCTCAATGAGTCTTTATTGAATAAAGTAAAATATAGAGTGCTTGTCTAAGCCCTTAGGCTTAGAATTCCCCAGTGAGGGGCTGGGGTGTGGCTCAGTGGTAGAGCCTCTGCTTAGAATCCCCCAGTGAGGGGCTGGGGTGTGGCTCAGTGGTAGAGCCTCTGCCTAGAATCCCCCAGTGAGGGGCTGGGGCGTGGCTCAGTGGTAGAGCCCCTGCCTAGACTCCCCCAGTGAGGGGCTGGGGCGTGGCTCAGTGGTAGAGCCCCTGCCTAGACTCCCCCAGTGAGGGGCTGGGGTGTGTCTCAGTGGTAGAGCCCCTGCCTAGGATCCCCCAGTGAGGGGCTGGGGCGTGGCTCAGTGGTAGAGCCCCTGCCTAGAATCCCCCAGTGAGGGGCTGGGGGTGTGCGTGGCTCAGCAGTAAAGCCCCTGCCTAATATGCCTAAAGCTCTGAGTTTATGAAACATCCCTAATATCACAAACCCAAAAGCTCATATGTACATATTTCTGTATCATTACCTGGTTATACATATTTCTGAAATGTTCTGTAAAGACATGCGGCTGCTTCTAGGAGAGTTGTTGCAGGAACTCACGTTTCAGCACTTTTTTTGTTGGTTGGTACAAAAAATTATACTGTAATGATAGAGATCAGTTGTGAGGGCTGGCAAGATGGCGCAGTGCGTAAAGGCACTAGCTCACAAGCCTGATGATGGATGTCCTGAGTTCAAGCTCTGGAACATGCATTGTGGAAGGAGAGAACTGACTCTGGCAAGGTGCTCTCTAGTGTTCACATGCACACTTGGCAATAACATGCCCCCCAGCACGCACACACATGCGCGCGCGCACACACACACACACACACACACACCAAATATATAAATACAAAGATCTAATAAAAGTAATAATTTATGAATAAAACCTAGAGCACTTATATACAGAGAGGAGTCTCAGTCCTGTCTCAGGTGTGGCATGATCAGTGTCCCATGGTTATGGTGACAGCGTGGTCCCTCACTATCAGGGACCCTGCAAGCCTCATGGTTGGCAATGAAGTGATCTGTGGGAGGTGAAAAATGAAGCTCAGGTTAGCCCTGTTTTAGCAGGTTCTGGGTCAAAACTCCCAGAGTCTGACCTCACGGTTTATTTCTCTTACAACTTTGGGAAGAGATGGCCACATGACAGTTATCACAACAAAACTTTAGGCCTAGATACATAAACTCCTTTGCAAAGGAGCAAAGCCCCTGTGACCTTAAAGAACGAGTTCTCTTGTCTGATGAACAGAGCTCAGGGCTAAGGCCTAGGGAAGAAAGCCTTGTAACAGCATAGGGATGGGTTGTATTGATGGAGGATGCAAAGTAAACAGGACTCTCATACGCATGGGCTCCATTCACTGAGACTCAGCTCAGGATAGGGGTCTAGACAACGCCTGGGATAGGGGTGGATCCAGGAAGGCCGGCTCCACAGAATGGCAAAAGATCACAGGCTGTTAAACAGCAAGCACCCCAGCCTTCTGGTGAAAGGGCGTCAGTCATTTCTTCTGTTGAATTAAACAGGCCTTAGTGTTTAAGGAGTCTGGGTTTTCTAGTCTCTTCTGTGAGCTGTGTTTCCTATACCCACCTCCTTGCCATGGTGGCCTGGGCCCTCCATGCCCGATGACAACTTCCTACCTTTGGCTTTCTCCTCTAGAAGAAGAGAGGGAAGGAGGCTGGGTCAGCAGCCACACTGCCACCACCCCGTGTTTCTACCCTGCCTGACTCCAGGGCACCCCACCCAGGGGCCCTGGCGACTGCCAAACGCAGCAAGGCCAAGGCCAGAGGGAAGGAAGCAAAGAAGGAGGTAAGCGTGCCAGAAGGACGTAAATCAAGGCTGCACTGGGGCCCAGTTCCAGGTGCAGGCATGCAGTGCCCCTGGTCCACTGTCATCATTGTCCCTCGCCCACACTGGATGTGGGTGTGACAAGCTCCATTCTCAGCCAAGACTCCAACCTTATTGGCAACCCGGGGCCATAGAACCACTACCCTAAAGACCTGTTCCTCGGCAGAGCTCCCCTTCGCGATGCTAAGGCTTTTGTCTATTGACAGAGTGCGATGGCGTGCCTGGGTGCGCTGTCAGCGACTCCCAGAGCCCCGTTTCAGCCTCAGCTTTGTTCTACATGGCTAAAAATCAGTTTCTCTAAGGCAGTGGCTAAGGCATCCACTGTGCTGACACGAGGAAAGTACTGAGCACTGAGTACCAGGTACTGTGCTAAGTACACAAAGCTTGGGCTTCAGTGCGCATGGCCAATGCCTCTGCACATTGACCATGGCCCTGGATTTCTCAGGAATGTCCCCAGCATGACAGGATGGCCTGTGCCTCGGGCAGAGCCATCAGCGTGTATGTGTGTGTGTTCTCCCCAGAACCGAGGAAAAGGGGGTGCCGTGAGTAAGCTGATGGAGTGCATGGCTGCAGAGGAAGACTTCGAAGCCAACCAGGACTCAAGCTTCTCTGAGGATGAGCATCTGCCGCGGGGCGGGGCCACAGAGAGACCTCTGACCCCAGGTGAGTGTCCCAAGAGGCTTCCGGGGTTCCCCACAAGTGTTTAGATACCAGCCTAGGGTGAGGCCCTGAGGCTGTGGCAGCTCAGCTCTGGCCTAGCCAGCCCATGGTGGGAATGAGGCGGCAGGGGTCAGGCCAATGAGATGTTCAAATCTTGGGATTCAGTGTGCATTTTAATGTAAGCCTAGGGAGGCAGGGAGGCCAGCAGCAAGTCTCAGCTATGGCTGGAACAACATGAGACAGGGACTACTTACCTAGCACATGAAGGGACAGGTGGGGTGGTGGGTCATGTGAGCAGAGATAGGTAAGGACTGATGTTAGAGGGCCACAAAGGAGCGGCAAGATGGGTGGAGTGTGGGCGATCGCACGCTTGTGTGTGAGGGCTACAGTTTTAGGATGTTTTATTGATGCCCTGTGGAGGGTGTTTGGACCTCAGGGTCTGAGCTAGGAGGAGGGATGGAGGGTATGAACTGTGGGGTGCAGGTTGGGAGCAGAGCCAGGCAGTCAGTGCTTGGAGCGGGGAGAAGGCGGCTCTCATCATTCTGGCAGTGGTGTAGCCAGCAACATCCCCATTTGTCTGCATAGCAGCGATGGCTGACCGCAGCAGGCATGCTCTCTTGGGTGAGGGTCCAAGCCACAGCACTTGCCCTGGATGTCAGTGCAAGGATACAAGTGATGCCTAGGGCCCATGGGCGTGACTGAGACCCAGGAGGTCTCCCTGACTGTGCAGAGCTAGCACTCTGTTCTCTGCTGGCCACAGCACCCAGCACTCTCAAGCCCAACTATAAAGTGGGTAGTGTTCCCCTGCCTGTGAGCGTGGTTGCAGAAGCAGGTAGGGTGGAGAAGTGGCTTGTTCTTCCGCTACCAGACTCCAGAGCTGCTTGATTCATGCATGGACTTGTTATTTACTTATTGTCTGTCTGTCTGTCTGCTTATCTATCTATCTATATCTATCTATCTATGTGACTCAGAGGCTGAATCTGTGAATCTCCAGCCATTCTAAACAAGTATTTTTGGGCCCTTTATTCTTTGATTCTAGGCAGGATCTCTGTTGTGGAGACATACCCCAGCCCCTCCCTGGGGGATTCTAGGCAGGAGCTCTACCACTGAGCCACACCCCAGCCCCTCACTGGGGGATTCTAGGCAGGAGCTCTACCACTGAGCCATTCCCTAGCCCCTGACAGGGACCGGATATAAAGCCTTATTGAGAAGAAAAAGAGAGAAACGGGGGTGGGCAGTCTCTGGGGCAGGGAGCTCAGGTGAGGAAGAACCACCAATCTAGGGACATGGCAGGAGAGGCTGGGCTGGGCACAATGTTGAAGTAGGTACCTTTAAGATGCATTGTGGGTCCTCATGGCCCAGGACCTTGAGAGTATCTGTGGGATGGAAAAGTTTGTTTCTAGTGGCTTCTCACTCACCTGAGATCTTCCTAGTTGTCTGTAAAGACTGGGAAGACGGGCTGCCCATCCCCCACCCCATGTGCAATTGGGACCCAGTGTGTATGGGGACAGCCATGTACACACACGCCTGCAACTCTATCTGGACACTCCACAGCCTTCACTTCCTGGAGGGGGCTTGTGGAGTCACCAGGAAGGCCTGGGGTGGTCTCCCCCTAGACATCCTCTGACTCTGGCCCGCTTCCCTGCCCACCTCTCTGCAGCCCCCCGCTCCTGCATCATTGACAAGGAAGAGCTGAAGGATGGCCTGCGTGTGCTCATCCCTCTGGATGACAAGCTGCTGTATGCCGGGCACGTGCAGACCGTGCATTCACCTGACATGTGAGTGGTCGCTGCGGGCTTGCCGGCTCAGCTCCCACACCCACCACGCCTGCTTCTGCCTCTGGGCCACCTGGGCAGGTTGCTTCTCACCCCCTCTGAGGTGGGAGAACAACAGTGGCAGGAGCTCTGGGGAGTCACTGTGTGCCAGTAGTTGAGGGTTGCATCAGAATAGACCCTAACTTCTGTTGGGCAGAGCTAGGCCTCGTGGGGCCAAGCAGGAAGTGGGTGAAGTGTACAGCCTTCCTTTGGAATGAGGGGTCCTGGCTGGGCCTGCTCTCTAGCCCCTGAATTATATAAATGAGAAAGTTGGAATCAGGAAGGGCGAGAACACAATTCTTATTTACATAGTAACATTAATATATAACATACTTATATATGTTATTATATATTATATACTTATATATTTTGCTTGGGTCTGTTGATTCTAGGTCTATTAAATACAGCATCGTGGCTATACAATCATGCAGCTGATCATGATATAACATGATTTAATGTATATGTTACTATATACATATATATATATATAACATACACTACAAATCCATATTGATATTGTTAACAGACATCTGAACCTGAAGCTAAACCCCGCGTATCAGATGGCAGAGCTGGCAGTGCTGGGTTGGGGCAGTTCTGTTTCTGGATCGGGGCTCTATGGCCACTGCCCTATATTTGCCCCTGTTCTTGTAGATACCGTGTGGTGGTTGAAGGTGAGCGTGGGAACCGACCCCACATCTACTGCCTGGAGCAGCTACTGCAGGAGGCGGTGAGTAGGGGAGAGGAGAGGCCCCCAAAGCCTGGAGGAAGGGGCTCCAAGGCAATGGCCAGAGAGCCACTTCTGATCACTCCTTCCCAGTCACCTTCTGACCCTCAATCTGTCCTCTACTAGATTATAGATGTGAGGCCGGCCTCTACACGCTTCTTGCCCCAGGGGACCAGGATCGCTGCCTACTGGAGCCAACAATACCGCTGCCTGTATCCAGGCACTGTGGTCCGAGGTGAGAGACCCCTCCTCCCCAGCTCACCCAACTCCTATTGGTCACTATCAGTTCATCTGGTCAGTGAAACCCGCTCCCAGCTGGCTCAAACCAGCAGACACTGTTGCTGGTTTGCATAAATAAATTTATTCCAAGGAGAGCTTTCTGGTTTGGGTTGATCTATTGGTTGACTATTCAGATGAAGTGAGCAGGACTCAGGGTCTGGTATCTGAGCTTGGAATGTCATCTGTGGGCTGGCCCCACACCGGCTTCTTGGGAAGGCATTCCGGCTTCACACATATCACCAGAGAAGTCTGGCTTGTTTTCCTGCCTTCCCACTTTGGTCAGGGGGTGGGTGACTAGGCTCATGAGGTTTCCTTGAGGCTACTACAGTTGAGTCCACTGGGCTGGACCCATTAGCATCCTATCCTGTGGCTAAGGAATGAGGCTGGTTTCCCTTCTCCCTGGATACGCTATTATAGTGGACAAAATACCTGGCAGAAAATGTCAGGGCAGGAGGACCTGTTTTGACTTGCATCTCAGCAGGCATGTTGCTGTTCAGGTCCTTGGGTCTGTTGATTCTGGGTTCTCCCAAAAGGCTGGTGTCACTTCTCCAGCTCTGCCCTCTGTGGCACTCTAGGCTCAGGTTGATCCACTGCCGCTGCTGTTCTTGGTGATCATCCCATAGTACTGGCATCTCATTACACTTCAGCCTTCCGCTGCAACTAGCCTTCACCAATAGCCTTTCACTGCTCTCTTCATGGTGCCAAGCCTCAATTCCTTTGCATGAGCCCTTCAGTCCTGGCCTGTCAATTGCACCTGAGGCTGCACCTTCACCAATGGCCTTCCATGGCCTCTCAGAATACCAAGCCTCAGCTGCTCTGCATGACCCTTTTATGCCTTCAAAACCAGTACCACCTGGGTGACTCTTACACATTACCAAGTCCAGCTGCAGCACGAGGTACAACCTTGGCTGTCTCTGGAACACAGCTTCTTTGTGCTCTCAGAAAACTCTTCCAAGATTTCACCTCTGTGATGTTGGTCTCTTCTTAATCACCGTTAATTTCTTAGCTTCAGCTAACCAGCATCAGTTGTCCCAGGAGTCTCTTTCTCTTCTTGACTACAAAGCCAGAGACACATGACCAAAGCTACCAAGTTCTGCTGCTTTCTGGGGCTAGAACGTGCCCCCCCCCCCCATTCTATTAACCAGTTTTCTGTTTTCTGGCTCCCTCACTGCCTAAGTGTGACTTTCCTGGAACTTGTTCTGAAGATTGACCTTGAACTCAGAGATCTGCATGGCTCTGTGTCCTGTAATGCTGGGATTACGTGTATACCAGGCTCTGTGTCCTGTAATGCTGGGATTACGTGTATACCAGGCTCTGTGTCCTCTAATGCTAGGATACGTGTATACCACCATGCCTGGGATTAAGGTTTTCTTCACCTAAAACCTGCTTTGTCCCAGCCTGGTCTACAGAGTGAGTTCCAGGATAACCAGGGCTACACAGAAAAACCCTGTCTCGTAAAACCAAAAAAAAAAAAAAAAAAAAAAAAAAACAAAAAAAAAACCAACAACAAAAAAACAGTAATTGGTTAATATTTGTGAGAGGCTCATTTTGTTTTTCTCTCTCTCTTCTGAATCATTTTAATCTGCTTTATGGTCTCTAGTTCTGCAGTTCACAGTGTGTGCATGCATAGGAAGTACAGGTCTGTACATGTCAGAGGCGTTCATGTGGAGGTCGGGGGACAGTTTGCTGGACTGGGTCCTGGGGCTGCAGCTCAGGCTTCAGGCTTTTCAGCAAGCATGTCTGCCCACCAGGTCTGTCTTCAGATTTGTCATCCTCCGGCCTCAGGCTCTGAGCGCTGGGATTATAGGCTTGCACCAATACTCTCGGCTTGGCTTTCTCCTCTCCCTTGGGGGTTAATTTTCAAGGAAATCTTTGCTCTGTCAGCACATCGGATTTTTGAAGACTCTCACACGGGGCCTTTTGTTCATTTGTTTGGATTTCTTTGGCTGCTTTTCGCCTTCTGTGTCCCCTCCTGGTCTCAGTTGCTTTCCTCTTCTTCTAATTAGAGGTTGCCCAGGCATCTTTGTTGATCCTTGGTGAAGAGAGAGATTGAAGAGCCAGTCTGGAGCTCTGTGTGCTGGTGGGGGGCGAAGCGTCTGCTTGGGGCTTCCCCAATACTGGCATGGATAGGTCCTTTCTCCTCAACTGGGCAGAGCCACGGGGCCCGTGTCTTTGAGGATTTGGCATTAGCGTTTGCGTATTAGGACGGGCTGGTGTGTCCCCATGTTTAGTATTTGGATATACCCAGTACCTTTTGGTCTAGAGCTGCTCAAATCTTTCTATTCATCCTGCTTGTATAGATTCCTTCAGTAGGTATTGGGGTCTCCTGTATCGTTGGCCTTGACCCTTATTGACTTTGTCTCCCTTCAGAAGAGTAAAGCCAAAGTTATCCAGACTTGGTCAGGTACTCAGGAGGCTGAGGCAGGAGGATCACAAGGTCAAGGCCTCCTTGGGCTATAGAGTTAGTTCAAGGCCAGCCTGGACAACTTCAAGTGAGGCCCTATCTCAACAGATCAAAGTAGAAACAGTGCCTAGGATGTGGCTGGTTGGTAGAATGCTTGCCTGACATGCATGAGGTTCAACTCAGAACCACCATCAACTGTGACTCTGCTATGGAATGTTCTAGAATGTAGACGTGTGCCCCACTCCCTGTCTGTGACACTCAGAGCTTATGTAGTTGGTAAGGCTTTTCATGGTGGCTTTGGGTCTTGTGGATGAGGAAACCCAGAGATGTATATGGTCATTCATTTGTAGCCCCTGGAGTATAAGAAACAGAGCCAGAAATGAGAGAGTCGACTCTCCATTCTTGACTGGTGTGGCTCTTAACTCCCACACTTGCACACCTATGTATACACCCCAAGTCCTCGAGGGCTGTGCCTTGGTGACACAGGCTGTAGTCCCAGGAGCCTCCCTCACCTGCCTTTCTCCTCAGGGCTGCTGGACCTGGAAGACGACGGAGACCTGATCACCGTGGAGTTTGATGACGGAGATACAGGCAGGATTCCCCTCTCACACATCCGCCTCTTGCCACCTGACTATAAAATCCAATGTGAGTGAGGAACCTATGCCGTGGGGGACAAGAGGGAGGGGTCCCTGAAAAGCCCGGCTAGGGTCCATATACCTAGGCCCTTGCCTGGCTACCTAGCAGTACATACTTGCCTGCACAGTGTTGCCAAGGTTCCCTTTACATATCTCTGGGCTCAGGGTGGCATTTGGTTTTCTTTGTTTCTTCTCTTCTTTGTACAAGCTAGATAAGAGCTTTACCACTAAGCCACACCCCAACCCCTCTCTGGGGGATTCTAGGCAGGGGCTCTACCACTGAGCCACGCCCCTAGCCCCTCACTGGGGGATTCTAGGCAGGGGCTCTACCACTGAGCCACGCCCCTAGCCCCTCACTGGGGGATTCTAGGCAGGGGCTCTACCACTGAGCCACGCCCCTAGCCCCTCACTGGGGGATTCTAGGCAGGGGCTCTGAGCTCTCCAACATGTGTTAGCTTCAGGTTATCCCACCTATAAGCAAGAAGCCTGGGTCAGTAACACCTGAGACACTGTCCCTCTATCCTGAAGGTGCTGAGCCCTCCCCAGCACTCCTAGTGCCCAGCGCAAAACGCCGTAGCAGGAAGACCAGTAAAGACACGGGGGAAGTCAAAGAAGGGGCTGCCACAGGGCCTCAGGAGGCTACAGGGGGCAAGGCTCGAGGGCGAGGACGGAAACCTAGCACCAAAGCCAAGGCTGGTGAGTTTTCCCTGACTTAGGAGGTGTGAGGATGAAACCACTGTGGGAATTGGATGCTGGAGCTTGGGGCTTCCCGTACATGACTTAGGAGAATTCTGTGCCACTGAGTAGTTTCGTATGGCGCACTTCATGATTAAAGGAGTTGGAGAACATTTGAAGGACCCCAGGGGCTTCCACAAGAAGGGACCTTGCCCCAGGTTCCTACGGAGGTTTCCACCGGGCCCTCCTGACTAGATCCTCATGCATCCAGTAGGAAGTCTACCTTTCTCCCAGTGTTCTCCACCCCTGACCTCCAGTTGTGATCTCTCCATCAGACAGAGCTGTTGTCCTGGAGGAAGGGGCTGCCACCAATGAGGTCCCCAGTGCTCCCTTGGCTCTGGAACCCATCAGCACTCCAAATTCTAAGAAGAGTACCCCAGAACCAGTGGACAAGCGGGCCCGAGCCCCCAAAGCACGCTCAATCTCTGCACAGCCCAGCCCCGTACCACCCACCTTCTCTAGCTGCCCAGCTCCTGAGCCCTTTGGGGAGCTTCCAACCCCCGCTACAGCCCCGCTCGTCACCATGCCTGTCACCATGCCTGCCACTCGCCCTAAACCCAAGAAGGCTCGGGCCGCTGAGGGGTCCGGTGCCAAAGGTCCCCGGAGGCCAGGGGAAGATGACGAACTGCTTGTCAAACTGGACCATGAGGGGGTCATGTCTCCCAAAAGCAAGAAGGCCAAAGAGGCCCTCCTCCTGCGGGAAGATCCAGGGCCGGGGGGTTGGCCAGAGTCCACAGGGCTGCTCAGCCTGGGCAGCTACTCACCAGCTGTTGGCAGCAGTGAGCCCAAGGCCACCTGGCCCAAGGGTCTGGATGGAGACCTCACTCAGGAGCCCGGGCCAGGTCTTCCTTTAGAAGATCCTGGCAACTCCAAAAACCCAGACAAGGCCCAGGCTGAACAAGATGGGGCAGAGGAGTCAGAGACCACTTCCAGCAGCAGCAGCAGTAGCAGCAGTAGCAGTAGCAGCAGCAGCAGCAGCAGCAGCAGTAGCAGCAGCAGCAGTGGTTCGGAGACAGAAGGCGAGGAGGATGCTGAGAAGAACAGGGAGGATGGCCGGGGTGCAGGGGGCCGGACCTGCAGTGCTGCGAGCTCCAGGGCCTCTTCTCCTGCCTCCTCCTCTTCTTCCTCCTCCTCCTCTTCTTCCTCCTCTTCTTCCTCTTCCTCCTCCTCTTCTTCCTCCTCCTCTTCCTCCTCCTCTTCCTCCTCTTCTTCCTCTTCCTCCTCTTCCTCCTCTTCCTCTTCTACCACAGACGAGGACTCTTCTTGCAGCTCAGATGAGGAAGCAGCCCCTGCACCCGCCGCTGGTCCCTCTACCCAGCCAGCGCTCCCCACGAAGGTATCCAAGCCACCTAGCAAGGCACGTTCCTCAGCCCACTCCCCAGGCAAGAAGGCACCCACCACCACCCAGCCACCGCCCCAGCCCCCACCCCAGCCCCAGCAGACTCTTCAGCCCAAGACCCAGGCTGGGGCTGGGGCCAAGAGCCGACCCAAGAAGAGAGAAGGCGTACACCTGCCTACCACCAAGGAGCTGGCCAAGCGGCAGCGGCTGCCGTCTGTGGAGAACAGGCCTAAGATCGCGGCCTTCTTACCTGCCCGGCAGCTTTGGAAGTGGTTTGGCAAGCCCACCCAGGTAAAGTTCCTAGAAGGGAATCATGGGGGTGAGGGGGTCCTGAGTTCCAGAAGGAGCACCCTGGATTCCAGAATTCACTTTAACCCAGAGTCCACGTCTTGTACAGAGTGGCCCTGCCCTCATATTTCACAGCCTTCATTTTGAAGCTGAGTGTGAACCCTGCAGGGACCCACACAGGCTCTCCTATGATGCTCAAGCCAGAGAAAGAGACCTTTCCAAACCCCTCAGCAGCCAGCATGCTTGTCATATCACCCCGCCTTTGAACCTCAAGTTCTGAACCCTGAAGCAGCAAATGACCAGAGTGAACACCTTTCCCCGGCTCGCACCCTACGTAGACTCTAAAGCAAGCAACCTCTGTGTTGCGGGTTGGGGGTCATAACTCTTCCCTGACAGTTGGCGACGGTCTTCCAGAAGCCAGTTCTAAGCACCCCCAACCCACTATCATCATCTATCAACCTACATATGCAAAAGGTCCATACACGTGCACACACCTGCTCGTGCATACTGGCACCAAGTGCTCACACGGATGCACATTCAGGCACACATGTGCATGCACGGGTGCTATTATGAATTGAACAGTGCTGACTCCCGTCCCACCCCCCACCAACCACACACTGCCATGTTTTGAATACTCCATCCACGGTAGTGGCGCCATGCTGGAAGTTGTAGAAACTTGTGGAAAGTGGTCCCTGGCACAGTGGGTCCCCGAGGATGTGGTTGTTATTGCTGACCACTTCCTGTCTTCCTGTTCAACTGAGACATGAACAGCTGCCACATTCTCTCCTCGCCAGCGGTTTTACCCAAGCACATCGCATCAAATAACCCTGAAGTAGACCTTCGGAAAGCATGAGCCAAAATACGTCATCCCTCCTTTTTAAAGTTTTCTTGCTTGGAAAGGCGGTGGCGCACACCTTTAATCCCAGCACTTGGGAGGGAGGCAGAGGCAGCTGGATCTTTGAGTTGGAGGCCAGCCTGATCTACAGAGCCAGTTCTAGGACAGTCAGGGCTACGCAGAGAAACCCTGTCTCAAAATAACAACAAAACAAAGTCTTTCTTCTTTTTTTTGTTTAATCTATCAGGTATGTGGGTAGCAGTGGGGAAAGTGATTATAAATGGAGCACGGGGATGTGAACCCATGACATAGGACTACACTGGAATACAGTCATACATGTTCACCTACACATACATGCAGTATACATGGGACAAGGTACTCATGGATACACTTCCGGTGAGGGTATTGCCAGGAGCTATTCTGGAAGCTTCCATGTCCACCCATGCCTGTGGGTGGAGAGATTCAGAGCCCAGTGTGTTGCCCAGGTTCCCTTCCCTCACAGTAACAACATTCCCTCTGTATAGCTGAGGACGAACTTGAATGCCTGATCCTCCTGCATACTGGGGTTACAGCCACGTACTACCATTTCCACATGGTGACATCCTGAGGATGGAAGCCGGGGCTCCCTGCATGCTGCCTGAGCCGAGCACCAGTCCTAGACACCATTGCTCTAGTCTCCTGTGAAGCGCTGGGTGTCCTAGTGAGGAAGCCATCCAGGAATAAACTGCTCATAGCATGTCCGGCAGGCAGCAAAGAAAAAGGGGAGCGTCCTAGGCCTTGAACTCCCTTGAGGGTGTTCCTTGATGACCTACTGACCTCACAAGTCCCACCCTTCTGCTTCCTCACTTCTTCCCAGTAACTCCATCCTGGATAGCCAAGACCTACACCAGAGCCTCTGGGAACAGGCAGTAACTGAGCCTTAGTAGCCAGGCTCACCTGTAGGGTTTCCCTATTCACAGGCCCTTCCTGGACTTGCTCTTAGCCTCCCCGTGCCTAGGCCAGCGTCCCCTGGCTGTGTGTCCAGCTCTGTCGGGTGTCCCTAGCAGTTGGAACCCCTTTTCTGCCCAGTTGTGCTACTTCAGCAGATAGGAGTTGGGGATTAATAGGGATAGTTTGGGGGTACCTGGTGGCCTCCCTCAGTGTTTGAGGACACCCTGGCTCATGTGTGTCATCAGCTCCTAAGTTCAGTGAGGCTGGAGAGGTGGGCGTTCAGTGATATCAGAGTCAGGGGCCATTTTCTTTACCGCCCCCCCCCCCATTTTCAGTGGCATATTGAGGAGTTCCAGGTTCAGTGAGAGAGCCTGTGACACATGTCCTTAATTCCAGCATTCAGCAGACAAAAGCAGGCTTACCTCTGTGAGTTTGAGGCCAGCCTGGTTGGCCTACATAGTGAGTTCCAGGACAGCCAGGGCTACATCATGATGCTCTGTCTCCAAGAAAGAAGGAAGGCCCAAAGGGCTGGAGAAATGGCTCAGAAATTACTAAAGCACTGAGCCAGGGTTTGAATCCCAGCACCTACATTGGTGGCTCACCAAGGCCGGTAAACTTTAGTTCCAAAGGCTCTGAAACCTTTCTCCTTTCTCCTGCCTCTGTGGGCATCTACACACTCAGAAGCACATGCACAAAGACACACACAATGGGTGGATGGAGAGAATAAAGGAAGATCCCTCTGCCTGCCGCATACATGCACCTGCACACGTGTAATCTGCATGCACATATATGCATGTGTACGTGTACACAAACACGTACACTCCCCCTTGTTGCTAGGAGAAACTACGTGAGATGATCAGCTTGTGAAAAGGAAAGGTTGGTTTTGGCTCATTGTCTCCACCCACCACGAGCTGGTTCCGGCTCCATCGTGCTGGTTCCGGTTCCATTGCGCTGGTTCCGGCTCCATCGCGCCCGCCCGAGAGGGCTCAACTAATGCAGGAGCACAGAAGCTACTCTTGACTGGCAGGAGATAGAGAGGAAAGAGCAGAGGCCTGGTAGCTCCTTTTAAGACCGCACCTCCTGTTACCTGCTAACTCTTGTCAGACACTAGCTCTAAACTGTGTTCCACTCCCGCAGTAGCGCCTTAAGTGTGAACTCAAGGGTAGGCGGGAGCGCTTCCAAACTGAAGCTAAGGCACCCCTTCCATGCAGACCCCGAGGGTTCATGGCGGGTGACTCAGGTCCAGGGATCGGGGATCCAGATCTGCCCAGACCGCCTGGTGGGGTGTCTTGCCTTTGGCTCTGTGGCTTCGGGTACAGTGCTGGGCTCTAGCTGTGGTTTTTCACGTCCCGCAGCGGCGAGGCATGAAAGGCAAGGCTCGCAAGCTCTTCTACAAGGCCATCGTCCGAGGCAAGGAGATGATCCGAATCGGTGACTGCGCAGTCTTCCTGTCAGCCGGCCGCCCCAACCTGCCCTATATTGGCCGGATCCAGAGCATGTGGGAGTCCTGGGGCAACAATATGGTGGTTCGTGTCAAGTGGTTCTACCATCCGGAGGAGACCAGCCCGGGCAAGCAGTTCCATGAGGGCCAGGTGAGTGTCCCTGATGGGAACTGAAAGAGTCCCTGGTGTGTAAAGGTAGACCCATGGTGTTTCATTTCTGTTGATGCTAAAATACCCTGCCGGAAAGCAGGAGTAAGGATTTTCTTTTAGCTGACAGTTCTTTGTTATAGACCAGACAGACAGACAGATAGATCAGCTCTGTGGGGAGTCACAGTGGCAGGAGCATGAGGCAGCATGACTGTTGACAGTCAGGAGCAGAGAGAACGAACGCATTCATGCTTAGTGCTCAGCTTGCTTCCTCTACTCCTGTAGTCCAAGGTTCCCTGTGCAGGGAATAGAACCGCCCACAGTGGACTAGGTCTTAATTAACAAAATCAATATAATCCCCATCAGATGTACCCACAACCCAGTCCGACTTAGTGCCTGATTGAGACTCTTCCCAGATAAGTCTAGGTAGAATCAAATTGGCAATTAAAAACCATTACACCGGGCTGGAGAGATGGCTCAGCGGTTAAGAGCACTGACTGCTCTCCCGAAGGTCCTGAGTTCAATTCCCAGCAACCACATGGTGGCTCACAACCATCTGTAATGGGATCTGATACCCTCTTCTGGGGTGTCTGAAAACAGCTACAGTGTACTTTCATATAACAAATAAATAAATCTTAAAAAAAAAAAAACATTACTCCATTTGTGGCTGGGCATGCTGTGGCCCTACCCGTGGAAAGGCTGAGTAGTCCAGGGAGTTTGTGCAGTGGGCCTGGAATCTCAGATGGGAGGAAAACAAGGCTAAGACTTCCTCTTATCCCTCCCTCCCCCAGCACTGGGACCAGAAGTCAGGGCATAGCCTCCCTGCAGCCCTGCGGGCCTCCAGCCAGAGGAAGGACTTCATGGAGGTAAGACGCAGCAGTGGGCTCTTGGTGCTGGCTGAGGGCAAGCTCCGTCCAGATGGGGTGGGCCTCGAGCTTTCTGCTCTGCCCCTCCTAGCCTCCCTTCCTCTCTCCCTCCCTCCCTGCCTCCCCCATCCCTCTCTCTCATCTGTGGCTCTGGGCTGCTGGAGTCCCTGTCTCTGTCCCATCTGCTCACTGAATCTGCCTTTGTCCTGGCGTCTCCTCGTCTCCTAGTGCCCCTTTCCTTTCTGTGTCTTGCTCTGGCATTTGCAGGCATATCTGTTTGTCTCTTCTTCTGTTGTTTCTTTTACTTTTCTTTCCTGTATACACACACACACACACACACACTTTGGTACCTGGGTGGCAAGTGTGCATGCAGGTGTGGGTAGAGGTTCACTGTCACTATTGGGAGACTTCCTGACACCAAACCCAAAGCTCACTGATACAGCTGGTCTTACTAGCCAGCTTGCTCCAAAGGTCCTGTCTCTGTGGTCCAAGGCTGAGATTTCAGGCGGACTACCACACCCATCTACTGCTTACAAGGCTTCTGGGACTCTGAACACAATGGGGATGGCATTACATCATCCTGTGTTCCCTTGCTACCTGTTTCCCTCCATCTCTTCATCTCTCTTGGTCTCTGTCATTGTCTCTCCATCTGTTGCTTGTCCCTCTTTGTTCCCATCTGTCTCTCTATCCATCTGTCTCTGTCTCCAGGTCTCTGCCCTTAAGGCATCCCAGGGTCTCCCTGATCCAGGAGGGTTCCCTCCAGTCCCTAACACCCACTGTGTCCCCACAGCGCGCCCTGTACCAGTCCTCCCACGTGGATGAGAACGATGTGCAGACAGTGTCCCACAAGTGCCTGGTGGTGGGCCTGGAGCAGTACGAACAGATGCTGAAGACCAAGAAATACCAGGACAGCGAGGGCCTCTACTACCTCGCGGGCACCTATGAGCCCACCACAGGCATGATCTTCTCCACGGACGGCGTGCCTGTGCTCTGTTGAGCGCCGCCCACCCAGCGGGGCCCACAGAGACCCCCCCTCCCCACCACTGCCATGGCGCGGGACCACGTGTGTTGTGTGCATGCCAGTGTGCTTGTGGGCGTGTGCATGTGGCCAGGTGGACGCCCCAGGCAAGTGTGAGTGTGTACATGTGTGTGCCCGTATGCATGCACGTGTGTGCACACATGTGCACACATTTCCAGACCCTTTCTGGTCATCCCCTGGTGCCCTCATGCTGAGATTCCCCCCCCCCCCCACCTCAGCTATCAGGGTCCGGCTCTGCTGTCCCCTCAGGGTCACCTCAGCGAGGAGGACTTCCCTCCGGCACTTTGTCTGCGCTCAATGAGGCTGCCCTCTGTGCTCTGGGCCTGTGTAGACTCTTTGATTCTGTGGATGGGGTAAGGGAGAGTTCCAAGGACCCAAACTGGTGTTTGGTGTAGAGTTCAGCCACACCCAGCACGGAGCCCATCCAAGACCTCCTACCATGGGGCGGGGGGGGGTGGGGGGGGTGCCCAACGCCAGCCAGCTTCACCAATCACCCGGGGCATCCGGGTGTCCGTATGCCCGGCCTCCACCCTCTCAGGACAGCCTGGAATTGGGGAACAGGGAGGGCAGCCCAGGAGCGTCACCATACCCCGTGGGCCCCCCCAGCCCAGACCCTTACACTACAGAAATCCCCAATGGTGCTGAAATCCGCGCCCACGCCCGGCACGGCCCGCCCGGCACGGCCCGCCCGGCACGGCCCGCCCGGCCCCTCCACCAGGAGGATCCGAAAGGTTACCTGTACAGTTTCCTGTAGCCTGCCCCTGTATCATACACCTTTAAATGGAGTCAACTTTTTAATTATATATATAAAGATAAATATATATAAATATATATATAAACTTTTTAAAACTGTGAAAAATAGCTATGAAATTATAAAAAAAAACACATTCTGACGTGCAGAATATTATTTTTTATTTCCTGTTAGATCGTGAATGTCTAGCACCGGCTTTATGCCTCTCCCCCACTCCCCTGTACCCGCACCCCTGCCCATGTGTACTGTATGTGCCCCCAAATGGATGAGAGATGGAAATAGAAAGAGGGGGCCCGAGCCCAGCCCCCAGCTCAGCCCGAAGCACTTAACCAGTCCCCCTGTGCCTGCCAGACCCCAGTGGGGTCCCCGGAGGCTTTGAGCAGACAATCTTGAAGGAAGGAAAAGCCAGATTTCGGTTTTGTTTTTTCTTTTCTTTTTGGGGTGGGGGTAATTACTGTTTCCTGATTTTTTTTTTTAAGTTTCTTTTGGAATTTTGTTTGTTGGCAAATTCTGTGTGATCTTTTTTCATAAAAAAAAAAAAAGGAAAGAAAAAGAGAAAAGAAAAAATTTAATTGGAAAAATACTATGTCTTTGGAGTGACTTATTTTGGGGTCCTGGAGTGAATGGTAGAATCGGTGTAGAGGATCCAGGCGGGGCTCCTGTTCTGGAGCACCCAAAGATGGAGAGAGGCTGGAACCACACAACACTGGTTGTCAGTGACAGGAGCCCCACGTGCCGGGGAGGGGGCGGCAAACTAGAGGGTACGGCCTGGAGCTGTTCTACTGGGCACAGAGATGAGTTTGGTCCAGCATTTCAGGAAGTTCTCGAAGCCAGAGTGATCTGTCTTGTTTAAAATTCAAGAGCAAGGGCCAGGAGAGATGATGGCTCAGGAGTTAGGAGTGCCTGCTGCCCTTGCAGAAGAACTGGGTTCAGTACCCAGCACCCACATGGCAGCTCACAACCATAAGTAACTCTAGTTCTAAGGATGTGACGCCCTCTTCTGACCAGGTTTCATGTGGTGCATATACATGCAGGCAAAACACATAACTCTAAAACCTTCTCAGAGCTACAGGTTTTTAGGAAGATGCCTGCCTGAGTCCCATAACCATAAAACAAGCAAGCAGGCATGGCTGTGCCCTGGCCCCCCGAGCCCCCCCTCCCCCGGGAGCCCAGTGCTGAGTATGCCAGTCCAGCCAAACAGCAAGCCCCTGGTCAGTGAAAACATGTCACAGAGTGGGTGGTGCATGAGGGTTGACACCTCAGGATGCCTGCTAGCCTCCACATCCAGGTAAACATAGGGGTCCAACCCACATGTGGAAGGGTCAGGGTCACACACCCGTGTCTGGGTGGGGAATAGTTCTGGGGCCTGTGGAAGCTAGATTGGAGGACTGGCCAGCCAGAAGTGTAAATCTGCACGGATAGACAGGGTGGGGGTGGCAACTAGTGGTAACGTGGGAAGGCGGGGCTAGAGGTTGCAAGGAAGTAGGTGGTGAGTGGGAAGAGTCACATTGTTGCCATCTAGCGTCCACCTGTGGTATTACCACAGCCTTGGTCTGGGACCCTCAAGGGTTGCAAAGCAAGTCTCTGAGGCTACAGGACTTTCAAGTCCCCATTTTCCAATTCCATTCTTTGGGGATGCATAACAGGGAAAGGATGCCTCTGGACCTGGGGAGGTGGCTCAGTGAGTTACAGCATTGGCTATACAAGCAGGAGGACTGAGTTTGAATCCACAGAACTCTTCTAGAAATTAGTATGGCTAGCGGGGCTGGTAACAGGTGGATTCCAGGGGCTCACTGGCCAGCCAGTCTAACCTAAATGTTGGGGGACAGGTTAGGTGAGACAAGATGGTGTAGTGATAATGGACATTGGTTGTCTTCTTGCTTCTGTGCACACAAGCGCACACCGCACACACATGCACACACACAGCAACACCACACAGGGAGAGAGAGAATATGTCTCTAAATTGTCACCAGACACGCATGCGCATGTGCACACACACAGACAGAGAGAGAGAGAGAGAGAGAGAGAGAGAGGAGAAGAGAGAGGGGAGGGGAGGGGAGAGGAGAGAAAGAGAAGAGGAGGGGAGGGGAGGGGAGGAGAGAGGAGAGGGGAAGGGAGGGGAGGGGAGGAGAGGGGAGAGAGAGGAGAGGAGAAAAGAGAAGAGAAGAGAAAAGAGGGAAGGGGAGGGGAGAGAAAGAGAGGAGGGGAGGGGAGGGGAGAGGAGAGAAGAGAAGAGAAGAGAAGAGAAGAGAAGAGAAGAGAAGAGAAGAGAAGAGAAGAGAAGAGAAGAGAAGAGAGAAGAGAAGATGTCTCTAAATTGTCACCAGAACTGGGGACTGTAACCGGGAAGAATTCATTACTGGCTTTGAGCAGCCTGACTCCCAGACCCAGAGGGGGTAGAGCCAGGACCAGCACACTCCCCGTTTTGAGCTCTTCCTCCTGTGAGCCAGATGTAGAAATCCATATCTTTTCCTGTCCTCACAGAGGCAGCGGTTGCTAAGGCCCGTGCAAGCCCCAGGTGCTCAGCACTAGGCAATCATCAGTTCTAAAAACACCTAGCTCAGGACAGGTGGGACCACAAGTGTCTCAGCATTGTGGGGAAGACACCCCATCAGGGCCCCATTTTAATCTCCCCACCCTACCCAGTGGCTCACTTCCCAGCCCTCCCCCCACAAACACTTCCTCAGGACAGCGGTGGGCAGTCTCTGCCATATTTAATGGCCAGTGCGGTAGTCAGAGAACACACAGGTAGACAGGACACAGCAGGGACTGGTACAGGGTGGTCACGGCTGGGGCCACTGTGTGGAGAGGCAAGTGTCCCGGCTCAGCAAAAGCTCTCTTTGGCAGGAGGTCCTCCAGCCGATCCTGGCACCCACGAGTCCAATCCTCACCTTGCAGCCACTTGCCAGGGTTTCAAGTGTGTCGTGTCATCACTTGACTCTCGGTGGATGGGAGTGGGGCGGCCTAGGTCACGAGTGGACCTCAGCTGTCCCTGCATGATGGGTAAGTTGGATGGAACAGGAAAGAAATGGGACGTCCCTGTTAGCCGTGGCCCTTAGCCTGTGCTCTAAGAGGGGTGGTGGTGTGCATGGGGAAGTCCTCCACCTAAGGTGGGTGCACCTAGGTCATCTCTGTTGCTATGACTACAGGAGGCCTGTGTATGAGGAATGAGTTTTCCAGACTTGACGCTTTATGTGTGCGGGTGCAGGGGTAGGGCTGTGAAGAAGTGTCTAAGAACAAGAAAGGGACAGAACGGAGTTGGGGACTTTCCTCCAAGATTTCTAATACAGGGAGGTGCCCCCTGACCAGTAAATGAAAACCACATCGAAGACCATGGAACCACACAGTGGGGTCACACTGAAGGGAGTCAGCTCAGACTGTGGCCAGCCATTCCGAGTGGCTCTAAGACTGAATAAACGCCCCCTTGATGTGTGACAGATGCTGGGCCTCTGGACACAGAGGGTGAAGGGCAGGTGTCTGACCAAACACAGGACACGGGGAGGCGGTGCCCTGGGCGGTGAAGACAAGTTCCAGCTGTTTTGGACAACTGGGACAAGGTGGCAAGGTGGCGTTAGTGGCTTAGGAGGTGGCCAGGACCCCGCAGGCACTGAGGCAGGGGTGGGAGGGTCCTCAGGCCTTGGGGTAACTGGCCCAGGCAGCTCTTCCTGGGCAGGGGGCAGGATTGGGTGGGCCCGGCTCAGGGACCGACAGGGATGGAGTCGTTGGCGGCGGCGGCGGTGGCTGTTTGAAAGCAGCTGCCGTGGGCATCTCGGGTGAGGCTGTAGGTGCAGTAGGCCACAGCAGAGCCCAGGGTCAGCCCCGACATGTAGGACACAGTCATGGTGTTTCCTGTGGACGAGAGTGGGCTAAGTTAGAGGGGCTGAGGCTGCGCTGTGCTAGACAATCTCTGTGGCCATGGCTTCTCACATGTGCACTGTGGTGACAGTTGCCAGGGCTCCAGAGACTGTGAGACTGCGCTCTACCACTGAGCCACACCCCAGCCCCTCACTGGGGGATTCTAGACAGGGGCTCTACCACTGAGCCACACCCCAGCCCCTCACTGGGGGATTCTAGACAGGGGCTCTACCACTGAGCCACACCCCAGCCCCTCACTGGGGGATTCTAGGCAGGGGCTCTACCACTGAGCCACACCCCAGCCCCTCACTGGGGGATTCTAGACAGGGGCTCTACCACTGAGCCACACCCCAGCCCCTCACTGGGGGATTCTAGACAGGGGCTCTACCAGTGAGCCACACCCCAGCCCTTCACTGGGGGATTCTAGGCAGGGGCTCTACCACTGAGCCACACCCCAGCCCCTCACTGGGGGATTCTAGACAGGGGCTCTACCACTGAGCCACACCCCAGCCCCTCACTGGGGAATTCTAGGCAGGGGCTCTACCACTGAGCCACACTCCAGCCCCTCACTGGGAGATTCTAGGCAGGGGCTCTACCACTGAGCCAAGCCTCCAGCCCCTCACTGGGGAATTCTAGGCAGGGGCTCTACCACTGAGCCACGCCCCAGCCCCTCACTGTGGGATTCTAGGCAGGGGCTCTACCACTGAGCCACACCCCCAGCCCCTCACTGGGGGATTCTAGGCAGGAGCCCTACCACTGGGCCAAGTCTCAGGACTTTTGCACACATGGCTCCCTCTGCTTAGGTGCCATTCCTTGCAGCTTCCTGTATCTGTCTCCCTCATTTCTTCCTCCAGGATTTTGCTCAAAAGCCATCTTCTCAGAAAAATTTTGCAAGATTGTTTTCTTTACATCATGGCTCCCCAGTCCTTTCATCTGCCCTAACTTCTCAGACTAATAGCCCCTAGGACTTACAACCATGAAACATAACACATCTGTCTGTTACCTCGGTTTATTGGCCATCTCTATCTCAGAACTGTAACCCCGCAAATGTGGGCAGCATCATGTCCCGCTGCTTAGGAGAGCGCTAGGTGTACAGGCTCAAGCCCTTACTGTACGTGGGTCCCACGGGTCTTACCTGCCAGTTCCCGCTGCTTGGGGCTCACTTTTCCAGCTGCCAGGATCATGGGCACACTGCCAAAGTAGCCATTGCTGATGCCCATTAGCAGCGAGAAGACACAGGGCCAGGCAGGGTGGCGGAGGGCAGGCATGCCACTGGGGTACACACACAGGATGAAGAGGGGGATGAAGACCACACGCAGGCAAGAGCAGGCGAGCAGGTGAGTGCCCCGCCACTCCACGGGCAGGGCTGCCAGGATCTGCAGAGAGCAGGGAGTCTGGGATTACCCACCTAGCCATAAGCCCGTCTCTCTGCCAGCCAGGCCCTCCAGTTACACCCTGTGCCTGACAACCTTGACTGGGTCCAGCTTACCTTACAAGAGCCGCACCATCTCATAACCTGCCCCCTTTACAGTACTGGTGATAGAAGGTGAAACCTGGAATATGCTAGACAAACACTCTAATGGTGAGCTATGCTTCTGGTCCCTCCCAACACTTCCCTAAAGGATTCTAGACAGAGGCTCTACCACTGAGCCACGCCCCAGCCCCTCACTGGGAGATTCTAGGCAGGGGCTCTACCACTGAGCCACACCCCCAGCCCCTCACTGGGGGATTCTAGGCAGGGGCTCTACCACTGAGCCACACCCCAGCCCCTCACTGGGGGATTCTAGGCAGGGGCTCTACCACTGAGCCACACCCCCAGCCCCTCACTGGGGGATTCTAGGCAGGGGTTCTACCACTGAGCCACGCCCCCAGCCCCTCACTGGGGATTCTAGGCAGGGGCTCTACCACTGAGCCACACCCCAGCCCCTCACTGGGGATTCTAGGCAGGGGCTCTACCACTGAGCCATACCCCAGCCCCTCCCTGGGGGACTCTAGAGCACTCCTGGTGAAGGGCTTGTAATGTAGCTCAGTGGTAGAATGCTTGCCCTACAAGGCCAAGGCCCTGGGTCCCACCCTGCATACTCCACAGTATTCAGCAAACTGACTGCAAAGAGACGTGAGCTTGCAGCATGGCTAGGGTGCCACTCCAGCCCTATCTACTTGTGTGACAGACGTGCTGCCCAGCTGGCAGCCTGTGCCTGTGTCATCCTCAGACAGATCCACTAGTGACTGTGGGGCAGGAGAAATCAGGACTGATTCTAGCCTGAAGCACAGTTGATACCAGAGAGACCAGGCAGGGGCTAGACTCCACAGGACAGTGTTAGAGATGGTGACACTCATGGCTACCATTCTTCCAACACGTACCCTCAGCCTGGCTTTGCTCCAGAAAGACCAGAGCCTTACTAGGGTTCCCCAAAGCCACCCTGAGGCTCACCTTGCCCACAAAGTCTGACAGGTTGAACACGGCCATCACCAGGATGGGCAGCCACTCCCCCAGCACGCAGTGGCGGATCTCGGACTCCAGGCCCGGAAACAGGCACAGTGTAATGAAGTAGGTTACCGCAATGGACAGCATGTCGGCCCAGATGACCCGCGCCACGACGTATCGGTGCAACAGCAGGGCTTGTGGGGGGAGGGGAGTGAGGAATGTTAGAGGCTGGCGCTCATGGGGCCCCTGCTGTCTCAGCCCGTGTGACAGCCACGGACGCCACCGGACTCCACAGTATCACGTTACCTCTGAAGGTGGGCCAGCTTCGTTTGACTCGTGGCCGGGGCACATCAAAACGCATGTAGACCCCACTGTTGCTGTGCGTCACCTCATGGGCCGGGCTCTCCTTCGGGGACCTGCTGCTGGATAGGGCTGGAGTTTGGTGCTCCTGTGTGTCAAAGAATGATGGGAGTCATGGGTTAGATACCCAGAGCAAATGGTGGAGCCACAGTCATCTAGACATTAAGTTAGTACCTGCTGTGTGCACTTCCTTATCAAGGGATACTATTTCCCTTGATTCCCTCCACCCAGCCTTAAGTCACAGAGCCTTAAGTCACACAGCCCTGGAACCTGAGCTGGGGCTGGGTGGAAGGGTAATGCAGGATGTGACCACCAGAGGGCGCTCTATCTTCGCAGAACTGCAGATTGGCTAACCCAAGGAGTTGGTAGTAAGAAGTAATGATCTGTATTGGGGTCCTCACAGAGGCAACCCCTGAGCTGTAATGGAAGGGAGCGTATTATAGGGTTCCCCTGGCTTCCATTAATCATACTTTTGAGGTTCTGTTAATCTGCCACAGATCCCGGGCTCTTCTCCCTGGCCATAGCTAGAAAGGCCTCACTTCCTACTGTCCCAACAGGGAGTCATGGAAGGTGGTCCACAGAATGGAATTTCTCAGGGTACAGAAACAAACCTGCAGCTTGAGATTGAGGGATCAATAACAGGGCCAACGAGGAACTCTTCAGGCGCCTGTGTGGGAGAAGGAGGCCAGGCCAGGCCAGGACACTTACAAAGTGGATGTCTCCGGATGCGACATCGTGGTGCACTCGGTAGCCTGCCTGGACGGGGCGGCTGTCACGGGGCCGAGTGGTATAGTAGAGCACAAAACGGCTGCGCCGCACCAGCAGATGCAGCAGGAAGCACAGGAGCTCCAAGCCGGCAGACACCAGGAAGAAGATGATGGTGCTGGCCCGCTCGTCCGGGAGCAGCAGCTTAGTGAGGATTCGACTCAGAGAGATCATCACCCCTGCCGTGCCTGGAGGGGAGGCAGTGGCACATCAACATTCCCTGAAGCTTCTATCACCCGTGCCACCCTCCGATGCTCTACCGCCCTTGCTCCCACCCCACTCCACCCCATCCACCAGCCCTTCCTCACTGGGTCCTCTCTGCTCCATCCTTCTACTGTTCTGGGCCCCCCACCCACAGCACCTGGTCCATACTGGTCCATCATCCTACAAGACCCCACAGCCTGCACCCTGTCCAAGCGATGGCTCCTCCTAGCCCCTCCCTACATTGCCAAGCCCCACCAGTTACCAGTTACATCTTGTCTGGGCTTCTCTCTAAGCCTTCTCCAGCCACTTGCAACCCCTCTCCTTGTCTCCCTGCCCCCAGCCCTGATGAATCTGCTCTCACCAGCCCCACCCCTCAGCTGCCTGTCTATCCATCCAGCCTGCCTCAGCTCCCCTTCCCCCAGGGCCCCCCACAACCCCTGTCTGACTCTGCCATCCACTCACACACCATGGGCACCATCACTGGGCTCTTGTTGGGCATCCTGCCTTGAGCTGCTCCCTACAAGGAGGACACAAGGCTCCTGCCTTCCTAGGCTTGATGGCAAGAGGCCACAGACAAGCCACAGAAACACATAACAGTGGTACAGGGTGTACGCCCGGGCAGAGGATGTGGCGAGAGGGGGAAGGATCGGAGCATCTTATCCTGGAAGGGGACAGCTGAGCCTGCAGTTAAGTCTGCAGTACACAGGAGCCAGGCACACAGACTGAGAGCGAGCACATCAAACAGGTAAGAGGCTTGAGCACGTGTGAAATACTGAGAGGTTCCCCCCACCCCCAGAGCAAGGGCCAGCTGGAGGAGGGTGTCAGGGTCAAGGCGGGCAAGTATGCTGCAGATAACTCATGAAGGTTTGCCCGAGTTCAATCCACAGCCACAGGGCAATGTGAGGCAGGACTTGTCCTGTCCACTATGAGCTGATGAAGACGGACAGGGCTCTGAACAAGTCTGTCTCGGGGGAGTCCCAAAGGGATCCACCATCCTCATGGGCCAGCCTCACAGATTCCACTGTAAAAATCTACCGGTTTTGGGTGTGAATGTGGCTCAGTTGGTAGAGTTTTTGTTAAGCGCGCATGGCATCCTGGTCCCAACACAGTGTAAAGATAGTGCCTAGAACCCCAATACTCAGGAATCGGGAGCAGGGGGATCAGGAGTTCAAGGTTATCCTCAGCTATACATAGTTGCAAGCCAGCCTGGGCTACAAGAGACCCTGCCTCAGCACAACAACAAAAAATCTGCACCTGTGTGCTGGCCGCCTCCCAGAAGTTAGCCTTATGTGGTACGGTTTGATATACCAGGCAGCACGTGGCAGAAGGAGCCCACAGCAGGCTGCCATGGAGGGGCCATGGAGAGTAGCCTCTGAGGATGACACTGGCTAAGCCCGGTTGCTTGTCTCGTTGTGACTAGCTACAGAATAGAAGGCAAGACCTGGTAGACTCAGACTGTACCTGGAGGGCATGTCCAGGGGTCTTTTGGGGTCTGGGCATTGGGTAAACTTCAGGTTGAGTAAGGTGCTGGGTATCAGAAAGGGCATCTGGGAGGTGGCTTCGCAGACAAGCAATTAAGTACTAAGCAGGGTGGTTGGTGAAGGGGGGGGGGATCTGAGAAAGGCTTGGTCCTGAGTGGAGCCAGCTGATACATACAGGCCTGAGCAAGCTAAGCCTCAGCACACTACACTTGCCCAGGCGCATGCACTCACACACACAATGTTGCAAATTTCCAAAGTTGAAACGGTCCTCTTAGAGGAAGGCGGGGGTGGGGGGTGGGGTGGGGGGTGGGGGGGGGTGGGGGGGGGTGGGGGGGTGTCAAAAAGACTCAGGGAATAAAGATATAAAGATTGCAAGTCCAGCTGAACTACACAAGATTCTCAAGGCCCCTCCTCAAGATTAGTCAACCAGTAACAAGTGCCATGGAAAGGAGAGTCTTTCTCCCCACAGCAGAGCTGCCTTCAGGCTGTGCAGGGAGCCCAGGGTACACCGCTGTCCTGAGTTAACGTAACCTGGGCTGGGGTGGGCTTCTCAGTGCGGCTGTCTTTGAGTTATCCACACTCCTGTGAATCAGTCAAATTAACTCTCCAAAGCTAGATGGGGTGGGACTGGTTGTTGTTGTTGTTGTTGTTGTTGTTGTTGTTGTGCAGATTGTATGCCCTATCTGTTCATATCCCTCAGGGAAAAGTCACGCAACCGACACACAAAATATGCCTGTCCCCAAACTTACTGCAGCTATGACCTCCCAATCTCACATGCTGTTCACACTCTCGAACCCTGGCATACACAGGTGTGTGCACATATCCCTCCCACCCCGGGGGTCCATCCCTCTCCGTCCATAGTCCCCATCCCCAGCCCAGTGTGTGTAGGCCTTTCCGGCTCACCTCCCCAACCAGGGCATGCCCAATGGTGTCCCCAGACCGGTGCCCCTTGGGGGAGGGGTCTCAGTACTCACTCTCTCCAGTCATCACACCCTGCGTGTACCTCTTGGGCAGTAATCCCGTGTAGCCATAGAAGCTAGATTGCTGCACTTAAGAGAGAGGGGGACGTGGTCAGATACCTTGTGCCTCTGATTGCCTCAGAGGCAATTGTGGACCTTCTATGCTATGATGGCACTAGAAGGCAGGAATTCGCACCAGAGGCAATGTGAGGTCTACCACGGCCATACAGAAACACAGGAAAGAAACAGTGTTGCCCCCAAAAGTTCACAGAGCACAGTCACCTTCCTGCCCCTGGGGTTCAATGTCACTGACAAGTCCTGGCTAATGGGAGCAGAGGTGATATATGACCCTTGCTGGATGAGACAGGGTGAGCTTACTCTCAGCCTTTCTTCCAGCCGCAGTGACAGAGGCTATCGGTTGAAATAGGGCTGTCAAGCTAAACTCTCCCCACCCCTCGGCTGCCTGAAACACAGCCTCCACCTCCACTTCTGATGGGTTTGGACCATGCAGCAAAGGCAAGAGACATCTGTGTACACGTGTAATGTTGGGAGCTGGAGGCATCAGGATTAGGAGTTCAAAGCCAGCCTGGACCACATGAGATCCTGTCTCAATAAAGAGGGGAGTGGGTTGGGGATGTAGCTTAGTTAGAATAGAGTTTGCCTAACATCCATGAAGCCCTAGTTCCATGCCTAGCACTGCACAAACTGGATGGTGTGTGTGTGTGTGTGTGTGTGTGTGTGTGTGTGTGTCCTAGCACTAAGGAGGTAAAGACAGGAGGGTCAGGATCAGGGGTTCAAGAGAACCAGGTAGCTGCACCTCCCTGAGCCACTTGAGAGTGACCTTAGTGTATGTGACGGTCTGTGTGCATGCACACTCTGGGTGTATGGACTCATGCCCAGCACTGGGATGACTCACCCTGTACAGTGTGCCGCCTGTACAAAGCCACAGGGTGCTTGGGCTCAGCCCTCCTGATGCATCCCGGCCCCACTCCCTACCTGTGCAACCAAAGGCCACAGTGCCCACGGCGGCCAGGTTGATGGCGTAAGCCTGGTCGTGAGAGAAGAGCTGCAGCCACACATCGCATATGCTGATAAAGAGCAAGGGACCCAAGGCGAGGAGGTAGCCTGCAGGGCGTGAGCAGAGAAGCTGTGAGGGCACAGTGAGCCAGCGGCTGCGAGTACCTCATCTCCTGCCATCTTCCAGAGAGGTAAATCTCAGACATCATGCCTACCTGCACGACAGCCCCCAAAATTAGGCAGGTAAAAGACACCAGAAGAGTCTCCGATGGGTGGTTCTCAACCTGAGGGTCGCAACCCCCATAAGGGTTGAATGACTCTTTCCCAGGGGGGTCACCAAAGATCATCAAAAACCACTGATATTTACATTATGATTCATAACAGTAGCAAGTTTACAGTTATGACATAGCAACGAAAATCATTTTATTTCTTTGGGGGTCACCACAACGTGAGGAACTGTATTAAAGGGTTGCAGCAGTGTCAGGGTGGTTGAGAAGAATTGGTCTAAGCCGGGCATCGTGATGCACACCTTTAATTCCAGCACTTGGGAGGCAGAGGCAGGCAAATTTCTGAGTTCGAGGCCAGCCTGGTCTACAGAGTGAGTTCCAGGATAGCCAGGGCTACACAGAGAAACCCTGTCTTGAAAAAAAAAAAAAAGAAAGAAAGAAAGAAAGGAAAGAAGAAAAAAGAAAGAGAGAAAGAGAAAGAAAAAAGAAAGAAAGGAAGGAAGGAAGGAAGAAAAAAGAGAGAGAGAAAGAAAGAAAGAAAGAAAGAAAGAAAGAAAGAAAGAGAGAAAGAAAGAAAGAAAACAAGAAAAAAGAAAGAAAGAAAAATTGGTCTACAGGGAAATGGTGTGAGCTTCCTGGAGGAGGAGGCACTAGGGCTAAATCTATGGATAAAGGGAGGGCTTATGTAAGGACCTAGGGATGGACAAGAGACGGTGCCACTGTACTTATTCTTACTCTGACTCCAACCACGAAGGCTGCACTGGTCCTAGAGAAAGCACCTGTTTCACAGGTGAGGCTGGGAAGCTGGGTGGGCGGATGCCATGGGCTAGGAGCTCGAAGGAGGAGCCTGGAGTCTCTGGAAAGGGGACACCACAGGGCGGGCTTGATTACCTGTGGTGATCCTGGTGTGCAGGTTCAACCTCTCCACCACAACGTTGTTTAGGAGCACAGCCGCCAATGCCACCAGGATATAGGTGAGGCTCATGTCAAATACGATGGAGGTCCCTGGATAGAAGAGGGACAGTGACTCAGAGAGGAACTTCCAGCTTCCTCAATCACCTGCAAAGTCTCTTTACCCTCCCTGAGGGGCTGACTTCTGAGTAAATCGGTGGATAGGCTGAGTTCACTCAACAATTGCCAGTGGAGCTGAGGTTCTCCTCTGTCTGCCACGGTGGTCCCTGGCTAACTCAGCTTCCACACACAGGTCCATAAATGACCTCTACTCCCTGTAGAGGTTTAAATGTGAGATGTCCTCCATGGGCTCCACATGTTGCAACACCTGATCCCCAGCAGGTGGCGCTGTTTTGAGGAGGTTGTGGAACCTTTAGGAGGTGGAGCCTCCCTGGAGGAAGTGAATCACCAGAGGAGGGCCTTGGGTTTTATAGGAGGAGCCACTTTCTGTTCACATTCTGCCTCCGGAGTGTGACAACAGTATGAACAGCCAGACTCTTGCCTTGATCACGGTGCCTTCCCTGCCTGCTGCCATGCCTTTGCTCTCAGGGTGGACCGTATCTGGCAAACTGTGAGTCAGAATAAACCCTTCCTCCCTTCAATGGCTTTTTGTCAAGCATGTTACCATAGCAACAAGAAAAGTAACTACTACGCTCCCCAAATAAAGGTCCCACCACAGGTTTTCATCCACGCTGTAATCTGCAGTGTCTCGGAAAACCAATCAGTTGTTCTCTCCAGGCAACATCCCCAGGCGGGGTCCCGTCCCTTGGGATTCTCAGAGGGCCCCAGCCAGGGAGGGGGTGCTGAGATGTCTTTGAGGGCTGTGTGGGTGGAGGAGGAACCCACCTGGGTACTTGTGGTGAAGATAGTCGACATCGGTGATAAAGCTGTTGTATGGCAGTAGGAAGCCCACGCCAGCCAGCAGCATGGCAAAGTAGATGGCATGGTAGCGGTCATCTGGCACAGGCTCCTCTACCGCTAAGTGGGGAGACACCAAGACAGACTAGTGAGCACACACAGGCTGTGACCATTGCACCACAGTTGCTATCTACACCGCCACGGCATTGCCCACCACCAGGGCCCAGGCATGCGATCACTATCTATAAGACCACAGACGCCATGCCAGTGTTACCTTTCCTTTCCTGTTCTACCTATCATCTATCTATCTATCTATCTATCTATCTATCTATCTATCTATCTATCTATCTATCATCAATCAATCTACCATCTATCTATCTATCATCTATCAATTTACCATCTATCTATCAATCATCTATCTATCTATCTATCTATCTATCTATCTATTACCTATCTACCTATCTATCTACCTATCTACTTTTCAAGTGTTTGTGTGTGTGCCCATAGAACCTGAGGGTGTCCCACTTTCTGAAGTTGAAGTTACAGGCAGTTGTTAGTCACCTAATGTGGGTGCTGGGAATTGAACTTGGGTCCTCTCAAAGAGCAGAAAGAACTCTAACCTTTGAGCCATCTCTCTAGCCCCACCTCCTCTTCTTTTTAATTTAAATTCTAGCTGAGCATGGTAGCACAGGTCTCTAACACAGCACTCTGGAGGTAGAGGCAGGGGGATCATAGATGTGCTCTATTGTGCTTGGCTTTAAAAAAAAAAGATTTGTTTGTTTGTTTGTTTTATGTATGTGAGTACACAGTCGCTGTCTTCAGACACACCAGAAGAGGGCATCAGATCCCATTACAGATTATTGTGAGCCACCATGTAGTTGCTGGGATTTGAACTCAGGACCTCTGGAAGAGCAGTCAGTGCTCTTAACCGCTGAGCCCCTGCCCCTTTTATTTAAATTTTAGTTGGGCGTGGTGGCACAGGGTCTTTAATCCAGCACTCTGGAGGTAGAGGCAGGTGAATTATAGATGTGTTCCTGTGCCTGACTTTTTAGATGGGTTCTGGGATTTGAACTCAGATCCCCATACTTGCTGGGCAGGTGCTTTGAACCATTTCCCGAGGGCCAGTGATAACCAATGCCAGTTGTCAAAGAGATGCGGTTTAGACTCAATGGAAAAAAATCTCTGGCCATGGTGATGTGAGATTACCTAGATTGGGCTAAATGAGGTGGTGAGATGCACCCACCATACGGGTAGCACCAATCCCACTGGCTGGGGCTCTGGCCTGAACGGAAACAGGAAAGAGCTGAACAGCACTCTCATCTCTCAACCAGCTCACGCTCCTGCCGCCATGCCTTCTCCGTCATGATGGTCTGTATGTTTCAGACTCTGAGCCACAGCAAACCTTTTCCCTCCTTTAAGTTGCCTTTGTCAGACATTTTGTCACAGCAACAAGACACATAGCCAACCCAGCCACTATGGCCACCAAGAGTGCTGTCACTGTACCTTGCTGTCCACCACGGTCACAGCCACTGTTCACCAGAAGCCATCCCATCACAACCACCCTGGCCACAGCCTCAGCCACAGCAAGCCTGGCCAAATGGTGGGGCGACCCTGCAATGGGACCAGCCATGGCAATGCTTTGTGGGGCTAGCAAGGTCTAATGCTCTAATGCAGTGTCCAGTTGCCTCCCCAGATAGAAAGCTGGGATCCAGGGACCAGAATGGACATGCAGTGACACTTGTGATTGTCTCTTTAGCAACTGCAGATGAGACGCTCATTCTGTCCCCGCTCATCTGGTAGCTTTCTTTTGTTTTCCTTTCTTCTCCAAGATCTCACGTAGCTCAGGCTGGTCTCCAACTCATCATGTAGCCAAAGATGACCCTGAACTTCTGATCTTCCTGTCTCTACTTCCCGAGTGCTGGGATTACAGGCACACACCACCATATTTGATTTTTTTTGATCCTGAGGTTGGAACCTAGGGCCTCACACCTGCTAAGCAACCACTCCACCATCTGTGCTATGTCCCCATCCCCTGATCTAAGGAGCTTTAGCTTGCACCCCAAGACACGGTTCCGTCATTTTGGGCATGAAGCATTGCCACTCTGGTCCAGGTTCAACAGCCAAGGGAGACCTTTGTGGATGGGGGGTTAATCCCGGCCATCAAGGGCATGGAAAGTTGCTGCTGTGTGTAGAAATGAGGAAGAACGAGCCCGGCGTGAGAGGGACACTTGGCCTCTTGTGGCACTTCCATCCCACGTGTTACAGCTAAGGGGAGATACCAAGAATCCAGTGCACGCAGGGGCCCTAATGCCCCAAACCTTGGGAAATAAAGGCTTGGACACCAGCCAGGACCAGAGCGGTGAGCAGGGAGGTGTCTGCTGGCAGCAGAGGGAACCTGAATGAGCCGGTCAAGAATGTATGCTATGATCACGTGACAGATGTCCCTGAGTGTACGTGTTGGGGGGGTGCACGTGTGGAGGCCAGTGGGTGACATCAGGTACTCTACCTCTCTCTACCTTATGTTTGAGACAGTCTCTCACTGAGGCTGGAGATCACCAATCAAGCTAGACTGGCTGGTCAGAGCCCCAGGGATCCCCCTCTTCCCCCAGTTCTGGGATGGGAACCTGCTTGGGTCTTTTTATTTTTGTTTTCAAAAAGTACTTACTTATTTTATGTGTAGAAGTGTTTTCATGAGGGGCTGGTGAGATGGCTCAGCGCGTAAGAGCACTGACTGCTCTTCCAAAGGTCCTGAGTTCAAATCCCAGCAACCACATGGTGGCTCACAACCACCCATAATGAGATCTGACACCCTCTTCTGGTGTGTCAGAAGACAGCTACAGTGCACTTCTATATAATAATAAATAAAGTTCTGGGCCGGAGAGAGCAGGACCGACTAGAGTGAGTGGGGCCAACTGGAACAAACAGAGATCCTAAAATTCAATTCCCAACAACCACATGAAGGCTCACAACCATCTGTACAGCTACAGTGTACTTACATGCATAAAAATAAATAAATCTAAAACAAAAAAGGTGTTTTCGTGAATGTGTATTTGTGGGTCGTGCTTGCTGGTGCCTGCAGAGGCCAGGAAAAGGCATCAGATCCCCTGGAACCAGTTAAGGATGGTTGTGAGCCACCGTGTGAGTGCTGGGATCAGAACCCGGGTCCTCATGCTTGCACAGCAAGCACTTCACCTGCTGATCCGCCCACCTGGCTGCATGTGGAGGCCAGAGACAACTTGTGGACATCAGTTCTTTCTACCATGTGGATTCTGGAGATCAAAGTTAAGTCACCAGGCTTTGTGGCAAGCTCCTTTACCCACTGAGCCAGCTCGCTGGCCCTTAAATATTTTTTATTCCCTCTTGCATGCCCTTATCAGTAACCTAAGGCTCAGTGGGTAGTGGCGAGTGTGGCCAAAGCTTACAACCTCAATTCAGTCTTCAGACCCTGCCTGGTGAAAGAAAATTCACCCCTGCAAGTTTCCCTCTGACCTCCACAACACGTGTGTGCCCTCCACCCCGCTAGAATAAACAAACAAACATAAACCTTTCTCCCCCACCCCCACCCCCATTTCTTTCTTTCCTTCCTTCATTCAAGGAGTGGGTTTGGCATCTCTATGTGTAGCATTGACGGTCCTGGAACTGGCTATATAGACCAAGCTGGCCTTGAACTCACGAAGATTGCCTCCCCAGTGCTGCTATTAAAGACATGCACCCCACAACCAGATTCCCCCCACACACACACACACTTAAAGATGTGCTCTGAGACTGGAGAGATGGCTCAGCGATTAAGAGCACTGGCTGTTCTTCCAGAGGTCCTGGGTTCAGTTCTGAGCACCCACATGGCACCCTACAAGTGTCTATAACTCCTGGTCCAAGGGATCTGACACCCTCACACAGTCAAAACACCAATGTAAATAAAATCAAAATAAATGATTTTTTTTTTTTTACAGCTCCAAATTGCTAGCTGTATTGAGGTTACAGGGCTGCAAGGATTGCTGGCAGTTAGCGGTGGCCTCTGAGGAATGGGCTCCCATGGTTTCAGGGGCCCAAACATGAGCTGTGTCACGCTTAGCGGTGGCATGACCCTGATTTGGCTTTATCTGGGTAGTAAGTATGGTTAAGGAGTTGAGTTGGCAAACTGCACACTGCGAGGGGCTCTTTCATCACTCAGCAGCTGAGGCCTGGGCCTTGGTTGTTCCATGACTCATTGAGGTGTGGCCATGGAGGTCCTGCAGAAAGTGGTCCTTGAGTTCATCTGACAGATAAACGACTCTGAGTGGGCCTGACCTAATCTGGTGGGGCTTCTGGTCTTCTGGTGATCTCAGCCTGGGCTGGGATCCAGGCTGCTCTGACCTGCCTGCTTTGTACACTTTGGACTATCTGCTGTGACTTACTTCTGCCATTAATGCATGCATGCATGCATCCATCCATCCACCTATCCATCCATCCATCCATCCACCCACCCACCCATCTATCCATCTACCTGTCCATCCATCCACCCATCCATCCATCCACCTGTCCATCCATCTATCTATTCATCCATTCATCTATCCATCCATCCATCAATCCATCCATCCACCTGTCCATCCATCCATCCATCCATCCATCCATCCATTCATCCATCCATCCATCCATCCACCCATCCATCCATCCACCTGTCCATCCACATGTCCATCCATCCATCCATCCATCCATCCATCCATCCATTCATCCATCCTCCCTCCATCTATTCATCTTTCATCCATCAGTCATCCATTTGTCCATACATCTGCCATTCATCTATCTTCCATCCACCCATCTTTTGATCACCCATCCCCCACCCATTCTTCAGTCATCCTTTTATCCATCCATCTAGCCATTATTTATTCTCCCATCCATCATCTTTATTAATCCATCTACATGTCCACCCATCCATCCTCCATCATCCACCCCACTGTCCTTCCACCCTTCATCAATCCATGTTCACACACCCATATATCCTCCATCCACCCATCATCTGAATATCCCTCTACCCATCCACCTATCCATCCATTTACCCACTCTGTGGTCTATTTAATCAACCTATCTATCCACCCACCTGTCATCTAGCTCTCTGTCCATTTATCTACTCTCCTACTCATCCATCTGTCATCTACCTATTCATCTATCATTTCGGATATCTATTATTTGGCTTTATTAAGAGAAAGTCAAGTTATGCAGCTGAGGCTGGCCTAGGATTGTGGTAATCCTCTCTCAGCTTCCCGAATGCTGGGATTATAAGTCTGAGCCACTATCTCTGGCCTTCTATCTATCTATCTATCTATCTATCCATCCATCCATCATCTATCTATCTATCTACCTATCTATCTATTTATCATCTATCAATCACTTCTCTATTATCCATCTATCTATATCTATCTTCTGTTACCTCTCTCTATATCCGTCAGTCATCTATCACTTACCTATTATGTATGTACGTATCCATCTATCTATGTATCTCTCATTTATCTATCATATATGTATCTATCCACCTACGTATCTATGTACCTATGTATGCATGTATCCGTCCATCCATCCATCTATCCATCATCCATCACTTCTCTATCATCTTTGTATCTATGTATGTATGTATCTATCACCTATCCATCTCCTTTCTTCTTTCCTTTCTTCTATCTAGCATCTCCTGATGCTTTTCTCTAACCAAACGCCGGTTGCCATAGCCTCCAACACTAAGTGTGCCATACTTGTAGACTTTACAGTTTAATGCATCGCTGACACCTAAGTCTCGCCTACTCCCTGGTCCAGTCTGCCGGGCCCTTCCCCCACCATGTCTCTTGTCATCCTTGGGGGCTGGAACTGAAGTGACTCCATCCCTCTGCACAGGATCAGGTGTTCTTTGCAGCCCAACATGGGGCTTATCGAGCAGAACACCACCATCCACACAAGGTGCTACCCTCACAGGTGGCTCCCAGGTGTTCACAGGTGCTACCCTCACAGGTGGCTCCAGGTGCTTCTTACAGGTGGCTCCCAGATAGTGCTAAGGGATACTATGAATTTTGCTGCAGCTGTGTTGAGGTCTGTGCCTTGTCCCTCAAGAATACAAAGTTCTCAAGCAAGGGAGGGATGATGGCAGGGTTGAACTTGGACCCACTAACCCTAGAGCTGCTCTGCAAGTCCAAAATGCACAGTCATTTGGACCAGCTCTTCAGTTTGGGGAAACAGGCTCAGAGATGTTTAGGTCTTTGCTCTAGATCACACAGCAGAACTGAAAAGAAGAGACTAGAACTTCACATCTAACCCTCACTCTCTGCAACCAGGAATGGTTTGCTTTGAAGAACACAAATGAGAAGGAGACTCGACAGGGACTATGCTGTGGACGGCCACTAGCAGAGGTCACATGACACACACCAGAGTTAGGTATAGTTGTTATTTGTTACCCAAGCCACCTACTTCATCCTGACTGAGCCTCTTAGTCCCTATGGCAACCTGAATCACCTCCTGCCCCAAAGACTGACCAGGGTCCATGTGGCCAGTCACTGCCCTGGGGCAGACAATGTCACTTACTCACCAGAGTCTGTGAAAGTGGGGACACCCCTGACTCTGATGCCTGGATCCTGAGCCCCCTCTGCTGTCGTCTCCAGCTGGAAGTTGTCAAAGCTAAAGCTTGTCACCACACTCTGGTCAGATGTGGCTGCCACGCAGGGCTCCTTGAGGCGCTGGCTTCCGATAGAGCCCATGGCAGTTCACACTGTGATGAAAGGAGATGAGGCAGTAAGGCTGGGGGGGGGGCACTGTGATCCCACAGTTAAGTCTTCAGGGTGCGTACCTCAGGGTCATTCTATTCATTCACTCCTCACCCATTGGTTTACTTGTTTAAATATATTTTGTGGGACTGAGGGCAAAGCTCAGAGACACACAAGCTATACAGGGGCTCTACCACTGAGCCACACCCCCAGCCCCTCACTGGGGGATTCTAGGCAGGGGCTCTACCACTGAGCCACGCCCCCAGCCCCTCACTGGGGGATTCTAGGCAGGGGCTCTACCACTGAGCCACACCCCAGCCCCTCACTGGGGGATTCTAGGCAGGGGCTCTACCACTGAGCCACGCCCCCAGCCCCTCACTGGGGGATTCTAGGCAAGGGCTCTACCACTGAGCCACACCGCAGCCCCTCACTGGGGGAATCTAGGCAGGGGCTCTACCACTGAGCCGTACAGATCAAAGTCTTACCACAATGTTTCTTGCTCCAGTTCAGATCTACCAGCCCTTATTTTGAAGGGAAGGGAATCTGTGCCTGGGCAATGCCCCGTGTGCATGGAGTGCCTCACTTTTCTTCCTTTAACTTTTGTCAGATGAATTTTCAAACTCTGTTCCAATTTTTATGTGATAATGAGAAGATGCACACTCTTCCTAGAGCATGCAACGTGCATAGTGATGATAACATTTGACCGGTGGACCCAGACCACGGACAGAGACAGCCTGTCTTTCTCACCAAGCACATGTGAGAGAAGCCATGGAAGAAGCTGGAGGCCCCACCTCTAAAAGATGCCACCTTTAAGAAGTACACTGATCACTTCTGGACCTGTGTCACCAGTGTGCCCTGTGCCACAGCCACCTGCTTTCATTTCTTTACCAGGTCTTCATTTCTGCAGCTCTGCTACCTCAGTTTACCTCTTATCCAGATCCCCAGGTGAGATCTTCCCGGCAGTTAGGAAATCCTGCTCCTGGGTATGTCATCTCTGCATCCTCTAACTCTTGACAGAGTGGTGTTCGGGTCAGAGACTGAGATGTGCTCTCCTTGGAGCCTTGGAGCCTGCAGCATACTTAAGATCTGGGACCTAAGGAACTCTACACCGATCGGTAATGATCCAGGACTCATGGTCAGTGGACAAGAGGCAGGAAACTTGTCTCTGAGTGCTAGGAAGGAAGGTGAAGCTCCCCTCCCGTCACTCTGGTCCTATCTGGATTCGGGAGAGGCTTAGAAGGGTTTAAGGCATAGCTGGCCTGGGCTTGAGTGACAGTGACATTGGGTACAACCCCAGTCTTGTCGGTCACTCGGCATGCAGATCCCTGATCTCCAAAGAGTCTGGGTTAGTGAAGGCTTAGAGTTACCGGGTCAGACTACTGCCTGCCAACCTTAGACAGGAGGGGCTGGGGAAGGGGGGCACTGTTGGAACGCCATTCAGTGTCCCCTGGTCCACCTGGAACGGAAGCTCAGTCCTGGAGGACACCCGGCTCCTCTTCAGTAGGGGTTCCCATGATGCAGTCTCCCAGACAGCGTGAGAGGTTTCTGCCTGGCTGAGGCCACACCATCCGGGAAGGCGGACGTGTTCGGCATCCTGCCAGGCTGCTTGCTCTGGCTCAGTCAGCGTGGCGGGCAGCTGCCACCTACACTGTCCCCATGGCTTTCATCTCTCTCCTTTCCCAGCCCCCAACATGCAACATCCAGGGTCTCAGGTCCCTCCTCTCCTACATCCACTTTAATTAAAATTCAAGGGCATACAGATAGACATTGGAAGGGAAGCTCTTCTCCATGCTCCTGACTTCGGACCCCTCAGTGCTTGTCACGAAAGCATTGTGGATGATACAGGACATTTATTTAGTTTTCAGACCATCCTTGGCACCAAACACCCACCTAGAGGGTGAGAGAGTACTTCACAAAGAGGGACTGGGTGGTTGCTAGGAAAAATTTAGCTACGCACACTTGGCGTTTTAATAGTGATGCAAGCCACCCCTAAGTACCCTGTGGGTCAAAGAGGGCTCCGAGCTCTCAGTAGTCCTGTAAAACTAGGCACACAACACCAGTCTGAAGAAGAGATAACCAAAAAGGCAGAGGAGGGCCAAACCCACAGCCAGACAGCTCTAACTGAACCCTGACCCGGCTGACCACCACTGGCCTCTCTCAGATGCTGTAGGGATTGTCTCTCAGGCTGCTTGCCCCACATGTGCAGTCGGCAGAAGAGGCAGAAAAATTACATTTCACTTGGAAAGCCAGCCTGCTCAACCTCCTCGGGCCTTGAACTTCTGGCTCCAGCCACAAGTCTTGTTTACTAAGATGCCCTTGGATGCCCCTGTCCCGTGCCCAGACGTTGTTTAGGGAGTCTCCCTCAGCATCCTAAGGCTCCACTCCCCGCTGCAGGATTGTGGGTTTTGAGCTACTTTGGGCAGCTCCTCTGAGTGCCAGGGGACAGATGACTGTAACATCAATGCCACAGACTGGTCAAGGCCTGGGATGCCCGCAGGGCAGAGGGGTAGCCCAGGCCCATCTCTCTCCATGCTTTAGGTTCCTGCACAGTCCGGACACTAGCAGACCTTGATGTTTCTTCCGCAGGAAGCACTAGCAGTATCAAACTTGGACCCCGGCCCACAGGGCCACCAGCAAAGAGAGACTTCAGGGGCAACTCGGAGGTCGTGACCCAGTGCCCAGGCCCCGCCTCTGTCATAACCTTTTTCAAAACTAGAAGGAAGCTGGCTGGGCAGAAGGGCGTGATGGAAGGAGATGGGTCCGGAAGGAACTTCAGGTGCAAGGTCCCCTGAGGTGTGACCAAGGGAGGACATAATGCCGTGATCCGGCTCGGCCAAGGCCACCCGCGTCTGTCCCCTTCTAGAGCCTGCGTCCCGCCCTCGCAGCTCGGATGCAGGGGATCTTGCACTGTGCGAGGGTACCCATCCTCCCCGGACAAGGGGTGCGGCAACCATCCGGTGCCTGGGAGGGCGGAAGGGAGAGGCGGCGCGACTGGGGCCGCGCGCCGCAGACAAAGGCTCCGACAGGTCCCCGCCGGCGTCTCCCTGCCACCTCCGTGGCGACACTCACCTCGGGCGGCCCCAGGCTGGGATCCTCGCTGCCTGCCTGCCGCCCGCGCCCGGACCCTTTGCGCTGTGCCCCGCTTCTCGAGGCTTGGGACCGGGCGCGGCGGGCGTCCTGCTCGGTGTCCCGGTCCGCGGGCCCGGGTCCGTGAGCGCGTGCTGGGGGCGCAGCAGCTGCAGCGAGCTAGCCCGGCCCACGCCCCGCCCGCCCTCCTAGCTCCGCCCTCCTAGCTCCGCCCACCGCGTGACTCCGCCCAAGTCCCGCCTCCAACCACACTTTTCACCATCCAGATGCCCCGCCCACCCTCGTGGCCCCGCCCCTCACACCCCGCCCACTCCACAGGGCTCCACCCAGGTCCGGCCTCCAGTGGGGCCTACGGCCACTCAGTCTCCCAGTCTCCCTGCCCACGCTACATCCACTCTGTATAAATCCGCCCCTAAACCCCTCTTTCTCTCCTATACACTCCGCCCAATCTCTACCTGCGCTCTCCGCCCCTGGCCCTACCCAGTCTTTACCATATTCCCCGCCCCATTTTCTTTACCTATGCTCCACTCACTCTATATGACCCCGCCTCTGGCTCCGCCTCTGAACTGCCCACTCTAATGCCCCCAAGCCTCTTTGCTGTCTTCACCCTCGTTCCTTCTGTGCCCTTAGCCAGCCCCAACCCAGACCACAGAGCCTGCCCCCTTTCCCTGCCTTCCTCTCCGCTGGCCCTAGCCTCACCTCTATTCTTTCTTCACCCCTATTCCTTCCCCGCTTCCCTTGATGCGTGCTGGGCCCTTCTTCCATCCCCCTCTTCCCCTGCTCCTACTTCATTTGCCTAGTTCCACCCCCATTATTCCCACATGCTCCACTCTCCTCCTCTGGGCCCACTTCGTCCCACCTACCTGGCCTCACCTCTAGCCCTCATACATGACTTCTTATTCACTACCTGCTAGCTCCGCCCCATCACTTCCCTGTGCCACGCCCCCATGGCCCCTCCCACAGCCTTCACACCAGCCCTGCCTCTCTGCCCCGCCTCCCACTCCCATGCTTGTTTCCCCCACACTACCACTCCCCGACGGCGTGGACTCATCCTATGCTGGACCGTGGCTTTCAGCATAAGCGCTGCCTCTACCCATTCACACTCCACTTGTCTTTGCCCACTTCTCTCCACTCTCAGGTTACAGTATCTGACAGTCTAGCATACAGGAAGGTTTGGTGTCTTAGCTGGCCGTCCTCACTTCTCAGTCCCTTCACGATTCTTGCCAGGCTTAGTCTCCTGGAGCTCTAGGTGATCTGCGACAATCTGGGGCTGGCACTGATTGCTTCAGTAGGGCCTATTCTGACCCTGGTCCTGGCCACATGCCCCATGGGGGCCATAAAGATAAGACCAGGAATTAAGTGGGAACAGTACCCTAAGTCCTTACAAACTGGGACCTGTTAATGGGGGCCAGGAGTCTTCAGGACCGAGGCACAGAGAGATGCATTTGTCTGGATACCCCTCCTCTTGCCTGCATTCCCACTTCTTCGTGGAAGCCTGCTTGGTTCTACCCATGCCTGGGGGCTTTCTTGTCATCTTGCTAGCCTCTCTCTCACAGAGCAAAGTTCCTAGAAGTGTCTGTTTTTTTTTAATGGTCTCTTCTTACCGTAGTTCAGGTTGGTCTAGGATTCAGGGTTCTTGTGCCTCAGCCTCTAGAGTGTTGGAATGACAGGTGTGTATTACCATACATACCAGGGAACAGTGTGTGCCCCCTGACCTTCTTTCACAACTCTGTAAGCCACAGAGGTGACCTGTTGGAGGCTCCAGTGAGTTATAACAATGTCAATGTGCAAGCCCCCAAGGCTTTGCATAGTCTACAGCTCTGGGGGTATGATTGTAGCTCAGTACTATTTAAACTACGTGTGGTGCCTCATGTCTGTTATCCCAGCACTTGGAAAGTGCAGGCAGGTTGAGGCCAGCCTGGGCTACAGAGACCCTGCCCTTACTCCTACCCCACCATGGAACTAAAGGAGGAAGGAAAGGAGAGAAGGAAAGAGTGAAGGAGAGAGAGTGGGAGAGAGAGAGAGAGAGAGAGAGAGAGGGAGAGAGAGAGAGAGAGAGATGGAGTCAAGACATGAAATCAGGCAGGGACAGGAAGTAGTTGGGGATATATTTTGTCAATGAAGGGGACAAGACTAGATCCCATTTTAATGTCTTCTTCTTCATGAGAGGATGAAGCAGGAGGATCAAAAGTTGAGGTTAGTCTAGTTATAGGGTGAGTTGAAGGCCAGCCTGAGCAGGTTAGAGTGATGCTATTGTAAAATGAAAGGTAAAAAGAGAGCTGTGAGTTTGGATCAGTAGTATGGCATCTGCCTAGAATCCCCCAGTGAGGGGCTGGGGTGTGGCTCAGTGGTAGAGCCCCTGCCTAGCAAGAGGGTCTTGGTACCATCCCCAGAAGTGCAAATTGAATAAGTAAATAAACAAACCCCTTCCTGGTTCAAATGTCAATTGGGACAACTCTTCTGGAATGTACACTGACCTTAAAAAAAAAAAAAAAAACAACAAAAACACCCTGTTGGTCCAGAAAATCTAACCCAAAGAATTAGTTCTAAATATAGAAAGGCTTTACATGCTAAGATGTTGGTGGCAATAGCAAGCACTGCAGGTGGCTGAGGAGCACAAGAAGGTGCGGATGTCACATGCCTCCCAGCAGGGAACAATAAGAACGCTATATTGAAAAACCCAGGAAAATCAGTGCAATCATGTGTAAGCTCTCCAGCGAAATCTTAAGCCCCCAAGATATGTACATGGTTAGAAAGGATTTAGAATAATATGGAAAGCCAGAAGTATGAAAGTGTGAAGTGACACAGAAATAGGAAGTGGGACAGAATCCAGAAGATGACTTCCACTCTCTCAGTCTAGAAAAACCAGAGGAGCAGGGTAAAGTGGCTTTCTGGGAAATGACAAATGAGCAGAAACCTGCCATCAGAAGAGAAAGAACTAGGAGGCTGGGGAGATGGCTCAATTAATAACATACTTGCTGGGCAAGCATGAGGACTCAAGTTAAAAAATCCCTAGAGCCCACATTAAAAATGGTGACATGTGCCTGTAATCCCAGCACTGGGAGGAAGAGATGAGAGAGAGAGAGAGAGAGAGAGAGAGAGGGGGGGGGGGGAGGGGAGAGGGGAGGAGAGGGGACAGGAGAGAGGGGACAGGAGAGAGGGGACAGGAGAGAGGAGAGAGGAGAGAGGAGAGAGGAGAGAGGAGAGAGGAGAGAGGAGAGAGGAGAGAGGAGAGAGGAGAGAGGAGAGAGGAGAGAGGAGAGAGGAGAGAGGAGAGAGGAGAGAGGAGAGAGGAGAGAGGAGAGAGGAGAGAGGAGAGAGGAGAGAGGAGAGAGGAGGAGAAAGGAGAGAGGAGGAGAAAGGAGAGAGGAGAGAGGAGAGAGGAGAGAGGAGAGAGGAGAGAGGAGAGAGGAGAGAGGAGAGAGGAGAGAGGAGAGAGAGAGACCCTGTGGCTAACTCTCTGCCATTCTAGCCATGTCAACTAGCTCTAGGTTCAGTGAGAGATTCTGTCTCAATAAATATGGTGGGACTGACAAGATGTCTCAGTGACACACTACACACACAGACTCACACACACATACACGTGCACGGTGGACACATGCACAGACACACACACATACATGCACACACACAGACACACATATGCACGTGCACACACATGCACACATGTGCACAAACACATACACATGGACACACACACATGGACACACACATGGACACACACATGCACAGACACACAAATGCACATGCACATACACATACATGCATGCACACAGACATGCACACATATATGCACACATGCACGTGCACACACATACACATGCACACATGCGCACAAACACACACACGGACACACATGCATGGACACACACACACAAAGAAACTTACGTAGAATAAGATCTGGAGTCTAGAGAGACTAGTATAATAAAGAATTCTTATTTCTCTGCTCCCACACACTGGGCTTTAAGTCATAAGGAGATCCTATGAAAGTTTTAAAAGTGGAGGAACCCGAGTTCTTAAAAGCACAGGGAGAAAAAGATGCTTCAACTCCATGAAGGTTACCCTAAGAAAACAACAGTCCATCTTTGAATAATAGCAGAAAAATCTAACTATAGCAACAAGAGCTGAGGGCATTTTGGAAAACAGGGATATGCTACACTGCAAGTGACAGGGGTCTCTCTAAAGAATACATATATATTTTTTAATTTTATGCTTGTGCTTTGTCTGCACATTTAGATGTACATCTGTGTCTACCTACTGCCCAAGCTGGTCAGAAAGGAGCATTGTGTCCCCTGGAACTGAAATTACAGTTGTGACTCACCATGTGTGTGCTGGGATTGAGCCCAGGGACCTCTGCAAGAACAAGTATCTTAACAACAGAGCCATCTCTACAGCTTCCCACCCCGTGTGTGTGTGTGTGTGTGTGTGTGTGTGCATATGAGTGTATAAGATGAACGTCACACACTCTAGGTAAGTACTCTACCACTGAGCCACACCCCAGTACTTAGTCATTAGCTTATGGGAAGGAGGAAATCATAATTATCTACATAGTTACTAAAAAGAAAAAAAACCCCTTTGATTAAATGTAATATGGTTGGCAATGTAATTCAGTTAGTTGGGTAAATACAACATGACTTTGCATGTGTGAAGCCATGAGTTCAATCCTCCAGCACTTCAATAAAATGGAGTACGATGGTACAGACCTGCAATTCTAACACTTGAGAGGTAGAAGCAGAAGGAACTGAAGTCTAAAGCTATCCTTGGCTACGTAGAAACTTTGAGGACAGCCTGAACTACATGAGACCCTGTCTTCCATTCCTGAAAGGGGCGGGGGTGGGGGCTGGAGAGACAACAGCTCAGCGGTTAAGAGCACTGACTGCTCTTCCAGAGGTCCTGAGTTCAATTCCCAGCAACCACATGGTGGCTCACAACCATCTGTAACAGGATCTGATGCCCTCTTCATACATGTCTGAAGACAGCAACAGTGTACTCATATAAATAAAATTTTTTAAAAACTGGAGAAAAAACATATGGAAGGGTGTGTTCAGGTTCTATACAAAGCACGGCACCATTTAACAAGCCGCCTTGGATTCTGGTGCCAGAAGGGTTTTATATAGAACCCCTTGCGGATACCAAGGGACAACTGTACATTTTATTCATAGTAGTAAACTGGAGACAGGCCATGTGTTACGCACAGGAGATGGAGCCAGCCTGCAGCACGCCCACACATGGTGCCCATTTGGGATGTAAAGGAAAGCTTTCCATGTGCCCTGCACCTGTGTGTGCCTCGAACAGACACCATGTGGTCCCATTTCTGCAAATTTCTAGAACAGAGAGGAGTACTCTAAAGCAATCAGATGCTGGCTGCCCTCTGTGGGGATTTGGGGGAGAGGCAGGGCTGGAGGGAGCTATGGGGGGGGGGTCCGTGTCCTGGTAACACATGTCTTGCACATTGCAAGCATTTGTCAAAACTCAGCAGAAGTGCTGGTGCTGCCTGGTAATATGTCCCTGTCATCCCAGCCCTCCAGAGGTGGAGGCAGGAGGATGAGGGGTTCAAGGTCATCCTTGGTTATGTAGTCAGTTTGAGATCAAAATGAAAAGTGTCTGAAAACAACAAAACAAAGCAAACCAGCCAAACCAGAGGTGGAGAGATGACCCAGAGGGTACGAGTACTTCTGCACAAGGACGAGGACCTAAGTTTGGATCCCCAAGCACACGGTTAAAAAGCCAGGCACCCTGGATGCTCAGCCCTGTGGTGGTGATGGACAAAGCAGGATGGGTGGGGCTTGGTGGTGATGGACACAAAGGAGGGTGGGCGGGGCTTGCTGGCGGCCTGTCTAGCCTTTGGCTGAGTGCAAGACACTGCCTCAAGAGAGTAACCCAGAGAGTGACAGAGCAGGACACCTGATGTCTTCCTATGCTCTCCACTCCAACAAGAGCATGCACCTGCACCCATATGTACAGACAGCACACATGCATGTGACACAAACGTGGTGGTGCACACCTACAACCCCAGCACTTGGGAGGTCGAGGCAGGCTGTTCAGAAGTTCAAAAGTCAGAACTCTGCTCCAGTCTGGGTTTCTCTCTCTCTCTCTCTCTCTCTCTCTCTCTCTCTCTCTCTCTCACACACACACACACACACACACACACACACATACATGCATACATACATACACACATAAACACATACATGCATGCATACACACACACGCATGCATGCATGCATGCATACATACATGTACACATGCATGCACACAAATAAACACAGACACACATGAGAGAACAGTCCAGTTCACAGTAATATTTAGCACCTTCACATCTGCAATTGTTCTCTCTCTGTCTCTCTCTCCCATCTCTCCCTCCTTTCTTTTTTCCCTTCCTTCTTTCTACTTTTTTCCCTGACGGTTTCAACATTTAGCCAAGGTTAACCTTGAACTTGCAATCTTCTTGCATCAGACTCTTAAGTACAGGGATGGTAGGCCTGAGCCTTTGAAATCCATTTAATGTAAGTTGGGCCCGAGGCTGGCTGTGCAATGGGGAGGTGGGTTGATGGTTGAGAGAAGAGACAGAATAGACTGTGAGCACCCATGGCAACTCTTGTCGCTTTCACTTATGCTTAACATTTTCATAATAAAACGGTAGCGGAGGGAGGCTGAGATGGCTCAGTGGGTAAAGGTGCTGACTTCAAGCCTGGTGACCTGAGTTCAATTCCAGCACCCACACAGTGCAAAAAGAAGTCTGACTCCTGATGTTGTCTTCTGACTTCCCCAAGTGTATGCTCCCCAGATCAAGTGAATGCAGTTTCAAAGATGTGAGAGAGAGAGAGAGAGAGAGAGAGAGAGAGAGAGAGAGAGAGAGAGAGAGAGAGAACCAGCCACCCTAGGGTACCCCCATCACCCTCAAGTCCTTTCAGGTCCCCTCCCCCGCCGGCTGCTTTCTGTGGACACAAACCCAATTTATTCCCAACTTATTAGCTTAAGGCCATTAGGATCTTTCCCATCAACCCACAAGCAGCCAGAAGCCTGGGTAGGAGGCCTGCTCAGGACACTGTGAGGGAGAGAGGGGGGACCATTGCTATGGTCACAGTGAGCCCGTGTGGGTGTGGCCTTCATACTGACACCTGCTCTTGTTCTCAGGGACTGTGGTGCTCAGAGAATGCTTTCATAGATCACAGATGACAAGAAGCCAGCTGGTAAAAAGGGGAAGCGAGGGAGATGGTGGGTGTTTTATAATAAAACACAGTGACACATCCCTGAAACAATTAGCCACATGTATCCTCATAGCAACCCAGAACTTGGAGCGTCTGGGCTCCCTTTGGGTACACCAAATCAGAGGGATCAAAACCTGGCCTCGGGGAGAAGTGTCCCCTGCGGATTTGCGGAGGGACTGACCTGCCTGAGCTGCTGCCTGGGACCTGAGGAGCAACTCCTGTGCGGCCCGGCCGGAACTCCAGCACCATGGACAGAGTCCTAAGGCGTCTGGGTAGGGAGAGCACAGAGAAGAAACCAAAGCTTCAGAGTAGCTCAGCAGTAAACCGCCTGCCTAGAATCCCCAGGGTACAGTTCAAAGGCAGAGAGCACTGGCTTAGCGTGTAAGAGACTTGCTGAGTGTGTAAGAGGCTGTGGGTTCAGTCCCCAGCACTGTGAAAATAATAAAGGCAGAACGCTTGCCTAGGTTATATAAAGCTCCGGGTTCAGGCCCCAGCCCGGGGGGCTGTGGTGTGGGGGAAGAATTCGTTTTTCCGGCTCAAAGTGATAGCACAGTGGTTAAGAACACTGGCTACTCTTCCCGGGGACCCAAGTTCAATTCCCAGCACCCACATGGTAGGTAGCTTACAACCAGCTGTAACCTCATTCCCAGGCATCTACAGGTATGGTGCACAAACATGCATGCAGTCAAAACACACATGCATCTAAAATTAAAAAAAAAAAAACAAAACAAAAGAAATTAAATGAGTTGTCCCATGCAATCCATTCAAACGATTTCTGAAGCACTTGGGTCCTAGGTTGTGAGAACACTATTCCAGCCCACAGCGCTGTTCATGCTTTTATCAGGGTGTGGTGACATACGCTTGTAATGTCAGCAGTTGGCAAGGTACAGGCAAGAGGATCAGGAATTTAAGGACAACTGGTCTATACAGTGAGTTCTTGGCTATCCTTGTCTCAAAAAGGGCAAAAAAAAAAAAAAAAAAAAAAAAAAAAAAAAAAAACAAGAAATAAAAATAAAACAAAGAAACGGGAAGAAAACATTTTAAAATAAAAGCCAAGAAAGGGAAGAAGGAAGGAAAGAAAGAAGGAAGGGAGCCACAGAGGTAGGGACTGTCCTGGGAGCGCAGGGGCAGGCTGCCTGGGCACACTGCCAGGCTCACGGGGTGGGTGTGGGGGTGGGGAGAGCATCCTCTGCTGCGATCTGCATTTTGCTGTTGGGAGGGAGTTATCACAGAGGACAGCCCAGCATCTTGGAGGAGCTTGTCCAACTCACGCTGCAGCAGGGCAGATGTACACCCTTCCCCACCCCCAAATCTATTAGTCCAGAGATCCCTTGAGCCCACCCCCCCCCCAAGACTACTAGGCCTGGCAATCAGACAGTTGTGTCCCCTAACCTCACATCAGCTTCTTCCTAAGACTGAGACTCAACCTAGTGAGGTGGATAAGGACTCTTAAGGGCGGCTAGGGCCGCGGGCCACTGCTGGAGGCCGGCTCAGCATCCTGGAGCTGTCTGGCTCAGCTCCAAGGGCTTTTAGTTGGAAATAACTCTTCATTACTGGCTGCTGTGGGTGAGGATGGCAGGGTTGAGGGGGGGGGGAACACCTTAGGGGGCACTAGCCTTGTTGCTGACCCTGGAACGCTTGGCCGTATCACTTCCTGCTGCTCACTGTAGTTCTGTATTCCTGTGAATTCTGGCTTTCGGGGACCCTCGGACATCTCCCCAGCCTATCCCTTGAAGCCTGGCTGTACATCAGTTGCTTGTGGCTTCCCCATCTATGGTCTTCTTAATCTCTCCTTTCTCCTCCCCTCTCCTCCCTCCTCCCCTCTCCTCCCTTCTTTGGTACATAGCCTGGACTGGTCTTGAATTTCTGATCCTTCTGACTCCCCGTCAGTGCCGGGGGTTTCAGCCGTACCCATACAGAGCTTCTCGGTCTGTTTTGTTCACATTATTCCCAAAGTGTCTCCCTCCTCCAGTCCCCTCACATTGGCTCCCTTTCTACTCCTTCACTGTAAGTTCCAGCATACTCCACCTCCCACAGGAACCCTCCTGTGACTTCCCTTTGACACTGGGATGAGGCCCAGAGAGGGGAAGGCATTTATTCAAGGTCACACAGCAGAGGAAGTAAGAATGATCCGAAAAAGGCTTCGCTGGTGAAAGAGGATGACAAGAGATCCCCCGAAGTGACCACCCACCCCCAGATGAAGGGAGGTAAGAGCACCAGACTCCCACATACAACTTCGTTTTCCAGAAAGCTCATAAGCGTGTCCATTTCACAGGCAAGAAAACTGATGCCAGAGACCCCCCCACCCCAGACCGACCCCATGGGAGTGGCAGAGGGAAGAATAGTCTCCAGCCTGCCTAGCCTACACTGCACCCTCTCATGGCTCGTTGCTGGCCGAGAGACTCCCGGCTCTCTCACACACATACACACACACACACACACACACACACACACACACACTCGGGGAGTCTTGCTTACCCGAGTCTGTCTGTGCTCCCTCCCAGACTTCTCGTGGTGTCAGGTCTATGTGAGCCACACACGCACGCGGCTTGAGAAAGCTCTTCTACTCTCTATTTACAAGAGCAGGCTTCTGAGCGAATGAGCCAGGGAAAATGTTTGGCTTCCGTGGGTGGGAGCTGGGGCCATCTGTTCCCAGGCGCTGAGAAAACACCGTAGCTGTCGCTACAGCCCTGGTGCCCAGCAGAGCCTTGCCGAGTGGGGCTCTGGCACCCATGGGCTGTATGTCCTAAGACGGGGCACGCACTCTCTGTGGGGCTCAGTGTCTCATCAAGTGTGACTTGATGGGTGTCTCATCAAGCTATGTGACTCCAGTGTCCTCTCTGTGCCTCGCTGTTGCTCTCTTCTTATAACCTTCTTTTTTTTCGTACTTACACCCTGTGAAACCAAGTGCCCCCCACGTGGAACAGGTCACTGACATCTGTGATGCGGGCTCTCTAGGACCAGCTTTTAGGCTTTTATGACTACTGGCCTCATTTGTTCCCAGGCTGAAAATAGCTTTATTGTTTCCTCTGAAAATAAAGAGAGCCATTTTCCAATCCAAAAAGTTATGATGTAGGAGGGTAAATGGAGAGAGAGAGAGAAAGTCCCTTCCATCAGGGGAAACATCTGTTGAGGAGTGACTTTATAGATGACTCTCTAAATGGTTTGCTGTGTCTAGGGCTCAGGATGAGGAGAATGAACTAAATATTTTGAGACCCACAGGGGTTGGGGAATATAGCTAAGAGATAGAGCCCCTGCCTAGAATCCCCGAGTGAGGGGCTGGGGGCGTGGCTCAGTGGTAGAGTCCCTGCCTAGAATCCCCCAGGAAGGGGCTGGGGGCGTGGCTCAGAGATAGAGCCCCTGCCTAGAATCCCCCCAGTGAGGGGCTGGGGTGTGGCTCAGTGGTAGAGCCCCTGCCTAGAATCCCCCAGGGAGGGGCTGGGGGCGTGGCTCAGTGGTAGAGCCCCTGCCTAGAATTTCCCAGTGATTCCAGTGATCCCAAGGATGGGGCCAGTGAGCTAGAGGTTTTTATTTTTGTTTTTGTTGTTATTTTGTTTTGTTTTCTAGCATGGGCAAGACCATAGGTTTGATTCTTTGCAACACAGATAGAGAAGGGAGGGGGAGAGAGAGAGACAGAGGCAAAGACAGAGATAGACAGATAGACAGACAGGAACTACCTCTCCCACTCCTGGAGCCTTCAGTTCCCTGTCAGGACCTTTGTAGACTGTAGCCCCAACAGTGTGGTCCCATAAGCCCTGCCTTTTGTCTCACACTCCAGAGAGAAGAAAGATAACAGGTTATAACACTTGTCCTGTCCTCACTGTGTAACCTAAGACAAGTGCTCTCAGCTGTGTCACCCGTGTATCAGGATATCACATCAGGATGGAGGTCACCTTAATTGATATGTGACAACTATTGATCCATCAATTTGGTCAAGTAAGTCCTAGATGGTCAGTAGCACAAACAGGTGACCTGGGCATTGTGTAACTTGGCACAAAACCATTGTGTGGAGGGTGTGGGGCAATGGGGGAGACACTTGTCTGTGGGGAAGGTCTGTGTCCTGTGGGTGAGGCCTGAGCCCTCTGAGTGAGGCCTATGCCCTGTGGGTGAGGCCTATGCCTTCTGAGTGAGGCCTGAGCCCTGTGGGTGAGGCCTGTGCCTGTGGGTGAGGCCTGTACTGGTGGGTCAGGTCAGTACTTGTTGAGTGAGCATCTTTGGGAGGCTAGAGTCTGCCTCTTGAGCATCCCTGAGGCAAATGTAGACACCTGCCCTGGCCACTTCCATTTGAGAACACCAGCTAGAGCTGTGAGCACCAGCTCCGGAGACCTGATTACATTTTTTTCAGGAAAAGTTTCAAGAGGACTGTTAAATTCCAATCTAATTAAAAATTAAGCTGATTAAACTCACAGGAGGGGCCCACGCTCTGAGTCGTCAGTGTAGGAAAGGTTATTTCTACACTTCCCTTTGTGGTGGAGGCACCAGGTCTGTTTCCTGTTCTACATTCCATGATGCTGAATGCTGTGGTTACCTTCAGGTCAGCCATGGTGTGTGTGGCACATCACAGCAATGGACCAGTACTTGGGCTGGTGAGGTGGCCCTGTGGGTAAGGTCATTGGCTGACAAGTCAAACAACTTGGGTTCAATCTTTGGAAGCCACATGAAATAAAAAGAATTTAACTTCTGCATCTTGTCCTCTGACGTCCATATATGTCCATATATGCACTGTCACACACATGCACCGACACCAACGCACACACACACACACACACACACACACACACATGCATGCACGCATGCACACTAAAAATGTAATTGAAAAGTTATCCAATGATGAAAATCAGGGCTTTTCTCACCAAACAGTCCATTGTCATCTCCATACTACTGTTAATCTTCCACACTGAGGGCGTCTCGTCATCATCTATATGAGTGTCCCCTAAATACATCACAGGTCCCTGTCTGCCACCTGGACAACTGTGACCTTCTCTAGGCCCCTTGGTAGCTCCCTGCCCCTTTAGGACACTTCTCTGCACAGAATGTCTCCCAGAACAAAGCTAAGCGGGTTACCTGAGTCTCTGAACGTCTCTGTGACTCCCACTTACGCTCAGCCCACCAAAGCCTCAAGGTCTGGCAAGGCAGGTCATTGTGACTTTGCAAATCTCCATCACTGTCCAGACAGCCAATCAGACGCAGCTAAGCAGTCTGTGGAAGACCGGGTTCGGGTGTCCTGCCGTTTAGACCCCTTTGGGACGTTAAGTCTTGGTCGGAGCAGTCCTGAGCCTCCCTGCTTGGATTCGGTTGCTGCTTGTGTTCTTTGGGCTGAGAGTAAACCAGGATGTGCGTTTCAGGGAACAGAATCAGAGCAGACTGGTAGGAAAGGAAAAATGGGGGTGTCAGGTGGCCCTGAGCTGACCAAGAGCAGCAACTGGGGCCAGATCACCAATTCCACTAGTCCTTCCAAGTTGTTAAGAGACAGATGGGCAAATGTATCCACTTCACAGTGTGCCTGTTACCTTGATAGAGACAGGGTCTCAAGTAGCCTACAATAGCCTTCAATTTACTGTGCAGGCGAGGATGGCCTTGAATTTCTGATTCTCCCTTCTCTACCTTGAGTGTTGGAAGTACAGGTATGCACCACACCAGTTTTATGGGGTGCTGGGGATTCAACACAGAGCTTCATGTATGCCAGGAAAGCACGCTTGCAACCACGCTAGCAACCACACTGCATTGTACCACTTAACTACGGAGTGTGAGCCTTTCACCTTTTGATTCCCAGCCTTGCTTATGTAGGGCGAAGCCTTACACTCTCTGATTTTGTTTTTGCTGCTTGGCTGGACCCTTCCTCTCAGCTGTCAGGATTCTCAGAGGTTTGCAGTGGGTATGAATATGAGCCGTGAGCATTGCTGGCGCTGGAGACATCTCCCAGGCTGCAGACCCAGGGGGAGCACGGCTGCGTTGGCAGGAGGAGTTTATCTTGGCTGAATTCTCTAATCCTCCTTAAGGATTAAGAAAACGTGATGTGCCTCCCTTGATAATGTCCTTTAAAGATTTAATAGGTTTCAGGCTTTCCAAAAGAAAGCCCTGGATGAGGCATTTGAAGGAGTTACTTAAGCTCCTGACTCCGTGTGTGACCTTGGTCTCTCTCTCTCTCTCTCTCTCTCTCTCTCTCTCTCTCTCTCTCTCTCTCTCTCTCTCTCTCTCTCTTTCTCTCTCTCTCTCTCTCTCTCTCTCGTCTAGGAGGCCTGAATTGTGTGGCTATAGCCTCAGTAATGAGCTGGGTAGTGGTAGAGCTAGCTCAGTGGTAGAGCCCCTGCCTAGAATCCCCCAGGGAGGGGCTGGGGTGTGGATCAGTGGTAGAGCCCCTGCCTAGAATCCCCCAGGGAGGGGCTGGGGGCATGGCTCAGTGGTAGAGCCCCTGCCTAGAATCCCCCAGTGAGGGGCTGGGGTGTGGCTCAGTGGTAGAGCCTAGAATGCTGTAGTTAGGGTATGAATGTTACTCAACAAATGAATGTATTGATCCACTGATGGGTTCAGAGATGAAACAGCGGTTTGGAGATGGGACCTGGTTAGAAGTAGATCATTGTATACGAGGGTGGGACACAGTCATGAAAGATATGTCTTCTTTCCCATCCGTTGTTGCCTTTTGGGAGTTCTCGGGTCTCTCTGTCTCTGTCTCCCTCTCTCTCTCTCTGCTTCCTGGCTGCTATGAGGTGAGCAGGTCTCCTCCATCCACGCTCTTTGGATGCTGTCTGCTTTCCCTCAGGCCCAAAGCAAGAGCGCCTGCTGAGCGGGGACTGGATTTAACAGGCTCCAGGCTTCCTAAGAGAAAGCCCTGGAAGCCAAATCAACTCTTTCCTCCTGAAGGTTGTTTCCCTTCGGGATTTTGTCACAGCAACCGACATAGGTATAGGAGAGGCTGGGCCTTAAAAGTGGCTGGAACCAGGGAGGAGAATCAGAGGACCTTCTCTGTCTCAGAGCACCCACATCTTCTGCTTCATAGGAGCACTCCATTCCCAGCCAGCTTGACTGCCCTCTTCTGCTTTCAATGTGCAAGAGGTGAAGGGCAGGGTGGTGGGTAGGGGTTGAGGAGGGAGCTTTGCCTAAAAGGAACTAAATGACTGTCTAGGAGGGTTGGGGTCCCTGCACTTGGGGTGATGGAGGACTGCTTTGTACCATCTAGAACAAGGCTGGGAATCACAGGGCTTCTTCACAGGGGTTGCCCAAGACCAGGTAAGAACACAGTTATTTACATTACAAATCATAACAGGAGCAAAATTACAGCTATGAAGTTTCAAGAAAATCATTTTATCGGTGTGTGATGGTGATGGGGGGGGGTGTTCACTGTAACACAAGGAACCTCATTAAAGGGTAGCAGCATTAGGAAGTCTGAGAACCGCCAATCTGGAATGTTCTCTGGAGGGAACTGAGAGTCTGAAGTTTGGGTGAACGGGAGTCCAGGAGTTTAGTGGGAGACGGAGCCGAATCTATTCTAGTCTCTTTGATCTTTATCTGTATTGTTAATTCCATGACAACAGAAGACAGCACTTTCATGCCGGGAGTGCGTTTTTGAAACAACATCGGTAATTTTTTGTTATCTCTGCAGACAGTTCCGACTGCTCCTTCTCTCAGGGTGTGACAGGCATAGTGGGACTCTTAGGGGTCCTGAAGCCCCCCAGGTGGGTCACTGCCCTAGTCTAGGGCCCCTGGGGTAGGGGCTAGCCAGGCCACTTTGTATTCCTTCTGTTGCCTCCTGCGATGCCCCCCTCCTTCTCATCAGCTTTGCCTCTTGAAGGACATTTGAGAGCACAGAGAGCTTTGTGGGAAAGCCTCACCCGTATTCTCACTGTCATTTAAAAGGGTCATCTTCAACTTGAGAGGCCACAAACAGCGAGGCAGGCCCCTCACATACATGTTTAGTGCCACCTGTATACAGGGCAGCGCATGCTGAGTTACACACAGACACACTACCCAGGGACATCAAGCACAGGGATACACACACACACACACACACACACACACACACACACACACACTGACTCTCATATACAGAGTCACAATGACAGCTATAAGCCAGAAACGGTGACATGCATGTATACAGTAACACGTGGCACAGTCACACACAAACATGTTCACACCCATACATAAGCCACACACAGGCACAGGGATGCAGAGTGACTCAAGGACACATTCTCACACATAAATGTACATCAATCCAGCTTGAATCACACATGTACATTTTTATATGTAATAAGTTACATGCACAAACACGTACCCATACATACAGCCTTATATAAATTTTCGCACACACACACACAAGGAATATTGGCTGTTCACATGAGAGTAGCTTTCCATCTCCCCATCTTTCAGGCAAGAGCGTTCAAGCCTAGGTCCCAGGTGAGGGTGCAGGGCACAAAAGTCCCCACAGAAGCTGTTTCTCAGCAAGTCTTCCACTGGCTTCCTGTCACCATGGGTCTTCTGTGCTTTGGCTTGCCACGGTGTCCCTTGACCTGTGGCCCACAGGACTCAGAGGCTGTGTGGCCAAGTCTGGCCCTCCAACGTGTGGGCTCCCTGTTGAGACTGCCTCAGGGCTGTATCCCTGGTGCTGAGCCTGACAGGAGACGGATTTCCTTTCAGACATTTCATGCTTCATGACATCAGAGATTTGTAACCATTGTGTGACTTTTCTGATAAGTGGCTCCTTTTTTTAAAAAAATGTTTATTTATATTTTATGTGCATTTTACCTCCATTTATGTCTGAGTGAGGGTGTCAGATGCCCTGGAACTGGAGCTATAAACTGTAGTGAGCAGTCACGTGGGTGCTAAGCATGGAACCCAGGTCCTCTGGAAGAGCAGCCAGTGCCATTAACTGCTGAGCCACATCTCCAGCTCCCAGCAAGTAACTCTCATCAGTTTCTCTCTCTCGTTATTATTTTTAAAAGATTTATTGTTTATTTGTGTGTGTGCTGCAGAAACCAAAAGAGGGCATTGGATCCCCTGGAGCTGGAATTACAGGTGTTTGTGAGTTTCAGTCACCTGTTCTGGGAATAGAACTAAGGTCCTCAGAAAGAAGAACAAGCAGTCTTAACAAGTGAGCCATTTCTCCAGCCCATCATCACCACCACCACCCACCAACCACCACCACCATCATCATCAGGGTCTTACTCTGTAGCCCAGGCTAGCCTGATATTTATGGCACCGCTCCTATCTCAGTCTCCTGAGTGCTGGGATTATAAATGTAAACCACCCCACCCAGCTTTATTGGATTTTTTGGGGGGTTTTGACCTAAAAAGAAGGTTCTGACATCTTGTCTCCCTGGGGGGAAGGACTATTGACTGCACAAAAATAGCTTCAGCTTTCACAGCCTGGAAGGTGAGAGGGTGCAGCCCCAGGGCTTTCACCTACGAAGCAGGGAGAACACACACACACACACACACACACACACACACACATACACACACACTCACCTACGAAGCAGGGAGAACACACACACACACTCACCTACGAAGTAGGGAGAACACACACACATACACACACACACACACACACACACACACACAGAGCCCAGAGGTCAACCTTCAGTGTTATCCCCCACCTACCTTGACTGTACCAACAGTCTCTCACTAGGACCTGGGGCTTGCAAATCCAGCTCGACTGACTGGCGGGGAGCTCCAGGATCTTCCTGTTCCCATGCCTCAGTTCTGGGATTACAAGCATGCACCACCATGCTTGGCTTTCTATGGGATGTGCTGTGAATCAGACCCACATCTTCATGCTTCTGGGACAAGAACTTTAGCGGCGACCAATTGTCTTCACAGCCATGATGATGATGATGGTAATGGTTGTGGTGATGACCACAATGATCACAATTTGACAATTTAATAAATGTATACGACACATTTTGATTTTCTTCCCCACTACTCTCTCATTCCTCTCACATCTCTAGTGAACTCCTTCCCAACTGGCTCCCCTCTTAATTCTAATTTTTTCTTTTCTTTTCTCTTCTTTTCTTTCCTTTCCTTTCCTTTCATTTTGTTTTGTTTTTTTTCGAGACAGGGTTTCTCTGTGTAGCCCTGGCTGTCCTGGAACTCACTTTGTAGACCAGGCTGTCCTCGAACCCAGAAATCCGCCTGCCTCTGCCTCCCTAGTGCTGGGATTAAAGGCGTGCGCCACCACGCCTGGCTTATTTTATTTCCGACTCCCGAGTTTCATTAGGGCCTTGCAGGAACACAGCTTATTTACCAGAATGTGGTCTCCTCGCCAGAGGGTGCGCCGCTGAGGGAAATGGCCTCCCCTCCCCCAGCGCCATTAACAGGGAAGCACAGCTCAGATGGGCAAGGCTCATGGGCTCCTTCTCCCCGTGCTGGCGCGGTCACTGTCCTGTGTGAGTCTTATGCTGGTAACCATAGCTATCGTGAGGTCATGCATCCAGCAGCCATGTCACCCACTGAAGACTGTTTGCAGCTTTCCTCCGAGGAGTTTTATGGTTGTTACATTCTTTCTTCTCCCTCTGCTCTGACGCACTTTGAGCCTTATGGGGTTATAATGGATGTCCTGTTTAGAACTAAGCACTCAAAGGGCATTTATTCCCAGAACTTGGACCAGATGTGGGTCTCTAAAGTCACCTACAGTGACCTCAAACAGATCCTCTACCACTTGTCTACGGGTGAAAACATCATGGGCATTTAGAAGATACACCATGTCCATTTCCTAAAGCAACAATATTAAGTTCCTCTCCAGGGCATATGACCGCTCAATCCATAGGCCTTTGATTATAACAGGTGCTAACTCCCTCCTGTAGCGCACACTTCAAGTCCACTCTGAAAGGGGCAGGTTACTATGTAACAGTCATGCCACAGAGGCACCGGTACCTATATCTTGCCTGCTAGATTGCTCTTGTGGTTCACAGGGTTTTTCAGCCAGGTAAGACTAGTTAGTATGGGTTAGCTCCAGCCAGTGAAAGCCAGCCTCCAGGAAGGAAACTTCCAGATCAGGTCAAATGTGATCCCTTGCAACCCTGGTGTCTTTAAATGACCTCTGGCACCTAAAAACTCCCTGACAGACACTCGCTATTCTCCACAGCTCCACAGGTAGACAGTTACATTAACTGCAGACAGCGGCAAATCTGCCTCCTCATTCCCAATTTATAGTAAAAGCTTTACAACATAAAATTTCCCATTTTAGCCATGTTTGTGTGTATAGTTCAGCAGTGCCAAGCACATTCATGGTGTGGGGCACCTGCCTGTGACAGAGTATGTCACCATTCCAGACAGAAGTTCTGGGTACTGGTTACTCTTTTCTCTTCTTTTCTCTTCTTTTTCTCTTCTTTTCTCTTCTTTTCTTTTCTCTTCTATTTTCTTCCTTTCCTTTCTTTTCTTTTCCTTTTTTTAAATAAAAGAATTATTTATTTATTTATTTAATGTATGTGAGTACACTGTAGCTGTCTTCAGACACTCCAGAAGAGGGCATCGGATCTCATTACAAATGGTTGTGAGTCACCATGTGGTTGCTGGGAATTGAACTCAGGACCTCTGGAAGAGCAGTCTTAATGGCCGAGCCATCTCTCCAGCCCTGGTTACTCTTTTCTTTGCTGTGGCAACAGCTTAAAGGAGAAAGGTTTGGGTTGGCTCACAGTCTGAGAGTGCACAGTCCATCACTGTGGGGAAAACATGGTGGCAGGTCATGAGGCCACTGGAGGAGGAGAGACATGAATGCTGGTGCTCAGCTCAATCTCCCTTTTTGCTCCCACCCTGTGGATCAGTGCCATCCACATTCAGGGCGGGCTCAGGGTACATCTTCCTTGCTCAGTTAAACCTCGCTGAAAATACCCAGAGGTGCTTTGCTGCACATGAATGGGGACCTGAGTTCAGATCACCAGCACCTACAAATGTGGCTCCGTGTAACCTGAGTTTTGTGTAAGTAAGTGGGTTGGGGCGGGGTGTAGACAGAGAGATGACTTGGGCTTGACAGATGCCAACTGAGTTGCAGGTTCAACAAAGAGACCCTTCATCAAGGGGATATGGCAGAGAGTGATAATGCAGAACACTTGATATCCTCCTTGGGCCTGAGTGTGCACACACCACACACTCACACCTATATACACTCAAGAATAGGGAGGAGACATATGCACATCAATGTTCAATGACAAGTTTAAGCGTAAAGTTGAATGGCCACTGAAGACCAGAGTCCTCAGCAAAGTTCTGGAGACTTCTACGTACACACGTCTCCTCCTCACTGGCCTCTTCCTTTCTCCAGTTTATTTTCAGTACCCCAGAGCATTTGGGTTGCTATTGAGAACCTTCTCTGAGAGCTCTTTTGCAGTTAGCTCTCCCCCAGCTTATGCAAATCTCAAGCCCCCACACTGACTGCCACCAACAGAGATGGTGAATACCACAGACTGTTCTGGGTTTCATAGCCAACAGGAAACTTGGGACTTGGGGCTAGTTGGGGCATGAAGTGGTGTCTCTATAGTCTTCATTAAGCACCCAGCCCTGCACTTCGGGTACACTCCTAGACACGGGGCACCCCAGAGTGCTTCTTTGCTTTCTTGTTAAACTTCTGAGTGTGCTGGGTGGTGGTAGCCTATGCCTTTGATCCTAGTACTTGGGAGGCAGAGGCAGGTGGATCTCTCAGTTCAAGGCCAGCCAGGTCTGCAGAGTGAGTTCCAGGGCAGCCAGAGCTACAGAGAGAAACCCTGTCTCACCCCCCCCACCCCCGCGCCACCACCCCCCAAATTAAACCAGAACAAATCTTCTGAATGTGTTGACAATGTTCATGGTGAATCTACCAAAACCCCCACATAGCAAACAGAGATCAGACATTGCTGCATCTGCCCATCCATTGATGCCGGTCAGGGTCACCTCCTGCATGTATTGCTTCCCCTAGGGAGAGCTGGCTTCTCCCCTTAAATTCCTGCCCTGACCTAGATTGTCTTGATTTCTGGGTGAAGTCATGGTGGCTCTCAGCCAGTTCTGGACAAAGTTTGTAAGAATCTTGGCAACTTCTGTTTCTTCCAGTCTTCTGAAACAGCAGCTACTTAACCATCAGGCGGACTAGTTGAAGCAGTCGAGTGGAGAGGGAGACATCTGGGTGTTTCATAGCTGTGCTGCTCAAATGAACAAAGACCTTTTCAGACAGTGGTTCCCAACCTTTCTAATGCTGTGACCCTTTAATACAGGTCCTCATGTTGTAGTGTCCCCCAATCATAACATTATTTTCATTGTTACTTCCTAGTTGTAATTTTGCTACCGTTATGAATCATAATGTAAATATCTGGTTTGAGAGCCCCAGAGAGGTCTTGATTCACAGGTTAAGAACCACTGTTTTTAGGGTTAGAGTTAGGGTCAGGGTCAGGGGTTAGGGGTTAGGGTTTAGGGTTAGGGTTAGGGTTTAGGATTAGGGTTAGGATTAGGGTTTAGGGTCAGGGTCAGGAGTTAGGGTTTAGGGTTAGGGTTTAGGATCAGGGTTAGGATTAGGGTTTAGGGTCAGGGTCAGGGTCAGGGGTTAGGGTTAGGTTAGGGTTAGGGTTAAAAAAAAAAGAACCATTGTTTTAAGAAATCAGAATCAGTGTGTGTGTGTCCCTCTGTGTGTGTGTGTGTGTGTATGTGTGTGTCTCTGTGTGTCTGTGTGTGTGTGTTTATGTATGTATGTCTATGTGTGTCTGTGTGTGTGTGTATGTGTATGTGTGTATGTGTGTCAGTGTGTGTGTGTGTCTGTGTGTGTGAGCATTTGTGTGTATGTCTGTGTGTGTCTCTCTGTGTGTGTTTGTGTGTGTCTGTGTGTGTGTGTATGTGTGTCTGTGTGTGTGCATGTGTGTTTATGTGTGCATATGTGTCTCTGTGTGTGTGCATGTGTGTGTGTCTGTGTGTGTCTGCATGTGTGTTTATGTGTGCATATGTGTCTCTGTGTGTGTGCATGTGTGTGTCTGTGTGTGTGTGCATGTGTGTTTATGTGTGCATATGTGTCTCTGTGTGTGTGCATGTGTGTGTGTGTGTGTGCATGTGTGTTTATGTGTGCATATGTGTCTGTGTGTGTGTGCATGTGTGTGTGTCTGTGTGTGTGTGCATGTGTGTTTATGTGTGCATATGTGTCTCTGTGTGTGTGCATGTGTGTGTGTCTGTGTGTGTGTGCATGTGTGTTTATGTGTGTGTGGAGATCAGATCACAGCACTGTGGACTGGTCCTCTTCTTCCATCTCTATGGGTTCTGAGAATCAAATTCAGGTTGACAGGTTTGAGTGCCAAACACTTTGCCCACTGAGCCATTTCACTGATTCCCAAGAGCATAGTTATTGTTTGTTTGAATTTTGAGGCAGAAGCTCATATAGCCCTGGCTGGTCTTAAAACTCATTATGTTGCCCAGGCTAGCGATGAGCTGATTATGTGACTCAGGTTGGCCTTGGACTTTGGGGCCTCCTGTCTCCACATCCCAAGTGTTGGTTTATAGTTGCGTACCACCTAGCTGGGATCCACGTGCTCCACTTAAATAAAGTACCATAGGTGTCCTGGCTAGGTGTGAGTGTGTGTGCTTTAGGGTTTTAGGGTCATGGCAAGGTAGGTTTAGGTCCTGCTTGTTGGTCTGTGAGTCTAGTGGCGCTTGGAATCTTGGGATGAGGTTGTATTTGATCAGGGCAGGTCCTCAACAGGATGTCTGGTGTTCACCTAAGATGACGGGATGACAGAGACAGCAGAGATGGCTCATCAGGTAAAGAGCTTGTTTTACAAGTGTGGGTACTGGAGTTTGGATCCCTAGCACCTATACAAATGTTGGTTGGGTATGGCGACCTCCCTGGAAACCCAGTGAATGGGAAGAAGGAACAAAAGGTTCCTGGAACATCTTAGCTCAATTGATGAGGTCTGAAAGACCTTGCCTCAGTATATAAAATATACTGTTTGCTTTTGTTTGTTTGTTTGAAAGGGTTTCTCTGTGTAGCCCTGGCTGTCCTATAGAGCAGGCTGGCCTCAAACTCAGAGATCCACCTAACTCTGCCTCCTGAGTGCTGGGATTAAAGGTGTGCACCACCACTGCCTGGCTTCATAGTACTTTTTTTTTTCCTTCTCACTCTAGCCCCACTCACTCCGGCCCAAAGATTTATTTATTATATGTAAGTACACTGTAGCTGTCTCTAGACACCAGAAGAGGGCGTCAGATCCCATTACAGATGGTTGTGAGCCACTATGTGGTTGCTGGGATTTGAACTCAGGACCCCCGGAAGAGCAGTCAGTGCTCTTAACTACTGAGCCATCTCTCCAGCCCTTCATAGTACTTTCTTACGGCAGCCCCAGCACACTGACCCAGTTGGTTGGTGGTCACAGGGTCTTCATTTGTCACCCAAGAGTGGTGCAATAGACACTTTTCTTACTGCTGTGACAAAAGCAACTCAAAGAAAGGAAGGGTTGCTCTGGCTCACGGTCTGAGGATACACAGTCCATCGTGATATCTGGCTCACGGTCTGAGGATACACAGTCCATTGTGATGCGGGGGGGGGGGAGGCATGGGGGCAGGGACATGAGGCAGCTGCTCACACTGCATCCACAGTCAGGAAACAGAGAGATGAGTGCTGGTGTTCATCTTACTTTCTCCTTTCCCCATTTCTATTTAGACGGGACCTCAGCCTATGGGATGGTGATGCCTATATTTAGGCTGGGTCTTTCCACATCACTTCCTGGTGATATTCTCACAGATGTGCCCAGATATGTATATATTGAGGGAGAGAGAGAGAGAGAGAGAGAGAGAGAGAGAGAGAGAGAGAGGCAGATACTGAGGCTCACCAGCAAACCTGCCTAGCCTTATCAGTGAGCCCCAGGTCCTGTGAGAGAGCATGTCTCCAAATGAGATGGAGTCTAGGAGGAGGCTAAATGAGAAACCGTGCTTGCTCTCCAAGAGTGAGGTCCTGGGTTTGAACCCTCATACCATGTAAAAAGCCAGATAGGGCTTTGTGGGGGGTGGGGGTGGGGCAGAGATGAGCAGATTCCAAGAACTTGCTGACTGGCTAGCCTAGCCTTAATAATGAACTTCTAGCCTAGTGAGAGATCCTATCTCAGGCCAGTAAGACAGAATAAATGAAAAAAGATATCTGAAGTTGGCTTCTGAGCTCTGCGTGTGTGCACTTGGGTACAACCACACACATACACTTTTGTGTATGCAATGTACACACACACAAGTGCATGTAACACATAGTTATGTGCATGTAACATACACTCATATGCATGTAATACAGATACACACAAGTGCATGTAACACATGCACACACACATGCACACACATATGTGCATGTAATACATACTCATATGCATGTAACATACTCATGTGCACATAAACATGCACACTCATGTGTATACAACACACACTCATGTGCATGCAGCACACATACACACCCGAGAATCAAGTTGCCTCCCTCTGGGGAGCCTTGTGCAAACTTCTCCTCTTTCAAACACTCAGGGTCCCAGTGTGTACACTCCGGCCCTGTGGGCCATCCCTGCCTACAGAGTCTGGAGCACTCCAGTACCCAGGCTGGGAGACAGAGAACAGCCTAGCCGCCCAGCCAGGACACATGTCTGCCAACAGGGAGATGTGGGTGGCACAGGCTCAGGGTGGGTGGTGGCTCAGGCTGGCTTTCAGACTGGTTTCTTCAGGGCCAGGTCTGGGCCACAGGGCGGCAGCCTCCTTCCTGTGCCATCTGTGAGAAGCAGGTAGCTGTGGTCACAGCCTGGTGTCTCCCAGAAGGTCCCTGCTAGGTGGTGCTTAAGCAAATGATGAATTAGAGCGGACAGGTTTTTATCGACCTGCCTGTGGCCTGCAGAGAGGGAACTGTCTGATTCCACTGCCGGCTGGGGGAGGGAGGGCCAGGGCCTGTGCCCAGAGGGTCATCTCCTAGGAGCTGCTGACATCACGACTGCCTGTGAAGGCCACTACAGCGGGCCTACCAAGGTCATTGTCACAGGAACTGGCCACAGAATTTGGTCAGGATTCTAATCTGCGTGACGGGAACTATAATAGTCTCAAATCCCTCTCGGTGTGGGAGCTCTGGACTAGAACACTATTCAGGGATGAAGATGACTCAGGGATGCCCATCCCCATACCCCCAGACCCATGTTATCTGCTTTTCCCAGGGTGATGTGAACGAATGTCTATTCACCCTAGACAGACACCAGTGATAAGCCAAAGGAATCACTCCACCCAACCGCAGCTCGTAAACCATCAGCTAATGAGGAGCCACCCAGGAACCCAGGTCCCCCACAGAAGCTTGAGTGAAGGGTTTCTTATGGGAGCCTGAGTCCTTTACAGGAGTGGGGGTATTGGGTCCCTCCCAGGAGCCTGGGCAGAGGCATATAATGCACACACAATGCACGTATTCACATTTACACACACACACACACACACACACACACACACACACACACACATGAACCACGCAAATAGCTCATGAAATACACTTGAGCCACACACCAGGCTCTCATGTGTGCCTTGAGGGCTGTCTGTGTGCTCTGGTCCTTCTCAGCTTGGCTGCTTCTTCTGCATGGCTTCTCATTTCTCCATGGCCTTAAACAGTCTAAAGGCTCCCATATTGGATCATGCGGCCTCCATCATTTCTAAGTCACCTGCTTTTGCTTTTGTCTGTCTTTTCTTTCTTTCTTTTCTTTCTTTCTTTTCTTTCTTTTCTTTCTTTCTTTCTTTCTTTCTTTCTTTCTTTCTTTCTTTCTTTCTTTCTCTCTCTCTCTCCCTTCCTTCCCCCCTCTCTCTCCCTTTCTTCCCCCCTCTCTCTCTCTTTCTTTCTTTCTTTCTTTCTTTCTTTCTTTCTTTCTCTCTTTCTTTTCTTTTTTGAGACAGCCTTTTGTAGCCCAGGCTAGCCTCAAACTTAAGTAGCCAAGGATAACCTTGAATTTATGACCCTCCTCTACTTCCACTTTCCGAGTGCTGAGGTCTCAGGTGTGTACCCCACACCTAGGTTTAGGCCTTTTATCCAGTACACATATATATTTATTGAAGAGCAAATTCCAGTGGGGGAGGGGGTTGGCTGTAAAAATAAAGATTCATCAATAATGCAGGGGACAGAAACTGCTGTGGAGGCACACGTGGTTAGGAAATCAGTTTATGCATCTGCTTTTGACAGGAAAGTTAACCGGAAGATACACACTGTGGTACTGAGCCGAGTCAGCTCTGTGGATGGCAGTTTTTGGATAGATTTTTAGTTCTGCCCCTACTTTTTTTTAACCTCCAGGCCCATTTTGTCACCTCCGACATGTTAACCCACGCTGGCCTTGAACTCACTATGTAGCAGAGGCTGACCCTGACCTGGGTGCTGGAATTCCAACCCAGGGCCTGTTGGACTTGAGACAAGCACTCTGCCAACTAAGCTACATTCACAGCTACAATTCATCCTGTGAAACAAATAGTACATTCACTGGAGCATGGAGCGGCTACCGCCTCTACTTGCTCAGAGCCCGTGCCTCACCTAGAAGAAGACCCCCATTAGCATTTTTTGCCCCATCAGGTCTACACTGGAACCCACTGCCTGTGCTAAGGAGTTTGTCCTTCCTGAACCACAGACTACACAAGCTTTGGTGGGGGCTTTAGCACAATGCTCACAGCTCATCTGTTTTCTAGAACATGCCAAAACATCAATCTCTTATTAAAGCTAAATAATATTTTGTCATGCAGAGACCTCACGTTCTGTTGACGCCCAGTGGCTGCCTGTTAAACACTGTAGAAATGTTTGTGTACAAGCGTGGGTTTCGTGTCTTCTCCTGTTCTCTTGGATACAAGCATAGGGATGGAATCGCGGGTCTGAATGGTGTATCAGTGTGCAGACAGAACTGTGGTGGGTATACCATTGCTCATAACACAGCCATGGGACAAGGGGGACTGTCTCTCCACATCCTCACCAAGGCCTATAGCAAGTGTGTACTTGTAGATTGTAGCCAAGCCAGAGGGTGGGAAGCACTGTCTATTAAAACCTTAGTGCAATTTAAAAAAAAAAAAAGTTGGGCATGGGGCTGGAGAGATACCTTTGCAGGCAAAAACACTTGTCAGTCCCCTAGTGACCTGAGTTCCCACATAAAGGTGAAGGGAGACAACCAACTTTATGGAGTTATCCTCTGGCCTTTACATGTGCATGGTAGCATACAGGCTGATGTTCTTTTTTTGGTTTTTCGAGACAGGGTTTCTCTGTATAGCTCTGGCTGTCCTGGAACTCACTTTGTAGACCAGGCTGGCCTCGAACTCAGAAATCCGCCTGCCTCTGCCTCCCGAGTGCTGGGATTAAAGGCGTGCGCCACTACGCCCGGCTCAGGCTGATGTTCTTATGAGTACACTTACATACATACATACATACATACATACATGCACGAGTGCATGCATGCGCACGCGTGCACACACACCTCTAGACATGGTTGTAATCCCAGTGTCCTGGAGGTGGAGACAAATTTATTCTTGGGACTTGCTGGTCAACCAGCTTCACCCAGTCAGCCAGGTCTGGGGGGTCAGCAAGAGATCCTGTCCCAAACAAACAAACAAACAAACAAACCCAAGGGTACTCTCTGACTGCCATATACATACATACACACCCATCCTACACACGTGTGTGTACATGCACACACATACCCATGTACAGGCAGCATGAACAATGCCTTAGTTAAAGTTTCTATTGCTGTGATGAGACGCCATGACCAAAAGCAGGGTGGGGGAGCGAGGGCGTTATTCAGTTCACACTTCCACATTGTAGTCTGTCACTGAAGGAAGCCTGGACAGGAACTCACGCAAGCCAGGAACCTGGAGGCAGGAGTTGATGCAGAGGCCATGAAGGGGTGCTGCTTACTGGCTTGCTCAACCTGCTTTCTTATAGAACCCAGGACCACCAGCCTAGGTAGGGACAGCACCACCCACAATGGGTCGAGCCCTCCCCATCCATCACTAATTGAGAAAATGCCCTACAGGCTTGCCTGCAGCCTGATCTTATGGAGGTGTTTTTTATATTGAGATTCCCTCCTCAGTTGACTTTAGCTGTGCCAAGTTGATGTAAAACTATCCAGTGTAGACACAACTCTCCGGAGCTGAGAGGGCGGGCAGGGCGGCGCACACCTATAGTTCCAGCATTCAGATGACAGTGAGAGACAGGAGGATTGCCACAAGTTTGAGGCCAGCCCAGTCTATATAAAACATTATAGGCAACTTGGGGCTACATGGTGAGAGTCCGACCCCAAGAAACAAACCAGCCCAGTGTAGTGTTACATGCCTTTAATCCCAGCACTCAGGAGGCAGAAGCCCATGTAGGTTCGTGCCCAGCCTGGTCTACAGAAGGAGTTCCAGGACAACCAGGGCTAAACAGAGAGACCTTGTCTTGGAAAACCAAAAACCCAAACAACCCTTTTTGAAAGGTAGGTGTTGGGCTCAGGGTGATGTCTCAGTCGCTCAGTGGGTGTTGCCTTGTTAAGCACCAGGAGCTGAACTCAGATCCTCAGAATCTAAGAGGGCACGGTGATGTGTGTCTGTGCCTCTAGCAGAGGGGGATGGGCGATGGGCACAGAGACAAGGGGATTGCCGTGAGCTCTCAGGCCAGCTAGCCCGGCCTGTGACGGTCCAGGCTGGTGAGAGATCCTATGTCAAACAAAAGGCAGAAGGTGCCTGAGGACTGACACCAAGTGTCCTCAGACTTCCGAGTGTGCCTGAGTGTGCATGTGTTGTCGACAGTGTCACCTCCTATCTGTGGGAGTCCAAATCCCCAAAAGTTGAGCCCTGCCTTAGAGATGGAAGCAAGGGGCCAACCCCTTGAACTTGTCCAAGGCACAAGAAGAAAGCAAAATATAGCAGGAGCAGTCGTTCCCTGAAACTCAGCACAGGACTTGTTCAAATAGATCAGGTCTCATCCGTGGGGCCAGCATCCATTAAGGTCCCCCAGCCTTGCCTGCTGAGTCTGCTTGAAGCAAATGAATGACTTAGCTGGCCACAGATACCACATTTCATCTGCTGATGTAATTGAGGGCATAAATAATGCCTGCTGACAAGAAGCCACCTGAAGGAAGGAGGGATGAATACAGGGCCCAGCTGGGGCTGTCTTGTGATGGCCATTTGTCAGCCTGATCCTAGAGATGCTGCCGTGGCTTTGGGCCAGTGTGGGTAATGTCTACAGTAGTCCTCCTGCTGGATCCATTATGGTCCACATCCCAGGATGGCAGTCTTGGGACCAGACAGAGATCTCCTGACTGGAACTCTGGCTCTTTTTCAGTGTCCTCCATTTTCCTGGGCAATGGGTACTTAGACCTACTCTTGCCAGACACTATATCTGGGTTACCACAGAGTGACTGTCTTTGTCTCCTCATCTGGGATGGGCCCCAGGATTCTTTTACCTCTGTCTCCAGTTGGGGATCAAGTGCTGAGTCTGTGGGGGCTTCATACCACACAGAGCACTGGTATCTAGTTTCCCCCACCTCTCCCTGAGGACAAAGTACCCCAGAGACAAGCCTTTGATGAGCACATGAGCGAGTGCCGTACTAAAGACACATTCTCACTGTGTCAGAAGCAGAAATCGTGGTCTTTGAGGGCCGTGGTGCCCCCTGATATTTATACATCATATACATACCAAATAAATATTTTAAAAATGGATTGTGTATTTGTGTCATGTTTGCATTTGGGATTTTGAGACCAGTTCGCACTGAGGCTCCTGGAGTCTAACTGGTCAGCTTCAAGGACGCCCCACCCCACCCTGCTGGAGGACCCCTAATGAGCAATTCAGGTCCCACAGACACAGGCAGTCGTGAGACCTGTGCCATCTAGTGGCTGAGAGAAGAGCAAGGCCAATCCATTGTCCTCCAGAGGCCAGTCCTGACTCGGGGCCCTAGGGTTTACAGGCTGCCTCTTGCAGTGTCCCCAGTGACTACAGATGACCCCCTGGCTCCAGGAGTCAGCCACAATCAACAGGGAGGGCTGCCTTCGCAGAGCCCCAAGGCTGGGTTGTGATGAGCACATGTGCCCTGGCCTGGAGCATCTGTTTCCAGACGTTAGCATGTTTTAACTGATCAAAATGTTACACCCTTTGTGTGTGCATGCTGAAGTCATGCACACATTCTTCTCATGTGGCTCCTGGGGTTAAGTGCCTTGACCTACTGAGACATCTTACCTGTCTTAATGACTTTTGTTTTTAAACGTTTTATTAATTTATTTGTGTGTGTGTTTCACCTGTCTGTCTGTGCACTACTTGCATATGGTGTCCAAGGAAGCCAGAGGAGGGCATCTGGAACTGAACTTAGGCCGTTTTTGCCACCATGCAGGGTGCTGGGAGCATAACCCTGATCCTCTGCAGACCAACGGATGCTGTAACCCACCAAGCTGCCTCATCAGCTCCTGTAATTAGGTTTTTTTTTTTAAATTTATTATTTGTATTTTTGTCTATGGGGTATATTTACACACGATTAACAACCTGACTGTCACTTTTTCCTGTAGGGGAGGCCATGTGATGAAGATTGATGAGCTCTGGGACACAGGTGGACTGTAAGACCTTGCTGGAGCAGCTGGGAGGCCACACTCATGGGACATGGGCACTCTAGTGCAAGGGCAAGGTTGACTGGAGATTCTGCAGGTTCTTGGAGCTATTGCAGGCTCTTCCTGGATAGAGAAATCAGGGAGGCTTCTGGGGCCTTCTTTTGATGGTAGTAAGACTTGAACCCAGGGCCTCACACCTAGGCATGAGCTCTACCAGAGGTATGTCCCAGCCTTTCCATGTTTTCAACATTCCTTCAAAGTGTGTGCATGTGGGTTATATATGGTCTGTGTGGGTGAGTGCAGGTGGCTTTGGGGTTCAGAAGAGGACACTGGATCCTGGAGCTGGAGTTACAGGTGGTTGAGAACTACCTGACATGCTGGGAACCAAACTCTGGTCTCCTACAAGAGCAGCAACCATTCTTAAGCACGGAGCCAGCTCTGTAGCCTTGTCCGATCATTCTGTGAGACAGGTTCATTATGTTACTCTGGAAGGCTTTGAACTTCCGATGCTCCTGCCTCAGACTCCCAAGTACCTGGAATTACAGGTGTAGTGTGTGGACCATGGAACACCTGAGGACAACTTGCAGTAGTCACTTGTCCTTGCCTTGTAGGGATCAAATTCAAGTTGCCAGTCCTGCACATTAATGCATCTACTTGCTGAGCCATCCCAGTGACTTTTTTTTTTTCCAAGACAGGGTTTCTCTGTATAGCCCTGACTGTCCTGGAACTCATTTTGTAGACCAGGCTGGCCTCGGACTCAGAAATTTGACTGCCTCTGCCTCCCGAGTGCTGAGATTAAAGGCGTGTGCCACCATGCCCAGCTCATCCCAGTGACTCTTGAAGACAGGGCCGTGAGCACATGCCATAGCCCACGCTGGCCTTCAAGTGTACGGGTGTTGTTTTCCATCTATCTATGCCTGTGCACATGTGTGCTGCCTTCCATGGCCACAAGAGTGTTGGATTTCCAGGAACTGGAGTTGTGGGTGCAGTAAGTGCTCATGACTGCTGAGCCATCTCTCTAAACCGATTATTAGTTTTAACTGTGTGTGTGTGGCGGTGTGTGAGTTTGGGGGAGCCTCTGGGCCTGGAATTACATCACAGGTGGCTGCGAGCTGATGTGGGTTCTGGGGAAAACTCAGGTCGTCTGCGGGAGCAGCAAGCACTCTTAACCAGAGGCCATTTCTAAGTCATTTTAAAAAATAGGTGTTAATGCCTATATAAATGTATAGGAGCCAGGCGGTGGTGGCGCACACCTTTAATCGCAGCACTTGGGAGGCAGAGGCAGGTGGATTTCTGAGTTCGAGGCCAGCCTGGTCTACAGCGTGAGTTCCAGGACAGCCAGGGCTACACAGAGAAACCCTGTTTTGAAAAACTAGAAAAAAAAATTATAGGAACTACCTAAGTGGCTGGTACCAAAAAGAGGACTTCAGATCCCCTGAATTGTAGACAGTTTGTGTGCTACCATGTGGTGCTGGGAACTAAAACTGGGTCCTCTGGAAGGGCCAACAATGCTTTTAACCCCCACGCTCTCTTCAGCCCACTGAGATAGGGTCCCCTCCACCCCCTGCTCCCCACCCTGAGACAGTTTCTCTATGTAGCCCTGGCTATCCTAGAACTTTAGACCAGGCTGGGTCCATCTGCTTCTGTCACCCAAGTGCTGAGGTTAAAGGTGTGCACCTCGGCTGCCTGGTGACACAGGGTATTGATGCAGCTCAGATTCTGTGTAGCTGAGGATGTCCTTAAATTTCTGATCCTTCTGACTCCTCCCTAATATTGGGATAACAGGCATGTACCATATTACCCAGCTCTGATATGGAGACTTGTAATCACTGTGGCTTGGGGAGGGGTGGGGGGGAGACAGAGCCACAGACAGAAAACAGGCACTCACAAACACACGTACCTGAAATACCTTTACCTTAGAAGGAAAGGTAGAAATGAATGCTTTTCAGATGCATCCCAGTATAGAATTAGACAGGCGGAGGGGATCAGGACAGTCCCCTTGAATCAGCTTGAAAAAGGTTTAATTTTTCAAAATAAAATGCTATTCCTTGTCAGACGCCAAAGAAGAGTTGATCTTGCCTCCAAATCCAGAGTTGTTCCTTTTCTTTCCCTTGGGTTTCCCAAACCCCACAGAGTACAAATATAGTCTAAGACAGGTCAAAGATTACAGTAGGGCAAGAACTCAATCAATAAAGCCCTTGTGCTCAGCAGGCAGTTGTTAGTATGCATTTCCAACAGGCTTCATCCCCCGGGGAGACACTTCTCGCACAGTGTGAGGAGGGCACTTGGTCCAGCTCTCCTCACACCTGGGACACCAGATGTTCCGAACAAGTGATCTGGTCATTGCTAGCATGCAGAGGGCAGGAGCTACAACGACTGGGGGCACGGGGCCATTGGAGCATGCATCTTTATGATGTCTTGATAAAAGCTCGGATGTGCTGGCTTGGGCCTGTAGTTCCAGGACAAGGCAGGCAGAGGCACACCATCTTAAATCTGACTGCAGCCTGGGCTAAGTTGTAAGATCATTTCAAAAATAAAACAAAAAGAACCACGGAGAGTGGAGCTGAGCAAGGCACACAGTCCTCGTCATAGCTGAGCTGTGACCAAAATACTCTGGTCTTTTCCAAGTAACACACCTGCTGTCGAGCCTCGTCTCCAAGTCAAACTGTGAGAGCCAAGTTACCAAGCCGATTTGGCAGGAGCTGCAGCCTTGAAGCTCCCAGAATCCACAAGAGGGCAGGGTTGGGATGTTCCAGGTGGGCTAGGCAGGACATTGCTGAAACTTGTGGTCTCAACCCTGCAGTCACGGCCCAGGCGAGACAGGCTCCCTCCACACACCCTCCACTGCAAGACCATCTTCCACCTAGCTTTGTAGGCAGAGAGCAGAGCTGAACAAAAACCATGCACTTGACTCTGGGAGCTTTCAGTTTTAGTGTTTATTGGAGTCCACTGCTGGCCAGCCCCAGCACTGGGTACCCACAGGACATGCCCCCACACACCTCACAACAGCCCTGTGAGGTAGGGTTCTCGTACAGTCCAACCTCAGACCCCTGAGACCTGCCCCTAGCTCACACTTGTTGGTGTAGGCAGGACAAGGGACTCCAACTCTTGCTTTCATTGTCTGAGAAAATACAAAAGCTTTGGTCCCAATCCATACTAATCTTAAAATTTTGGGGGGTTTTACAACTCCCATTCCCCGTTGTTTTTGTTTTGTTTCTTTCTTTTCTTAAAGTCATCATCCTTTGGTTTTTTGAGACAGGGTCTCACTCTGTAGGCCAGGTTTGCCCAGGAGTATATAGTCTAGACTGGCCTCAAATTTACAGCCATGCTCCTGCCTCACTCTCTTGACTGCTGGGATTACAGGTGTGTGCCACACCGGATTCCAAAATGTTCTTACCTTTGAACCTGAGCCCTGCTGAGGCTTGGCTCTACCGTGTGCATCCCAACAGTGAGTGCTGACCTCAGCCAGCCACTCTCTCCTCCCTCACCTGAGGCCTGCGAGTGCTGTACAGATTGCCTGAGGTCACAGCCTAATCCTTTGCTTTTCTGACCTCTGTGGGATGCACGGGCACATCTGTCCCAAGAGAGGAAGGCTCACCAAATTTGCACAGCCTGGCAAGACCACTGATGGAAGGCACAGCCCCAGACCCCAGGAGCGGCCTTTTTCTAACCAAGTTTCCAAGTGAGGAAACCTATGCTTTAGGGAGACGTGAACTCCACTGTCTGTGAGACCCCAGCTCCCTAGAGAGGCCTCAGCAGAGGGAGCTGAGCTCCAAACCCAGAGCACAAAGCCAAGGTCACCAGCACAACAGCCACACTCTTTGGTTCCAGGAAACCCCGGCTCCCAATCAGCCCCGTGTGCTTCCCACAGTCGGTTCCTGTGAAGGCCAGTTTTAGTCTCCCAGTGAAGCAGTCACTGAACTAGGCCACAGGCTGGGGTCCCATGTTATTAGGGTCCAGAAAATTCATAGTTTAAAGTCCAGCACACGCAGCCTAACCCTGCCTCATACTGTTTGGCTCCTCGGATGCTCCAGGGCACAGGTGCCAACAGCAGCCAGAGCTAACAGTGGGCGCCCCTCAAACCCCAATTATGTGATTAGCTATCCTTGAACAGCAGAAACAGGGAACCTCAGCAGATTTAGCTACAGGCACCCTGCAGATATACTCTACCAGACATAACCACACAGGCCTGAAGGCAGCTACCTGTAGTCCCTCTTATCCGGCTGGATTAACCTGGTACCCCAACATTATCCAGATTTCCTACTCCAAAACCCCTGCACCTAAAGCCATAGTCATGCAGAAGCCACAGCCACGCCCTTGGGCTCCACTGTTAGGCTCTGTTCTTTAGAATGCAGATTTGAGGACCTCAACTTTTTATTCTATAGAGCTGAGAATGGAGCCTAGCACAGCAGTACCTGTAATTCCAACTCACAGGAAGTTGAGGCAGGGGGACTACTTTGAGTCTGAGACCAGCCTGGGCTATATAGTGAGTTCCAGGGCCTGGGGTGTAGTGTGAGACCACACCTTCCCCCCAAATAGCAAACAATCAAAAGCAGACAGGCACAGGGCAGCACTGACATCTGACCTCACTTTCCTGCCCTTGTAAGACCAAAAGAAAAGGCACATCACCCCGGGAGGGAATCTCCTGCCGCCTCCCTGGGAGGGGGAGGGGCCCCTCTACTCTCTGCTATGTCTGGGGAGGGAGGAGAGCCTCTGGCAGACACCACTGCTCCAGGTCCGCAGAGGCTGACCCTGACCTAGCATCTTACACCTTTGTGCTTTTTTGGGAATTGGAGTAGCTATAGACTCTCCTTTAAAAACAAAAAAAACAAAAAGCCAAGTCACAGTTATGGATGGGGACAGGAGGAGACAGAGCATTTAACGACACTGACGACATCACCTTTCTTGGTTCCAGGCTGCCCTGGTAGACTGCCAAGTTCACCTGTCAGAAGAGAAGGCACAGAGAGCAGAAACTGCCCCTCTCCCTCTCAAGATGCCCATGGAGACTAAGACCCAGAACAACAGTCCCCCCGTGGAGGAAGCTAGTCCCAGAATGATCCAATCTGGAAAGAGTTTAATAAATTGGGAGGGAAAATGGCCCAGGTGGGGCAGTAGGGCAAGAGGACTCCTGACAGAGGCCACTGTCCACTGGTGCCCTGGCTGGTCTTGGTGGGCACATGGGCCCTGTCCCTGCAGAATCACTGCACGCAGACTTCTTCATGCGTGCCCTGGCATGAGACCTGACAACTGTGGTTTGCTATGGAGTGGCCACTCCACTTGCTCTCCTATGCTGGCTTGGCACATCACACATGCAAAGCAAGGAGACTCCACAGACTTCACCAAATAGTTAATTTTGGCAAAAAAGAAAAAGAAAAAAGAAAAAAAAAGATTAAAAAAATTAAAGAGTGAGAGAAAATAAAAAGCTAAATTCATAAGCAGGATTAAAGTCACTGAAGTGAAAACTGTATTTTCTCAACAGTATGGATAGGCTATAACTACAACCTCTGCTTTAAGTCTCTGCCATCCTCTCCCTCAATTCAGGTCAAAGTTCATAGCAGCAATGCTCAAGTCCTCAGCCAGGCAGTGTTGTCTGCTCCTGGGCCAGAGTTCACAGGTCAGGATCAGTCAGTCCGGAGAATCATGGGAGGATGTTCGCTGTCTTCATCCAGGCGCAGAGCGCTGGCTTCATCCTCTAGGCATGCACCACCCACAGCACCCAGGTCATCTGTGTAGGCTGCAGAGACAGGAGTGGAACCCTCAGAGAGCTGGGACCAGCGGATGATCCTGCCGCACCAACCACAGGGCGTGTCCAGGAGATGGTACTCGTTCTGAGCTATGGCCACACTAAGACTCTCCCAGCCTGGTCAGAGTGGGGCCTCTACAGCCTCAGGCAGAGCCAGATGATGCCATTCACTTCCCAGCATGCACTAGGCCCGCACCTACAGTAAGCAGTGGTAGCTGAACGCACTCCTGAGTGACTAAGGGACCCTATGGGATTCTAACTGGAGACACCGTCCTGGGGTACAGCGGAAGGGATGCTCCCCAACATGGAGGCGGCACCTCTCTCAAGTTTAGGGAACTTAAAGCACAATGGAGGTCAGCACAGGCAGCTTCTGCATGTCATACATTAGGACACTGCTTACACAGGGAGGGAGAAGGCTAGGTGGGCTCACACGCAGCCCGAGTCCCTGGCCACAATGATTGCCTTTCTCCCCAAAACGAAGACTATTAGTTCACTTTCGCAAGCCTTGGGAGGAGGCGCCCTGGCCCACGGCTTCACGGGAGGCAGTGCTTCCAGGGGCAGCACAGGTGGAAGCACCCCGGAAACGAATGCTCAGTTACCTTCTAAGTTGGCGTCCTGCCCTTTCCCAAGTCTTGTGGGGGACGAGGGCACATAGGCACCTTTGGCAGCTGCTGTGCCGTACGTCTGTGTTGCTAAGGGGCAGTCATGAGATGCAGAGTCTACGATTTCACTGGTCGTCTCCATACTGCCATCAAGCCTAGAGACAGTAAAGCAACACGGTCAGACTCACTGCTTCAAGTCCGGTGTGATGGCTCATTCTCAAAATCCCAGCCTTGGCTACAGAGCAAGCCTATCTCAAACTAAACAAGTTGCTCCAGAAGGACAGCTGGACATACGGATAGCATGGCCTGGGGCCTGAGATGCTAGTCAAGAAACTGCCACAGATGTGTGCTCCTGCCTGACGTGACACTCCCAGAAGTCTGATAAAGCGACACGCATTCCCAACCTGGATCCTGAGGTGGCTCAGCAGGCTCCTGGGAAGACACTTACTACAGACCCCAAGCCTCACCCTCAGCAGGGACCCGGGGAGCCACCCAATCGTCACCATCACAGCCTCAGGCATGTCTCCTTCCTCTCCCCGAATGGCATCCTGTGGCCAGCAAGGGAAAGTAGAAGGCTCTCAGCACCAGAGGAATGAATCTCGATGGGAGCCAATGCTTGTCAATGGCACAGGTCAGCACCTTGCCTTCAAGGGTCGGATGAACAGACCCACCACCGTACCCACAGCTGCAGACGGCCCGCCGCGCAGAGCAGCCTCACCTGTGCTGACGCATCAGCGCACACTCGCCTCCCTCCTGGGGGTCCAGGTTGTACATGTACAAATAGCCATCTGATGCTCCTACCAGCAACCGTGGGATCTTCTGAATTCTACGGAGAAGCAGCTGTTTTTGTTTCAGAAGGAGGACTTTTTTCCCCTCACAAAAGGCATGTGACTAAACCTACATCTCAGCAGAGCTAGGAAGAAAGCCACCAGCCAGCGCACTAGGTGAAGACAGTACCTGGGCTCCTCAGAGCGAAGCAGGCAAGGCCAAGGATGGCCTGGGTGTGAGCACTCACTGAGTCCTAAAGAGCGCATGGTGGAGCAGGGAGCTGTCGGTCTCGCTGGTCACTAGGGTGGGCATTTTCTCCTTCCTGTGTTATACACGCACCCATCTATGCCCGTGGGGAAGCCAGGGGGTTTGAGATGTCCTGCTCTACCACTCGGGGTTTTGTTCCACCCAACCTGGATAGAGGCTGGCATCAAATCACAGAGACATACTTGTCCCTGCCTCCCTTAGTGCTGAAAACAGGCACTTGTGGGCACATCTGGCTCTTACCTGGGTGCCCACTGAGTAGCTCCCAGCCTGAGGGTGGGCCTGTCCAGTTTCCAAACCTGCTTGTGCCCACTTTAGCCGAACCCCAGAACTGCAGCCTCTGTAGCTACTCGAGTTAGAAAACACAACTGACGCCCAGAGCAGAGCTGTCCATCATCTGTCTTACAGACAAGCTTGCCGGCACTCCACGGTGACAATCCCAACTGCACAGGCAGGATCTCTGTCCCCCTGGACGCTTCCACTAAACAGTGTCAATTTCCTACTGTCTGACTTAATGTTTCCCACCAACACAAACACCCTGCAAAATGCAAAGAAGGTTCTGTGGTGAGAATGCCACAGACACCTAGGTAGTACTTGATGGAAACCAGGCTTGGACAGGCTAGACAGGGTCACACGCACCTCTGCAACCTGGCAGCAAGTGCAGTGACTGTCCCTGGCTCTGTATGCATGGGCAGGGGGTGATGCCCCAGGCTCAGTCTGTACTCACGTGGTTAGTGAGCAGATGTTTTTGTGGCCACAGAATGGCAGGCGGACAGTGGCGAAGGCCCTGCCCTGGTTGAACATTTCTGTCACTTGTGAGGGCAGGTAGCTGGTAGATGCCATGAGAACCTTCCCAAAGTAGCCAGTCCAGGTGGTGGGCTCTTCCGGAGGTCTGGAAGGAAGAACATCACATAGGTGAGACTGTGTTCTCACTGCCAACTGCAGAGCCTGACAAAGATGGGCTGTGGAAGGCACGGAGCATCCTGCTTTCTTCCGGCCCAGTGGCCACGGGCTTCATACAAGAGGATCCCAGCAGGAGCTCCCAACTCAAGCCACACTCCCACTTCAGGAAAGACCCATCACATTTCCTTCGCATGCTCCTGACTACACTTACATGGAGGTCAGGACTACCTGTGGGAGTCAGGTTGCTGCTTAACAATGTGGGCCCTTGGAGGGACACAGGTCCCATTAATACTAGCCCCAGTAGATGCTCTTTGAATTCCTGGGGGGAAAAACAAGGAGTCTCTCTACCATGCATCTGTTTCAGGGACGTTTAAGATGGAAGTACCCAGCTCCTTGATAGCCTGTGAGTCCTGAAGTTGTGACTGTCTTTCCAGAGTGGGGACACACAGATACTGACCAGGAGATACCCTGGGGACCCTGATATCTGCCCTCACGCCTTAGCACCCTGGTGTACCACAGCATCCTCCCAGCACAGGTCTCCCGCTCAAACTGGTCTTGGTGGCATCGTGCCTACCCTCCAGCCAGAGTGAGCCATCACCAAGAAACCATGTCCTTGGGCCATGGCTTTTGGTGATCGTGGACAGTTTACAATTTTGAGTATTTTTTTAATTTTTAGATTAATTTAAAGTGTGTGTGTGTGTGTACATGAATGTGTATATGTATATACACAGGTCAGAGGACAATGTACATCAATTATTTTTCTCCTTTCACCACCAGGTTCCCAGAATGGAACTCAGGTTGTCGGGCTTAACATCTTTACCCACTGAGCCATCTAATCCACCCTTAAAAGCAGCGACCAGCTAGCTCAGTGGTAGTGTATCCCTGAAACACTCCTGAGACTCTAGGCTTGATCCTCAGTGCCTCCCACTCCCGACAAACCCTGTTAGAAAAGCTGTATTTTAGTCAGGTATGGTGGTACATGTCTTTAATTCCAGTGTGCAGGGGCAGAGGTAGGTGGAAGCCAGCCTGGTTTACAGAATGAGTTGCAGGACAGCCAGGGCTATAGAGAAACTCTGCCTCAAAAACCAAAAATTAAACCAAACCAAACAAACAAACAAAAACCCCAAACAATAACAAAAGAAGGAAAGACAAGCTTGTCTTTGCCACTTACTTTTCCCTCACAGCCTCAAGTTTGAAGATGTGCACTGTTTCGGTGTTGCTGGATGCGGAGAGGAACATGCCGTCCATGCTGAAGGCCAGGGAGCAGATGCTCACACACCTGAGGAACAGGGCTGTGAGGGAGGCCCCGGCCCACCACAGAACACACTGGCAGTAGCTGTGGGGGTGTGGCCACCGAGGATGCACTTTTGTCACAGACACACTGGCTCTACATAAGTCTGTCCTTTTGTCTCCCTCCTCCGGAGAGAGAAACCTTGTGATAAAACCAGGTAAGAGCAATTCTCCAGATGTTGGCACAGCCTCTTACTGTGCAACCCCGGCTGCTCTCTGCTTCCTTGGTGCGGGGACTAAAGGTGAGCCATCACACTCAGCCAAGAAAAACTCTTCAGTTAGTCGTTAAACAATCTAATTTTTTTTTTCTTTTTGGTTTTTCGAGACAGGGTTTCTCTGTACAGCCCTGGCTGTCCTAGAACTCACTCTGTAGACCAGGCTGGCCTCGAACTCAGAAATCCGCCTGCCTCTGCCTCCCGAGTGCTGGGATTAAAGGCATGCACCACCACGCCCGGCAACAATCTATTTTTTCTTTGATTCCAAATAACCAAGGCTGTGTGACTACATAGAACCAGATTTAGGTGGATAAGAATGGGACTGGAGTGTCTGACTGGGGTGGGGGCTGCAGTCTGCAGAGCTGCTGCTGTTTTAGAGCAATTCCCCAGCACATATCTCCAAGGCTGTAAACACCCCACAGCCTGAATAAACACAGTTTCCCTTATCCCTTCCAGGTATGTTAGGAGTGTTTCCAGTGTCTGCACATTGGTGGAGTATATACAGCAGGTGGCATACTCTGGGCTGCTGCCTAAGTGCCTGTCTAATGGGCAGAAATGCCAGACCTACCTCAGGAGGGTCAGGCCCCACGTCCAGACTCAGACCCCATACCAGGCTTGACTCAGCAGCACAAGCAGCCAGCATGGTTGGGAAGGACATGGGGTACAATGAGTTCAGAGACACTAACAGACACTGGACACAGGACACCAAGCAGGGACACAGGGGAATCACTGAGAGAGGTGTACTGTGAGGAAGACCAAAGATGCAGGCCTTGAACAAGATCAGTGTCTGGGATCTGTCTTTTCTCAAAGTGTTTTGATTGAGACACAGCCATACTATACTACACTTACTATGATGTGTATATGTATACACACATACACTACACTCTATACCTACTATACAGCCCAGCCTAGTGCTGGCCTGGAACTCACTGTGTAGACCAGATTGGCTTTGAATTCAGAGACCTACCTGCTTCTTGCATCAGTGCTATGCCTGATGTTTTCCTATTTTTATGGCATAAAAGCACTTGCTGCTCCTCCTCCTCTTCTTCCTCCTCCTCCTCCTCCTCTTCTTGTAGTTATTATACATTATATACAGGTGTGGCCACCACACCTGGCTCTTGGCTTTGGAAAGGTGATACTGAGACATGTCTGCTCTATCTCTGGGGACATCCCAGCAAGAAAAGGGAGGTAATAACAGGTCCCCAAGAGAGGACAGCCAAGCATTCCTAAATACTTCTTAGCATTCAACATGAAGCCCCGGAGAGGCAGTTACATCTCTATTGTGTTCCCATTTAAAGAGGAGAAGGTGAGATCCAGGGGCAAAGGGACACGCTACTACCTTGTCAGTCACAGTGATGGCTCCAGGACTTGAGGCAAGCCAGCAGGCACCACAGCCCAGTCCTGTCCTACTGTGCTCTAGCGTGTGCCTTAAGTAGCAGTAAGAGAGGGAGTTTTAGGCACAGATGCAGGATGCTATAGATGGGCAAATCATGGAGGGAGCTCAAGATATCTGCCAGGGGAGGGGAGGTGGGTGGGGCCTCAGAGGCAGAGGAGCAGAGAGAAGGGAGGAGCCCAGCAGGGGTGGCTGTTATCCTGTCCTTCTGAGACCAGCCCCAGGAGGTGAGCCTGGACCCAAGCCTCCCCTTGCTTGAGGACAGGTATGAAAACTTGAGACCCAAGGGACCTCCGAGCAGCGGGGTGCAAGCCCTTTACCTCTTCACTCCTCTCCTGAACTCAAACAGCTTCTGTCCCTCTGGAATGGAAAACACCCGAATCACAGTCCCCTAGGTCAGAGAGAGAGGACAAAGGGGGAAGAGAACACAATTTTAGCTGAGCAATCGACTTTCCCTTTTTCACATCATTCTACATAGCAATAAGCCATGCCTCTGTTTCCAGGGGCAACTTGGCTTCCTCTCTGAGCTCCAGTTCTGGGCTAGCACACATTCCTGCTGCCACGGACCACAAATGTTCTATCCTATTCTTGCTCACACCGTAGCATTGCTTAAAGTCAGCCTACTGATCTAGAAACAAGCAGCCTTGAAGCCAAATATGGAGAACACCAAAGCACCACATCCTTAACCCACTGATTTCTTATTGGAATCTCTTATGTTAATAATTAGACACATGTACTTGGGATTCACACATGACTTAAAAACATCGTTACCTGCAGTAACAGTATGTAAGAGACAACATTGATGTCGCAGAATAGCGATGTTTAAAAATATTACAGCTGGGAGGCAGGGGCAGGTGGATCTCTGAGTTCAAGGCCAGCCTGGTCTACAGAGTGAGTTCCAGGACAGCCAGGGCTACACAGAGAAACCCTGTCTCAAAAAAACAAATGAAACAAAACAAAGAAAAATTACAGCCACTGAAGGGTTGTTTTTTTTTTTTTTTTTGGTTGTTGTTGTTTTTAAGACTGAGACAAGGTCCCACTATGTGGCTGGCCTGGAACTCACTGTGTAGACCAGATTGGCTTTGAATTCAGAGACCTACCTGCTTCTTGCATCAGTGCTATGCCTGATGTTTTCCTATTTTTATGGCATAAACAAGCACTTGCTGCTCCTCCTCCTCTTCCTCTTCCTCTTCCTCCTCCTTTTCTTCTTGTAGTTTTTATACGTTATTATATGTGTGTGTGTGTGCATGTGTGTGTTTGTGGGTGGGGGCCAGAGGACAGCTTAAGGAATCAGTTCTTTCCTGCCACAGCCCCTGCCCCTCCTTCCATGCACACACATTTGTATAGACACACACATGCACACAAGCACTGACATGTACACTTGCTGAACCATCTTTGCGTTCCCTGCCATATGTCCCACAATTCCAGCCTGTGGCACTAATGGAAGGTGGTGGAACCTTCCAGAGGTGAGGCCTCCAGGAAGTCAGTTCTAGTCTCTGGAAGGAGACCTCAGTCCCTCTTTTTTCTTCCTGGCTACCTACCATGTGACTAGTTCTTCTCAGCCATGGGCCAGGCTTGCAGTGGCAGAGCCAGCTGACCACTCACTAACCCATCTGTTCTCTGCACTAACACATCTGTTTCCCTCAGGTGCTCTCAAAGGTAGGAAGCCAGTACTGGCAGCCTCTAACAGTGCACCGAGGAACAGAAAACCTGCTATGGACTATGTGAACAGAACGAGCAGGGTTCATGGAGACCACTGAACCAGGTTTCCCCCGCCACAGCAGACATACCTTCTCAGAAGCAGTGGCAAGCTTGGTCCCACTTGCATCAAAAGCCAGGGCTGCTAAGGGACTATCATGAGCTGGGATCATGTTTGCAGCTCTCTGTAAAGAGGAAACAAAGAAAACATGACTGTCATACAAGAGTCCTGTCCCTACGGGGCATCAGGTGGAAATGGCTGCTAGAACACCATCATTAAGGACAGCATGAGGAGCGGAGCCCTGGGGCTGGCAGGCCTGTGGAAGCACTGCTCGGACTGCAGCACGCAGAGCAGCTGATCCCATTTGCTGGGTTCTGCCAACAAGCACACCCTGGAGTTCAGCACTGTGTGAGTGCTGGTAAGACATGGGCAGCTCAGCCAGACCTGCTCTGCCACCTCTGGAGAGCACTGGAGGAAGCCATGCTACTGAACCGAGGATGCCATCGCATGCCTCCCAGCAAAACACATCCTCCAGAGCCACTCAAGGACCTCACCAAGTTAATGGTGTCGAAGACCTGCACCTCTCCAATGCTCGCACTCCCTGGATACGCCAAGTAGCAGTTGTCATTGTTTATTGACAGTGCACACAAGCCTGTGGAGACACACAACAACTGAAGGCAAATTGAGTCTAGAAAGAGATCTTTTAGTGTTAGAGCGGGATTAACACTTCTAGAACAAAACCAATAAAAATGTAGCAGATGACTTTCCCCCCAACCCTCTCTCAAGTTGTCCCCCCAGGCCAGCCTGGGTGAAGCTGGCATCATTCAGAGATGAAACACCTTTGGTTTGGAATGACCAGCAGGCTGGGCTAAATGAAGCTCATCCAACCAATGAGCTCCCATGCTCTCAAGGCAGGCGCACAGGGAGGCTGGCTCAGAGCACAGCCCCAGGAAGGATGATCGGTCAGTTTACATCTTCCGAATTTTATACCTGACTGTGCAGACCGGAGAGGAACCTCCCACCATTCACTCTATCCTTCTACATCTGTTTATTTAGTGTGTGCGCGCCAAGGTGTGTATTAGGCAGAGGACAACTGGAAGGGTCTGATTCTCTCCTCCAGCATGTGAGCTCTGGGAGCGGCACTCAGCTTGTCAGGGTTGGCAGTAAGCGCGTTTACTTGCTGAGCCACCTCACAGCCCATGGTTAGCCTTCAATGTTTTCTGCCTATGTGTTCACCTTTGGTGCGGGTGTGTTCACATGCCCACTGTGTACAGTGGCAAGGTCAGAGGACAAGCTGCAGACGTCCGTTCTTTTCTTCCACAACGAGGATTGTTGGAACCACACTGAGGTAGTAGTTAGGCTTGGTGGTAAGCGCCTTAACACGCTGAACCATTTTACAGGCTCAGACTCTTCTTATCGATGGCTTACCTGCAGGGTTTGGGGGTGTCTCTCGGATGGTATGAAGTACCTTCATGTCCCGGATGTTGTGTATGTAGAGCGACTCTTCCAGACACACAATGAGCCGCTAGAAACAACAACAAAGCGTGAAGAAGCACTTGGGCCAGCACGGGCCAGGTTCCTCCTGAGCTGACTCCTGCCCCGGGACAGCTTGAGGGTGCTGTCCAGACAGCAATGTGTGCAGCTGCTGCTCCACTGCCAGTCAGGCTCTAGAGCCATTTGCATTCGCTCCCGTAACAATATACGCCCAGTGCACTATGAATTCTCACAGGGCGACTTAATTCAGTACCATGTGTGTAGATGACTGGGGAGAGATCTACCAAGGTAAACTGCTTTATAAAACTAGGGTGAGGGCTGGAGCGATGGCTCAGTGGATAATAGCACCTACTGTGTGAGCCCAAACAGGTAGCACAGGCCCATCCTCCACCTACTAGACTGAGGCAGGAAGATGGCATGTTTGAGGCCCCAACACAAAATAAAAAGTAAAAATGGGCTTAGCAGTAAAGGCTCACACTTTGCATTTATGAGGTTTGCCCTGAGTACCACAAAAGCATAGCCCCCAAACCCATGGTAACTGGGGTACCAGTAAAATACAAGGAGAAGCACACAGGCCATGTCACCATACACACGGGGGTTTACTTTGCTGTAAAGTTCTACTCACTGTGTTTTAAATGTGTGAGTGTGCATTTGCATGCATGCATGTACATGTGTGTGCCTTGTTCCTAGGAGCTCCTAAGAGGGCATTGGGTTCCCTGCAGCTGGAGTTACAGGAGGCTGTGAGCCACGTGGTGTGGGGGCTGGGCAAGAACAACAAGAGCTCTTTTCTTTAAGCCATCTCTCCAGGTCCCCTATCCTGTTTGTATTCATTTTAAACACAGGACACCAGGACTCCTAGATGACAAGTCAGGACTGATACCGTGAGGGGCTTGGCACACATTCCACATCAGCATGCACAGGAACGAGGATCTGTTATGTCTTCAACTTGAAAAATGCTCAAGCTATTCTGTCCCACAACTTTCCAGCTGAACTGGATAATTGGGCTCACTCCTAGTTTAATCAGGCAGTCAGGAGACACAGGTCTGGCTAACTGCTTTAAAAAAGAAAAGCCGCCCCTTGGAATCCAGCTCTCTCAGGAAGGGAAGCTGTACAGCTGAGGCACCTTTCCCTGCAGAACGTGTTTGCTGCCACAGAGGCAATGCTGGAGGCTTGTCTGCGTGGCTAACTGTGTGCAAGCTGAGGACAGGACTGTCAGGAAACATCCTCAGAGGCTCCATACAAAGTCGGGCCACGTGGGTTTGTCTTATTGGTTTGGTGGAAAATACATGTTGTGGTAACAACTCAAAGGAGATGAGGGGACAGACTTTCAGACAGTGACCTGAGAGTAAGACTCATGCCCCAAGGAGCATGGTGGAAGGGACAAGCCAGTGTCCTGTGTGGGACTGCCTGAGTAAAGCTGCTGAGAATGGAGCTGAGGGTCTGGCTAAGCATGTGTATGGAGGAGTCAGGCTGTGGCAGCGCACACCTTAATCCAGCACTGCACAGGCAGAGCCAGATGCATCACCGGGACCCAAAGACCAGCCTGGTCTACATAGCAAGCTCCAGGACAGCCAGGGCTAAATAAAGACCCCATCTTATGAATCCAAAACGGATAGGCACGGTGAGTAGAGATGATGGTGCAAGGCTGGGGAGGTAGGTAATGAATGGTTTTGAGCCAAAAGGCCCAGTGTGAGACAAGGGAGGAACACCGGACAACAGGCAGTACACTTGGGTTTCCTTGTGTGGTTTCGCGTATGTGTGTGCATCCACATGTCTGTAAAAATGGTGGTTAGAAGCCAGGCATGTCAGCTGTACTACTGCTCAGTTATCCTCTGCCTTATCCCCTTGAGACAGGTCTCTTACTGAGAACCTGAAGCTAAGGCAGGTCAGTAAAGCACAGCAATCCTCCTGCCTCTGCTCTGCCCACTGCAATGCTAAGGTTAGATACACATGGCTTTGTGTGCAGCTGCTGGCGATTCAGACTCAAGTCCCTATATTTATACAGCAAGAGCACTTAGCACAGAGACACCTCCTCAGACAGGCTGCCATCCTTCTCATCCTCCTGCTTATACCTCTCCCTATGCTCAGACTCCAGCTGTGTGCCACTCCAGCTGGTTTTATGCGGTGCTTGGGATGGTACCCAAAGCTTCAGGGCACGGGGAGCAAGGCAAGTGCTCATCACCTGAGCGGCTTGGTGCCACTCACCTGCCTGTTCAGCTTCACAGCCAGGATAGTGTTGGAGTAGCTGTAGTTGCATATCTCAGTTCCCTTCTTAAAATGGCAAACCTTCAGCTTCCTGGGAGCTTTGAGGCTGACAATGGCCACCAAGCTGCTTGAGAACAATCTCTCCACAATGCAGACATCTTCAGTGTCAGCTGGAACCAAAGAAGAAAAACACATGTGTGGATACATACATTTCCAGGTTAGGGCACAAGTGCATGCACTTCTCTCTCTCTCTCTCTCTCTCTCTCTCTCTCTCTCTCTCTCACACACACACACACACACACACACACACACACACACAACACAGAACATTGTAAGGGATACATGGGCTGACAACTCTCTGGAGTCGAAGGTCAGCAGAGGGGATGGAAAGTCTATCTGGAGCCATGGCTTCTGTCAGTATAAATACAGATCACACCCTACATGCAAACTCTGATGCCAAAGCACAGAATCATGAAATGTAAATGTGCCCTGCTGCTGGCAGGGCTTGAAGGCACACTCACTACGTTTACTTGAGGATGTTGGTTTTTAATGTGTATTGTGGGGTGTGGGTGTGTGCCATGACCAGAGCACAAGTCTATCGTGAGGGTCCTGGGATCCTAACTCAGGTTGTCAGGCTTGGCAGCAAGTGGCCATCTCCCTGGCCCATACTTATTCAAGTAAGGTCACAGAACTCGATGCTGCAAGGGATGCACACTGAGGCCCGATCCATAACGCTGTGGCACTGGGCGGTGAACCCGAGCTCAATGTCAGCCCCATGCTGCTGCAGCATTTCAGCAAGCTGGCTTGAGAAACAGCTCAGACTCTTTGTAGCTGAGGATAGGTGCATCAGGACGCAGCCCTGTGGAACTCAAAGAGTATTTGTGTTTCTGGCAAGTACATGGCTTCATCAGGTCTGCCTGGCCTGAAAGGCCATGTTAACGTACATTAACACTAGACACAAATGTAGACTGATACACTGGACATATGCTAGAAGCAGACACGCTTGTTTTTGTTTAAGCATGGGAATGTGCTTAAACACATTAGAAGAGGCAGTAAAATCAAGGCCTGATCCTAAGCGTTTTATAGTTTATTCATGGGCACTTTTAGCCATGTCACAAGTCACATTTGCTTCCTTTCCAGAGCAGCAAGCAAGCCTTCATTTCAAGGATCAAAACACAAGTGCTGCCACCACTGGGGAACAGGTCAGAGGGGTGGGAGCCAGGACATTGGTCCCAGGCTGCAGCAGCTTTGCCCATGAGCATCCTGACATGGGTGCCAACCCCTGCTCAGAGTGCCTAGTAACAAAAGCACGGTTAGCACTGCTAGCTCTTGGAGAAGTCAGAGACAAGCACTTGAGACATAGCTACCCAGGTGAACAGAGAGACTAGAGACCCAGAATGTCAACTATCTGCAGATTTCCCTCAAGAAAGCACAAGGACATCTGTCATGATGAGAAACCTGCCAGGCAGGAGGAGTATCAGCAGAGATGCTGATACAGAGAGAGGATCAGTTCACAGCTGCAGATATGGTGACTTTTGCCTTTAATCCTAACATTCAGGAGACAGAGGCAGGGAGATCTCTTGTGACTTTGAGGCTAGCCTAGGTTTACACAGAGTTAGGTTAGCAAAGGTCACTAAGACTGTTTTTAAAAAAGAGGGAGGGGTAGGCAGAAGAGGTGGCACTCCATGTAGAAAGCAGGTTAGGGTGGTGTGCAAGGAAACAGAGACACGAGGGCCCGTGCAGCTCACTGGCTAATCTGGAGGACTGTTTAGACACCAGATTGTCAAGCTGGTCTGTATATGAAACACACGCACACACACACACACACACACACACACACACACACACACACACACACACACACTTAAAAAGGAAAGCCAGTTACAGTGCCAATAGAAACAAGAGTTCTCTGCAAATTTGAGGGCATACTGGTTTACATAGTAAGTTCAAGCCAGCTAGGACTAGTTGCCTATAAAGAACCTGTGTTTAATATCCTCAAAGATGCAAGACTGGATTATTCCTTGAGTAACTCTAAAGATGGGGCACCCTATAGGAAAGTGCAGTCTATATAACACTGACTGTGTGTATGTATTCGTGTGTGCATTCAGGTGCAGGAATGGGTTCGTGACCCATAGGGGAAATCAGAGGGAACTTCAAGTTCTGATCATCCCAAGTCCTTTCTGTTTGAGTCTCCACCTCCCCAGCCTGGGGATTCACCTATGTCCTGTGCATCAAAACTCGGGGCCTTGGACTTGGAAGGCAAATATTTTATCAGTGACTTCATCATTTCCATAATGTAAAACTGATGGTAAGTAATTTTACATAAATTCACTGACCCTTTAATTTAAACCACAGGTGAGATAGTCTTAATACCTTTCTATAGGCAGCTGTGTGCCACCCTTCATAGATTCTGAATTTGAGAAGCTGCCCCCATGCTATGTTTAACTCCAGCCCCTGGGAAATTTACAGCCATGGCCTGACAGGCAGGATGGAGGTGGTGGTGGTGGTAAAATCCTTGTCTTCCACACACATTCCTAGTAAGGAGAGGGCTGAAGTGTGAGAGGGAGGGAGGTGAAGGAGTGGCAAAGGAGCTGCAGGATGCTCCTTGTGGTGAAGCAGAGACTGTGGAAGCTGGGGGGTGGGGGAGGCACACTGCTTCCAAGGGCATCTTGTTTCAGTCACAGAAGCCCCTATGTGCTCACGCAATGCATTTCAGCAGACACATGGTCACCAAAGGACTAGGACCATGCCACTTAATGTCAGGAGCAATAAAAGTCAGCAAGACTAAGTTTATTTATTTTTCCCATTTATTTATTTGTTTATTTATACTATTTTCTTTATTTACATTTCAAATGTTATCCCCTTCCCTAGTTTCCCCTCTGAAAATCCCCTATCCCCTCCTCCCTTTCCTTTCCCCCTGCTCCACAACCCACCCACTCCCATTCCTGGCCCTGGCATTCCCCTATACTGGGGCAAAGAACCTTCACAGGACCTAGGGCCTCTCCTCCCATTGATGACATATGCAGCTAGAGCCACAGGTCCCACCATGTGTTTTCTTTGATTGGTAGTTTAGTCCCAAGGAGCTCTGGGGGTACTGGTTAGTTCATATTAATGTTCCTCCTATGGGGCTGCACCCTTCAGCTCCTTGGGTCCTTTCTCTAGCTCCTTCATTGGGGACCCTGTGCTCCATCCAATGGATGACTGTGAGCATCCACTTCTGTATTTGCCAGGCACTGGCAGAGCCTCTCAGGAGACAGCTATATTAGGCTCCTATCAGCAGGCTCCTGTTGGCATCTGCCATAGTGTCTGGGTTTGGTGGTTGTTTATGGGATGGATCCCCAAGTGGGACAGTCTCTGGATGGTCGTTCCTTCAGTCTCTGCTCCTAAGTTGTCTCTGTAACTCCTAAGACTAAGTTTAAACTGTGGGCAACGCTACCCTTCATATTGAGCAGGAGGGAGGAAGATCCCAGCCAGGCCCAGAAGCCAGCAGGTAGTCAGGTCATCTTGGGGAGGAGCTGGCAGCTCCTGCAGTGAGCATGCGAGATTGCAGGGCAGGGGTGGGAGGTTCCTAAGTGCAACATGGTTAAGCACAGAGCCAGCAGCAGGCACAGGGAGGCCTGGGACTTTATGGCCAGGCCTTCAGAACCAGTCAACTGGAGGAAAATTACACCAATACTACACAGGCCAAAACACAATGTAAACAACCAGTACCCAGGCTGGGAGTGGCGGCTCACAACTATAGTTGGTACTTTGTGGAGGTTGAGGCAGGAGGACTGCCACAAGTTTGAAGCCAGTCATAACTACACAGTGAAACTGTGTTTAAAAAAGCAAAAGCAACCAAACACCCCTCTCCCTAACCAGGCTCAGAAACCTAGGAACAGGCACTGGGGTGCAGGGGGTGGGGTGTGCCCTCATCCTAGTATAGGCAGAAGCAGGCCAGCCAAGGTGGGAGAAAAAAAGGTCACTTAGTAATAGGAAGAAAAACATCCTTGTTGAAAAATTTCTCTTGGCCAGGCATGGTGGTGCACATCTTTAATTCCAGTACTTGGTAGGCAGAGACTGGCAGACTTCTGTGAGTTCTAGGCCAGCCTGGTCTACATAGTGAACTCCAGAACAACTAGGGCTACATAGAGGCCCTGTCTCAAGCCAAAAAGAAAAATCTCTAATTCATACTGTCTTTAGTGATGGAAATCATAATCTGCCCTTGGAGACAGAGCAACGATGTCCCTGCCTCTCTGCACATCCCTGATGGAGTGGGGGTGGGGTGGGAGAAAGCACCTGGATCCAAGCCTGTTAGATCTGGGATGCTTTCCCTGCAGAGGGATTAGCTAGACTTTATATTCCATCCAACACCCTGAGGCGCTAACCTCCTAGCCTTTATAACCCCACAGTGGGCTGGGACATAGGAGTCACTCCCCAAATTACTGTCTTATATGCTACCTACTACTTTTCTTTTTTTCTTTTTCTTTTTCGAGACAGGGTTTCTCTGTGTAGCCCTGGCTGTCCTGGAACTCACTCTGTAGACCAGGCTGGCCTTGAACTCAGAAATCCACCTGCCTCTGCCTATCTACTACTTTTATTAATCTGCTAAACAAAACAAAACAAAACAAAACAAAACCAAACAAACCAGAAACACTGGGTGCTGAGGCCAGTACCTACCAGGTGTGAGAATGCTCACTCCCTCTAGCCAGCACATGTGGTAGCACACGTGGCTAGTGCTTATCTGTGTGATTTGTTGACCCCACCTTTCCAACTCCAGGAAGTTACCTGGCAGCTTTATTCACCAGTGGCCAAGGCAAAGTTCCTCAGCCTGCACATCAATGTGTAGAACAGCACTATTCACAAGCACGAAATACGAACAGCCCATGTGCGCACAAATCAGTGGATGAACCAAACAGCACAGCTAGACAGTATGGCAATACTCAGCAATAATACAAAGGAAGGCTGGTGCATGGGAGTGCAGGGACAAGCTGTAGAAACATTCTAATGAACAAAGCTAGTCACACTCAGCTGCATTTATCTGCAAAGCCCAGACAGCAAATCTATAGATGCAGAAAGAAGATGAGTGGCTGAGCTGGGCTGGGTGGTGGGAGGGGATGGGGAGTGACTGCTAATGGACTCTGGCTTTAAGAGATGATAAAAACATTTGAAAATTCCGTGACGGTAGGTTGCTCAATTCAGCAAATGTACCACACTCAACTGGATAATTTAAGCAGATTTATAGGCTATAAAGGTATATAAACTATACCCCAAAGAGGCTGGCTTTTATTTCTGTAAATCACACTAAAGCCCATTTCAGGTAGCCTAATGCAGACATATGAACTTTGGCTGATATATTAAGACCTGATGCAAGAAGTTACTGACGCAAGCTGTAGGGGACTCTCAGTACAAGTCATGTCACTAGGGAAAAATGGGCCACTGGGACAAGGCAGAAGCTAAGTATATGCAGACCCTCTGGGAACTCCAGTCCTTCAACCCCAGGCAATGGGCATTGGTGGGGGAGGGGTGTCTCTTAATCCACTGCAGACATCCGACAGCTGCTGAATTTTCTGGTGCAATTTTTGATCGGTAACTTTTATCTGATTTCCATAGGGGCCAGGAGCTAAGAAAAGAATTAAGCCCTCTGCAAATGGCAGGGGAACTTCCTTCCCTGGTCTGACCAGAAGAGCTGACTTTGTGTGGATGCCTGTGAGCTGGACAGGCTGAACAAAAGGTTATTGATAATAATTGATAAGTGCCTTTCTCTGTTGGTCTCCACTGAACCTGGTGCTTACACAGTGGCAAACTGGCTGGCCAGATCTGTCCCAGGATCTACCTCCCTGTCCTCTTCCCCCTGGCACTAGGGTTAGACACTGCACCATAGCTATCTTTCCATGGGTCCTGGGGAGCTACCCACTGAGCCTCCTTTCCAGCCCATGGCTGTTGTATTACGCTTTGCACTTGGCAGAACTAGCATACCAGCAGCATGCATGAGCCTCACACCCTCAGCACAGCCCCTCTTCACTCCATCAAGGGCAGCTCAGCCACCCTGAGAAGCAATGCTAAAAGCCAGTGAAGGAAGGAGGCAGCTAACAGGGTTGAGCCCTTGGAAGGTGGCACACCAGTGGCAGAGTGCACCCAGGTGATGCAGAGAACACTTTGGACACAAACTTCAGTGACCTCAAGTGGCAATGGCCTAGTTTCCAGGTGGCCTCAGGCACAATGCTGTCCACTTCCTCGAGGTTGGCTGTCTAAAGTCTAACTTAGGGAAGGAGTGACTGCAGCTAAGTCAATGCTGTTTTGCTTCTTTGGCACAGCAGATGATGCTGCTCAAACAGGAAGAACACAGGCACTAAATAACTGATGGAACACAATTCTCACAGGCCTGGCCATCCTACGCTCTCTCAGTGATGCAGTCAAGAGCTGCTCCCCTACAGCACACTAAGGCAGACAAGGGACTCGGTTACTGTAAAATCTTACAAAATTCATATTCTGACAGGTGCACGGGTGGTCATTTCTCAGACCTGAGAACTTGGATGCCTATGAGGTGCTCTGGCTCTAGGGTAAGGTTCCCACAACCAAGGATACCTACCACTGAGCTATAGGTGGGCTCACTGTGTGAACTTTCAGAAAGAAGTACAAGTTTTGTGAGGAGCATGGTCCCCACTCACATGCTTCTGACCCTACATGGCACCTGGAGAAGTTCACTTCTAAACTCTGACATTTTACAAAGGTCTTTTTATGTATTTTACACAATAGTGGACACCGCTGTTGCAGTGACATTTAAAAGAAGAAAGCCCCAAGAATGTCACTGTGAACTTTCCAACACTGCGGCATGTTGAAACACATGAGAACATGCGGGACAGAAACAACAGGCAGCAGACCCACGTTTTTACTGCTTGAGTGTGAAATCCACTGGGAAAGTAGCTCAGTGGTTAGAACACTTGCCTAGCATGCAGAAAACCCTGGGTTCTATCTCCACATTTGCATCAAAACATGAGTGGTAGGGCATGCCTTTAATCTCTCCACTTGGGAGTCAGAGACAGGAGGATCAGAAGTTCAAGGCCACCCGACAACACTGAGCTTGAGGCCACCTGGGCTACATTAGGACACTGTGTCCAAGTGTGGGGGCACTGAGAAAGACCGAGTTTGAAATGGAGGATATGTTAGCATACACTAGTAATCCTAGCATTCAGGAATCTAAAACTGGCAGCTCATGAACTGCAGGCCAGCCTGGGCTATCAGCCTGGGCTATCAGCCTGGGCTATCAGCCTGGGCTATCAGCCTGGGCTATGCAGTAAGCCCTGTCTTGCCATGAAGGAAACAAGTCTGAGTGGCAGCAGCACTGTTAGGAAAGACCTAACTGCTGCTGGGCAAAGCTTTTATTTGTTGTTTGCTTTAAAGAACTATTAGTGGTTGCTCCTGCTCCCCGGGACCTGCCCTGGCTCATTCTTCTGATAAACAACAAGGGCTGATAGCAAAGGCTTGATTTCATGATGGTCTGCTAGGAGTCATACAGTAAGATTCTGCACTCTTCTTGCAGAAGAGTGATAAACAACCCTGACATTCACTCAGTGAAGAACTGGTTTCCCAGGACACCGGCCCTGTGTGAGGAGAGATGGTTGGCAATGTAGGGCAGATTTACCCATAGCTTCTGGGTGGGGGATTAACTTGGAGCCGCCTAGAGAGCTCAGCAGGGAACGGCTCTACCAGTCAGAGACTGTAGTTCAAGCTCCACAAACCACAAAAAGGCGGAAGGACGGAACAGGTTCCAAGACCTCCCACCCATGCTCGAACATGTATATGCACGCACAAATCAAAACCCACAAATTTATAAGTATTAACTGTAATGTTCTTTGTCTGCTTCAGCCTCTATCTTTAAGAATCCAAATTCACACTGGGAGGTACATGCCTTAATCCCAGCACTAGGGAAGCAGAAGCAGGCAGATCCTTACTAGTTCCAGGGCAGTTAGGATTACACTGCAAGACCCTGTCTCTAAATATAAGTCAATACAAATTTAAAGTGGCAGGCATATTAGTACACGTCTTTAATCCCAGCACTCGGGAGGCAGAGGCAGACAGATCTCTGAGTTTTAGGCCAGCCTGGTCTACAGGGTGAGTTGCAGAATAGCCAGAGCTACACGAGAAACCCTGTTACAAAAAAAAATCAAAAAGAAAGGAAGGAGAGGAGAGGAGAGGAGAGGAGAGGAGAGGAGAGGAGAGGAGAGGAGAGGAGAGGAGACTCAAAGTTCACCAAGGGGACACACAAGTTGGCAGGCTACTTTCCCACACTTACAAGATGCTATCAAGACATCATACTCTGTTCCCACCAGCACCAGTGAGAAAGTTCAGTCAGAGGCAAATGAGGACCAGGTTCTGGCATTCCTTTGCACTCTACACAGCAAGTTTTCCAACATAGGGAGAACCACGATTCCCACACAGCTATTGACAGTGACATCAGACCCGAACAGCACAGGTGAGGTGCTCCACTCACTAGACACGTGATCACACTTTAGCCACTGGTGGTAAAAGCCAAGGGAGCCTTTTCCTGAGTTGAGCCACCCTTCTGTAGGAGGAGTTCTATTTCAGATGTCAGGAATGCTGGCCCTTACCTGACATCACTGGGTTATGTCTGTCCAGTCCCATCTCATTGAGGCTAGAGGATACTGAGGGGCCAGGAATATAGTGACTATGAGAATATAAAAGACTAATGTCTAGGAGGAAGCAGGACGCAGGGGTCAAGACCAGGGTGCACATCTCTGTCCCAGTGGGTAATCATCTCTGAGGCAGTAACAACCAAGGTTTACCGTCCAGTCAAGAGCACCTGTAGCACTTGACCTCCATCAGGAAGGGGCCTTCTACCCTCCTGTTATGGCAAATATTAAAAAAGTTAGAGGGGGCATGTTTCTAAGCTTGTGCCTCTGCTCTGGAGGCCTGGCCAGTCAGGCACTAGCGGGCAATGGCTGACCTGTTTTATCTCCTGGAGACTCTCTGGCCTGGAGCTCCCAAAACAAACAAACAAACAAACAAAAACCTACAACATCCTAATCCAAGAAGGATGACAAAGGATGCAGACCCATCAGGAATGAAGGTATGGGTCACTCCTCCAGGAAAAGAGCCAAGACCTGCTGAGGTGCTGGCTGAGGGTGAAAGAGATACAGAATGGGTAGTAGAGGAAGGTAGTTATAAATACCAATTAAGGCCATGTAACCAGTTGTAGAAATGAGGATTATAAAGTAATATGAATGCTTCTGTCTTATTTTGCTAACGAATACATTTGTCTTTCTTCCAATTTCTTTAACATCAATTGGTATTTAAGTTGAGACACTGAAAGTATGTTCTCAAGGGACATTGCCCCATTGTAAATTTACAAATGTGTTTGCAATTGTACGAGGAATAGTTATATCATGTTAGGCATATTCACAACTTTGTTGTTTCATGTGGACATATTATTTATGTCAAGTTGACAAGGGGTGGATTGTAGTGGCTATTCCTGGTTGTCAACTTGACTATATCTGGAATGAACTACAATCCAGAATTGGAAGGCTCACCAGTGATCCTAATCTGGAGGCTGGGAGATACAAGTTTCTGGCTTGGATCTTGGTATGGAGATCTTGAGGCATAGTGGCTATGAATTCTTATGAAGATTAAGACAGGGAGATCTCCAGGTTCAAGGTCATCTGGGATTAAAGGTGTGGTGACCTAATGTTCACATCTAGAAAACCCACGCTTTGTCGCCATACCTTTTGCTCTTGAACCCAGACAAGCTGCCCCATGAAGGAACACACAACACAAACTTAGATGAGAAACAGTGGTAACTCAATCTCTGAGCACAATAACTAAAACCTAATCGTGTAAGCCCGGGAAACTCTAGCAGCTGCATCTTAGCCCTCTGTTGTTCATTCTTACTCTCTCCAACCCAGAAGTCCCGCCTCCTCACCCAGTGATTGGCTCCTTTATTCACTAGGGGATTGGTTCACAAGAACAGCACCAGGCCCACCCACAACACTTGCCCCTTTCTGTTCTAATAAAAAACAAAACCTGTCTCTCAAATATAAATATAAGGTTCAATCTATTTTTACTACTTTCCGCAACAGGCGGTGAACCAACGTGTTGGGCAAGAATCCACTAAAAATTTAAGATTATTAGTTTGAGAGTTATTATTCATTGAGTTTTATTCATTGGGATTATTTGCTTTTAGGATAGATATGCAGATTTTGTCTGAATCACATGGGGAATTTCGCCTGCAGTTTGGAACTAGGATAGGGAAAATTGGTCACTGACTTCAAGTAGAGAGGGCAGTGAACAGGTATTAATAAAATAAATGTCGGGCTGGTGAGATGGCTCAGGGGGTAAGAGCACCCGACTACTCTTCCAAAGGTCCGAAGTTCAAATCCCAGCAACCACATGGTGGCTCACAACCACCTGTAACAGAGATCTGATGCCCTCTTCTGGTGCGTCTGAAGACAGCTACAGTGTACTTATATATAATAAATAAATAAATAAATCTTTAAAAAAAAAAAAATAAAAAAAAAAAATAAATGTCTGTGGCTCCAGGCAGAGATCTGAACAGACAGATGGTATAGCAAGATGGCTGCTCTAGGCGGAGAGCCTAACAGAAAGATGGTATAAGGATATACTGCTCTAACATGTCTTAACAGGATACTCACATTCTGTCTAAAGTGGGCTCCACAGGATTCTAGGTTTAAATCCTGCTTTGACTAGCTACCTATAAGCAGGTACAGAGAGAGAGAAGTGTGAATCAATTGTGTTAAGATGGTATAAAGGTATATTGCTCTAATATGTCTCACAGGATACTCAAATTCTTACATGGGTTCCATGGGAATTCTGGGTTATTATCCCGCACGACAAAATACAAGAGGCCTAAGAATAGGCACATACAGTATTTTAGTTTACTTTGTTTTGGATCGTTTTAATTTGAACTAGGATAGGGAATATTAGTCAGTGACTCCAGAGTGGAAAGTGCAGGGATAATCATTGCCTGCTTTGAACAGGTAATATTATCTATGTCTGTGGCTCCAGGTAGAGTTCAACAGACAGAGATCATACAGGTATTAATATAATATGTCTGTGGCTCTGGGCAGAGAGCTAAACGGAAAGATGATATAGATTAACTAGCCACAGGAAGCTCATATTCTGCTAAAATGGGCTCCATGGGAATCTTGAGTGGTCTTTTCCCGCTTGGCAGGATAGGAAAGGCCTAGTATAGGCACATACAGTATCTTAGTTTACTTCATTTGTTTTAGATTGTTTTGATTTTCAAAATGGGTGTGATTGAGTTCTGTGGTTATGTTATTTCTCTGGGAGAGAGGTTTAAAGGGTTTGCTGATCACTGGCTCAAGGACATGCTGATTTGGGGAAAAGGTTTTGTCTTGGTGTTTTTGGAAAGGTGATTAAGGTGTTTACACCTTCCAGAGTTGTATGGATCAGATTTGATAGAGGGAGACCCCCTGAAGAATAAGATTCCAGAGAATCAAACAAAAAGGTTATCTTGATGATACTAAAATATTGTTTTGAGATTTGTGTACTACAGAATATACAGTCTTGATGAGTCTCTACTTGAACTCAAGATGTCTTGGACTTTCAGTTGGATCCAGTCAAGACACTGACATCAGAGACTAAATCAATCGTTAGTGTGGTCTTTTTAAGGCCAACCAACTCTATTTTCCCTACCCTCCCCACCCCTAAAAATATCTCAATGCCCATATTCAGCTTGAAGAAGTTATGAAGAGTCGTCGCCCCAGTTCCCTGGGCTTTGGGGCTGGAGGGGGTTATTATAGGTTGTCTTTCTAGGGAATGTAGAAATGGTCATAATTGGAACAGGGAGGAATAGTTAGAATTGACTGCATAGCCATAATCTCATTTTGTAGAAATCTTTTTAATTGTTACTAAGTTGAAGTCATAGTTCTTTATTTTGGTACAGAATTTATTTTGATACAAAATCAAGGTTTTCATTGGTATAAATTTCTTCTACTGATACGAAAAATTAAAAAGTACAGGTATTAGACCCAGTCTTTCTGTAACTGTCATTATAAACTGATCTGAGATGATTAAGCCTCTGAGTTAAGCGCCAAATAGCAAATTCATGGCTCTGAGTTTATTGTTAGGGTTTTTCAGAAATAGAAATAGCTGATTGTAGTTAATGTAGAATAGTCCAGATTACTTTATATAGCTGGTTTTCAAAAACATCAGAAATCCACAGAATGTGACAGTTAATGTTATTTATTCACTTGCTATTGAGACAAATATGTTCCTAACAGCTTCCCATCCATGGATTCAGAGAAGCAACTGAGTATATTACCTCCAGGTAAGGCTGTACATTTGTGGCTAGGTCACCACTTGGCAGAAAACTGCCTATCTCTCCTGCAGACCTGTACTGTTCTTGAAAGGACCCAATTTACTGGTTAGGACAGCTTAGTTCTGCCGAGACAGAGTAGGCTAGGCCTTAATATTCCTGTATGTCTAAGTCTGTCAGATGATCGTGGGCCAGAAGGCTGAATGAAGACTGAGGGAGTATAAGGGACTGTCCAGGTGATCAGTGCTCTCTATAAATTGGGTAAGTTTTGGAAGCTATATTTTGTGCTTCTCATATTTTCAAGTAATATTTCAAGTTCTTGGATTTCTGACGGGGTTAAAGACTGGTAGTCTCATAGCCAACCAAAGCTGTTTAGCACTGAGAAATATGATATAGATTTGATAGGATATTTTTCAGATGGCTTACACTCTAAAGCCAAGACATAAGTCAGATGTAGAATAAGTCTTCTAATTTAGGATAGATGACAATGTTCTATCTTATTGACAAAACTGGTGGACTGGGTGTTAGGTCTATCTTATACCTTATAAACTACAAAATGGTAATAGTTGTGCTCCAGATTGAGAGACAGGTTTTGTTTTTATTAGAAGAGAAAGGGGCAAGTGTTGTGGACGGCCTGGTGCTGTTCTTGTGAACCAATCCCCTAACAAAGGAGCCAACTCCTGGGTGAGGAGGCGGAGGAAGAGAAGGAGTTAGGCCTTTTTGGAAAAGGACAGCAGAGCGGTAAGATGTAGCTGCTAGAGTTTCCCAGTATCATAGTGAATCCACAAGGATTTGTCACCAGAGGAATCAGATTTAAATAAGGCTTACAAAATTTAGTTGTGCCCAGAGACTGAGTTACCACTGTTTCTCAACTAAGTTTGTGTTGCACTTTCCTTCATGCAGTGGCTTGTCTGGGTTCAGTAAAGAAAGCATGGGTTGTGCCAGATGTGCACCACAAAGGCCATGGGGGATTTGAAGCATGGGGTTGGCATGGGAACCTAGAGAGCTGGGTAGAGAGATTGTGGAGTTCTGGGTCAGAGTCTCCACAAGATAAAAACAGATTGGCCATTGCCTGCCAGTGAGTGACTGGCCAGGCGGCAGAGGCTGAGAGTTGCTGGCACTAGGGTGGGAACGTGCTGGGTTCTTTTCTAATATTTCTTGCAATACCCTCCTGGTTTCCAGGACCCTGGAATTCTAAGATGATAGCCTCAGTATCCTCCTCATTGGGTACTAGTTATCTGTCTGTTCCCCAGAGTCCCCATCTGCATGCCTGGGTTACTTCTGGGCAGCTGTCAGGAGGCACCTGCCACTCTTCTTCAACTATCAGAATAGTCTGCAAGACTTAACACCACTTCAATTTACTCACGTTAGGGCCATCCTTGACTACAAAGTTCAAGGACACCCTAGGCTGAGACTAATCTTAACACAAAGAAGAGTGGGCAAAAACCAGAGGGTTGGGGGCTAGACACCAAAAAGTGCTTGACACTAAACTGAAACCTCAGCCCTTGGAAAATAGGAATGAGAATTGAGGCTAGCATATCTCAGAAATCACAAGCAAAGCCAGATTTAGTGGACACTAACAGGGCACTAACTATCTGGGCACTAACAGGCAGATTTCTGAGTTTGAGACCAGCTCAGTCTACACAAAGAGTTCTAGCCAGAGTTACGTAGACTCTTGTCTCAACACTACCAAGGAAACCCAAATTAAGTATGAGACAGGATCGCACATACCTGAGGAAAGGTGCATAGCACCATCAACATTCGCACTGCCTTTATCACTGGTAAATGAGGCCCAGCCACCCAGGAAGTGTGTCCACAGACAGCCTGTCTCTTGTCTGTTTTGTTGCTGCAGAAGTAACCTAGCTGGGACTTCCCCCCTGATCATTCTGCCCCACCTGCTTCCAAAAATTAAAAAGCAAAAAAACAAAAACCCTATACATGCAGTTACCACACAACTGTACTCTTGGGCACTCACCTTCAAGAAATGAAAATTCACATTCATACAAAAAAACCCACTCATGGGTATTCACTGTGGCTTTACTTTTAAACAACAGTCCAGAGCTAGACTCTCTGCTCATCTTCCCATGGGTAAACAGTTAAGCTGCGAACTACTGCTCATCAACAAAAGGAGCAAAGTATCGTCACACTTGGGTCACTTCTCAGGGAGCTGTGCTGACGGAAAAGCCAATCACACACTAAGGGACGGCTCAGCTAGTAAAGCATGTCTCCCAGGGGAGAGGGCTCAAGTCTGCAGCCCCAGAGCTCACACACTTCAGAGCACCTGGGTTCCATCCCCAGCACTCACAGGACAGCTCAGAACCAGCCATAACTTCAGTTCCAGGGGATCCTGTCCATATAGGTTTGCAGGCAAAACAACCAGAAAAGACAACCTGTGCCCACACCTAACCTTCCTGTCTCCAGCAGTGATCACTGCTCCCACCCTCCTGCCTACGGCATCAAGTGCTGGAGCCTGACTGAGCTCAGCCATGCTTTGAGCCTCTTAACTGACCTAAATGAGGAAACTCAGCAGTAACCAGAGCTACAATCTGAGTAACACAACTTTTAAACTTGGTGTGCCCAGCACTCAGGAAGCTGAGGCAGATTAAAGATGGGTGGGAGAACGGAGGGAGGGAGGGAGGGAGGGAGGTTGTCAACCTGAAGGGATTTTAATTTATGTATTGGTTAATATAATTTTGATTGTTTTTCAGACAGGGTCTCACTCTGTATCCAGGCTTACAGAGAACACAGTCCTCCCAAGTACAGGGATTACAGATGGATCACTGTGCCTAACTTTAACCTAAAGATCCTTCTATACTGGCTGCTCTTAACCTGTGGGTCTCGTCCCCCTTTGGGGAGGGGTATCATAAAAACCTTTCACAGGGTAATCTAAGATCATAAGAAACACAGATATTTTACATTATCCTTCATAACAGTAGCAAAATTATGGTTACAAAGTAGCAACAAATTAATTGTTATGGTTGGGGGTCACCAAACATGAGGAACTGTACTAAAGGGCTACAGCATTAGGAAGGGTGAGAACCACTGCTCTAGGTGAGAAGAGTTTTATCTGGGTCATGGTAAACAGCCAGGTAGCCCCAGCCTATAAAAGGAGCTTCTTGCCCCCTCCTCGCTCTCTTACCTCTTATTCTCTTATTCTTGCTCCCTTGTTCTCCCTCTCCACCTTTCCTTCTACCCTCTCTCCATGTGGCCATGGCCAGCCTCTCTGCTTCTCTTCTTTCTTTCCCTCCTTCCCCCCCAACCCCCAGCCTTTTTACAATAAAGGTCTTAAAACCATGGACTGCCTCTTCTCATCAGGACCCACCATGCTGGAGCAAAGGTCTTCCCCTAACCTCCCGCCAGAGGCCTCCCTGTACTCCAACCACAGCCGCCAGCCAAAGCAAGCAGCCTGCTGAGCTAGCCAGACTGTCTCCTCCCCATGGTAACCTGACAGAGCTCTCTCCTCCTACCCTTTTCCCTTTGCCCCAGGACCAGAGTACGCCCAAGGGTCCCCACCCATTCTCAGCTCTTCCACAACATACAGTGGAGTCTGGAATGTCAGAGAGTGAGAACCTGTTGTCCCTGGCCTCTATGTAGCCCAGGAACCCCAGAACCAGCTCTTCGAGGGTGCCCGACTCTGGCAGGTCCACGGGGACCACAGACTATGTGCCTTCCTCACCCCCAGAGCGGGATCCCACAGCTCCTCACAGTCCAATGCCCGCCTGGGGTCCATGCAATCAAACTCTCCATGTCCAGCCTTGCTCAGCAGCCCTAGCCTTGAGTGGATGCGGGACCCAGTTTTTGTCCCACAGCCCTATGCAAAGAGCAGTATTTTTATTCATTCAGCCATATGTTCAGTAAGGGCCTTTCCAACCTTTTTTTGTTGTTGTTTGTTTGTTTTTCAAGACAGGGTTTCTCTGTGTAGCCCTGGCTGTCCTGGAACTCACTCTGTAGATCAGGCTGGCCTCAAACTCAGAAATCTACCTGCCTCGGTCTGCCAAGTGCTGGGATTAAAGGTGTGTGCCACCATTGCCTGGCCCTCTCCATCTTTTTTTTGTTTTGTTTTGTTTTTCGAGACAGGGTTTCTCTATAGCCCTGGCTGTCCTGGAACTCACTTTGTAGACCAGGCTGGCCTTCGAACTCAGAAATCCACCTGCCTCTGCCTCCCGAGTGCTGGGATTAAAAGCATGCGCCGCCACGCCCGGCTCCTCTCCATCTTTTTAATACTTTAAAAGTATTAAAGCAGGCAAGATGGCTCACTGGGTGAAAAGTGCCTGCTACCAGAGCCAAGTTTGACCTGGGACCCAAACAGAGGGAAGAAAAAACAGACTCCTTTAACTTGTCCTCTAACCTTCATGCTTGTGTGGAGACGCATGTGCATATTTGAGGTTACACACCAAATAAATAAAATGTAGTAAGAAAAACTGTCATTTAATAATGTCTAGGGATTAGGGACCTCTCAGTAGGTAAAGTAGTTGCCAGGCAAGCAAGAGGCTCTGTCAGCTCCCCAGACCCATGTAAAAAGCTGGGTGCCTTAGCTCGTGTCTAACTCCAGCGTGGGGAGGCAGACAGGCAGAACCTTGGAGCTCACGACCATCCAGTCTAGCTCTGTGAGCAAACTCTAGGTTCAGTGAGAAACCCTGCCTGGAAATAACAACAACAAAAACAAAGCAAAAGTGTGCAGAGTATTTGAGAAAGACTGCTTGTCGCCTCTGGCCTCTACACCCCCACAGCACTCTAAAAAATATTCTAATTTATTTCATTTATGTGTATGAGTGTTCACTTGCACTTGTATGAGTGTGTACAATGCCTGGTGTCTACACATGTCAGAAGTGGGCGTCAGATCTCCTGTATCGGAGTCACAGATGGTTGAGAGCTACCATTCAGGTTCTGGGAACTAAATCCAGGTCATCTGAAAGAGCCAACAAGTGCTCTGAACCTCTCTAGCCCCAAATGATGTGTTTTATGGTCATTAACTTCCAGTCCTGACCACAGTCCTACGGAGAGCCATTACTTCTTTTTCAGAAGGCCCATATTGTGACTCTTCTGCTGTCCCAATACACAGACCACCATCAAAAAATGACCAAAGGAAAGCATTTCCATGGGGCTGGAACAGTTCTGTTTTCTAGGACCGCTTTATGACAGTAATGCAGTCTAAATGGTATTGGTGGGGTGAGAAATGACAGATTTTATATGGTGCAATGCCAGGCCCTGGAAGCCCAAACACATAGCCCTAAGTGTGCACTTTTATACACAAATACCCAGAGATCTACAAGACGACCCAGATGGTCAGGCCTGGCTACGAGGTCCTGGGGTGGAACAGGACTGGCCCAGGACTATGTGGACTTGACCTGCCCGGTGTTGGGAGGAGAAGACTGCATTTCAATTCTCTATCAACAGGTCTACTTAGTTTAACAAGGGGAAATAAAGCAAGCACTTACTGCATTCATAGATCTGTTCCAGCTTATCCACAGAAGAAAGGGAGAAAAACTTATACCCGGACTTACTACCAACAGCTAGGGACCTGCAAAAAAGCCAAATTCAGAAGTAAGAGCTGATGCACATACACAGCAATCATGCATAACCAGTGCCCACGTCACCCACCAGTCACCAGGGTTTCTACCGCCAGCACCGTCTGATAAGGGATTTGGCATAGGATGCTATAGGCCAGAATTCTGTAAAGCATATGGCATAGCCATTGAGACAGGGGTCTTATCACAACTGCACAGTACAGGCTAGTTGGCCTGCAAGCATCCAGGAATACTCCTCTGTCACCTCCCTTCCGACCTTAGGAGGATGGGCCATGCCTGGCTTGACATGTGTTCACGGTATCTGAACTCTCCCTCATACTTGTATAGCATGTTTTTTTACCCTCTGAGCCATCTCCCCAGCCCCAAATGGCCCTTCATTTCATGTATGTGTGTATGAAGGTACCCAGTTGTAGACCTTAAATATATTCAAGTTTGTCAGTTACCCTCCCCGCCATAAAGCCTGGGGAAAGATTAAAATAGTACAAACAAATGAACAAAACTCATCTTGAGCCCTAAATGAAGAGTAATCAGCTGTCAATCAGTGACTGCAGACACACACAGCTGTTTTGGCACTTGTGGGCCTGCAAGTTTAGTAAGCCATACTGCATCCTACACTTTGAACAATACCTACAACCTGGGCTTGGTATCCATCCTTGTAGGGTGCTGTGGCCAGGAGCTGGGGTAGGAATGGCAGGCACCACGGACCTATTCAGACCCTGGGATTGGAAGACTTTGTTGCCTTAGACCATTGGCTCCACCCCTTTTTTTGCAATCTCCACATTATGATTCATACTGTAGCATAAGTACGGTTATGAAGTGGCAATGGAAATAATTTCATGGTTTGGGGGCACCATACCATGAGGAACTGTATTAAAGGGTAACAAACAGCACTAGAAAGGCCGGGAACCACTGCCTCAGATAGAAAAGGCTCATGATTGAGGGGCCATGTTTACCAACTCCCAGCTCTGACTAAAAAACTCAGAGCACAAAGGCTTGGTGACAGCAAATGAACAGAGTCCTGATCAGAAAATTCTATCCCCAGAATGCGACTGAGCAAGGAAGCAAGAGAAAGCAGCACAGACAGCTGTCCCCAGCACAAAGGATGATTAGGGAGAAGCAAGGAGACACACAAGGTTCAGACACCAGGGCTGGTGTTGGTTTCACGCTGGGAAAAATGAAAACACATCTTCATGGGCACAAGGGCAGATCAGAGGAATACACCCATTTCTATCTGTTCCCCAGGAAGACACCCGAGGCTACATTAACAATCAGGCTATCACCTGACATTTCTGGCCTTCCCACAGAGAGGTGGAATGCATTCCTGACCTGGGTAAGGCAGCACACACCTGCAATCTCAGCACCTGGGAGGCAGAGGCTGGAAGACTAGAAATTCAAAGTCCTCCTAGGCTATATACCAAGTTCAAAGGCAGCCTGGTCTACGTGAGGCCCTGATTCAAATCACCAAAAGGGAGAAAGAAAAAGAAAGCCACCCACTTCCAGAACAGAGGCTCTGTGAGTGCTGCGGAAGCCTGAGGACCACGGCTGCTCTGCTCTACCAGCTGATGGCGTTTGTCTTTGTAAGATGTCACTACACTGAGTTCTTTCACCCAAGTGCTCAGGTATAGAGACTGGACACAGTAACAGGTGGCTGTGACGGTGCACACAGGGATCCAGCCTGCTCTACACAGCAAGTGCCAAGCCAGATGTGTCTCAACGTAAAATAAAATTAAAAAGGTGCAGCAAACAAACAACTCTCCAGAAAGGTTGGAAATAAAATCTCAGCAGCCAAGAACGCTGGGACGCTGGGCAAACTGGTGTTCAAGAAAGTATTTTCCAGACAATAAGAAAAGTTTGCTACTGTATACATATGCTTACCTTGACTACTTCTGAATTTAAAACACAAACCACCCTGGCCCTTGGGAGGTAGAAGCAGGAGTTCAAAGCCAACTTGGCCTCATAGTGAGTCCCTGTCTCAAAGTAAAAACAAAACAACCAGAATACCAAAGAAGCACAAAGAAGGTAAAACCAAAGTCATCCCTAAGTTGTCTATCTCCCTGTGGTCTGAAGGATTTCCATTTATACATGTGTATCTATGTGAGGACCTGCCACATCCTGCAGATGGAACTGACAGGCAGCTTGTGAGCACAGGTCCTGTGCAACAACAAGAGCCGCTTTACCAGTCCCCAAAGAAAACCTGTGTTCTTAAAGCCAAAGGACACATTGTTTTTATGCTTATATGAAATAGAATCTCACTAACTAGATGAGACTGGCCTGGGACTTTAATCCCCCTGCCTCAGACTTCCTGAGTGCTGGGATAGACATGAACCAGTATGCCTGATTTTGCAAATTCTTTTGGGCTCAGGGTTTTGTGTATCTCACATCAGATGCTTACCATGTGAGATACATATGTAATTCTATGTAAATGTGTCTGAATGTGTGTATGCACACTACACAGATACAGGAGCCAGGACGGCCTAACAGGACTTAAGTAAAAGGACTCATGAGCAACCATGTGGGTCCTAGGAACCCAATCTTGGGCCTCTGCAAGAGCACTAAGTGCTTTTAACTGCTTGAGCCATCTTTCCAGCCCCCTGACCATAATTTACAAAAATATTTCCTGGAACCGTTAGTATGTGTGATGATGCTCTGGATTCAGTCTCCAGCATAAAAATACCCCAACAAAGTCCTGACAGGTTTTCCTCATGACCACACTATAATTATTTTTTCCTCAAGACCACCCTGCTTCTCATTTCTTGTTTGCTTAGAAATCACAAAATGAGCTTTAGGGGAGGTCCTTGTCTAAGCATGAGAGTGGATTCCGGGTTCCAGCGAGCCTGGCTCCCAGCGATGCTCCCCATCAATCTTTCTGATGTTCACAGGGAACTAATCAGAGTATTGAATACCTAAAGTGTTAATGCCAAAACACACCAAACTGACTGTGCTGTGCGCCAGTAAGAAACAGAAGAGAAAAATTCTACCAGGGAAGGTAAATTAAATGACACTGTAAGTCCACTTGGGCACAGCACATCAGAGGACCTGCTGGGTATAACTGGCCCTCTGGTCCCAGGTCAGTGTAACATTTCATTAGGCATCCATAACCAGGTTCACATATACACCTCCTTGGAAAGTTCTCTTGATAGGAAATGCAGACATTTATAATCATGGAAAAGGCATAACCATGAGCGAGGTGAGATTTATTCTATTAGCAATAAATGTTTATGCCTTATTAAAAAGTTAACCAAAGCCGGGTGTGGTGGAGCATGCCTTTAATCCCAGCACTTGGGAGGCAGAGGCAGGCAGATTTCTGAGTTCGAGACCAGCCTGGTCTACAAAATGAGTTCCAGGACAGCCAGGGCTATACAGAGAAACCCTGTCTCGAAAAAACCAAAATAAATAAATAAATAAGTTAACCAAGGTCCAGGAATGTAGCTGGCTGGTATGTGCAGAGGCCCTGAGTTCAATCCCTGGTTGTCCAGTGTTAATCCTTTTTTGTTTTTGTTTTTTTGTTTGTTTGTTTTTTTGAGACAGGGTTTCTCTGTGTAGCCCTGGCTATCCTGGAACTCACTCTGTAGACCAGGCTGGCCTCGAACTCAGAAATCCACCTGCCTCTGCCTCCCAAGTGCTGGGACTAAAGGCGTGTGCCACCACGCCCACCTGTCCAGTGTCATCCTTACTGACTGCAAAAGGGATGGAAAGGACACTTGGGAGGAGGAGCAGGAGCTCCAGCTCAAGGCCAACTGAGGCAGCATAGAGAGACGGTCTCAAAAAATAAACATGTTAAGGGTGTGATAGTGTCTGGGTTTAACTCAGGCATTGGGGAGTAAATGCAGGAGGAAGCTCTGAAGTTCAAGGCCAACCATGGCCACACAGCACAAGAAGTTCAAGGCCCAGGCTGGCCTTGAGCTACAAAAGACCCACTCACAAGCAAACAAACAGGTGTATTTCCTTGGGCTGGAGTGGATGACTCGGGGGTTAAGTGTTCTCACAGAGGACTGAGTTCTCTTCCCAGAACTCACAACAGGTAACTCACATGCCTGAACTCCAGCACAAGGGGCTCGGACATGCATGACCTCCTCAAGAACATACATATATTCCTTTCTCATCTTCCCCTCCCATGAGTCAAACCTGTTGCAACATCATTTTGCTACTTCATGAGGCTGTGGGGAAGGAACCGCCATCTTGAAATGACATCTCTGTTACTGAATTTAAACATGAGCCTTAGCCGGGCGTGGTGGCACATGCCTTTAGTCCCAGCACTCGGGAGGCAGAGACAGGCGGATTTCTGAGTTCGAGGCCAGCCTGGTCTACAGAGTGAGTTCCAGGACAGCCAGGGCTACAGAGAAACCCTGTTTCAAAAAAAAAAACCAATAAACAAACAAACATGAGCCTCAAGTGGATGGTAGCCTTCCACTTCACTGTGAGAATGGGTAGCAGATCTGCTGCTCAGCTGCTAAGCCATCAGTCCAGAAAGGCCCTCCCCTGTCATTACCTTCACCACGACAAGGTCACACTTGATTATGTAGGTGAGTGGGACAAGCCACCGCTGTAAACAGGAAGCTGACTGCCCCATGGGTACTATTAAGACCACAGCCAGGCCAGGTTCGTGGAGAAACCAGCCCATGCCCACTGCAGACCTGTACCCCAAGTCCTGAGGCCTTTCAGAGTTATCAGAAGCAGAGCTCTTCTGTTGGCCAACTTTTTAGGGGGCTAACAATGTTCCCACCAGAACACCAGAACTAGGAAGCAGGTTGCCCTGGAACACATCACAGGTTCTGTGGGTCAGTAATCTGCAGTGACTTCTACAGCAAGCCTCCTGTTCAACTATCTGCTCTGTAAGCAAACAGGAGGCAGACAAGTGAAGGCTGACGGGGCTCTGAAATCGCCCTTCAATTTACAGGTAAATACAGAGAAGAGTTCCTTCCTTCCAGCATGGTGGCTGGCAATGGAGGAAGTTCAGTGGGAGAAAGCAGTTAATACCTTTAGACCCTTCCTAACATGGAGGTGGGGTGTTCCTTTATTCTAGCTCTCTGGGAACACAGGCTTAGAATAGACACAGCCACCTCTCTGACTTCCCAAAATCCTCTGGAAAACCTTAGTCCTGATGAGTCCATGTGAGAATCCAGTGACCCTAGGCCAGTCATTCACTGGTTAGGTTCAACTTGGAAAAGCTAGAGTGCTCCGACCGACACTAGCCTGCCACTTTAAGCAGCACAGGTGGAAACGGACAGCCGGGATGGGCTGCTCTTCCTGTCCTTTCCATTGTTCTCCTTTAGAAACAAAAACAGTAAAGAACAGATCACACTGGGCTCACTTTTAGAATAAGCATAAAAAGAAAAACCTCTCAATATTTGCAATCATATTACCAGTACTAGAGACTAATATAGTTTGGAGTTCAATAAATATTTGAGCACTTAAAAAGAGGCACTGAAATTAATACAGAATGGATGGGTGCATTTTTTCCCCCTGAGACAGGGTTTCTCTGTATAGCCCAGAATGTCCTGGAACTCACTTTGTAGACCAAGCTGGCCTTGAACTCAGAAATCCACCTGCCTCTGCCTCCCGAGTGCTTGGACTAAAGGTGTGCGCCACCATGCCCAGCTAGTACAGTGGCCCCCATTTATCCCTGAACACAGAAAATGGGATTCCACACAAGGTTTAATGCCTGGCTGAAAACTTTATAAAACTTTATAAAATTCCATGTGTTATACGTTTAAGGTATTTCTGCTCATGCATATCTGTGTGTATGTAGATGGATGTGTCCGCGGAGGTTACAGACTAGGAGATGGGCATCTTCCTTTACTGCACTCCATTCTGTTATCTGAGACAAGGTCTCTTATGAACTTGGAAATAATTACTTTGGATAGACAGGTGAGCCAGAAGGCTCTGAGGATGATCAACCTATAGTGTTCCTACACCTACACAGGCCCCAGAGTTACAGATAGATGGATGCCCTGTCCCCCCATAACCCCAGACCGGCTTTCACATGGCTGCTGAGGAGCCAAACCCAAGTCCTCATGCCCCAGCTCCTTGTTTTCACTGTTGTTTCCCCACCCAACCCCCCCTTTAAACAAGGTCTCTCTATTCAGTCCTGACTATATAGGAATTTGTTATGCAGACCAGGCTGGCCTTGGATTCCGAGATCCTCCTGACTCTGCCTCCCAAGCAATGGGATTAAAGGTGTGTGCCACCACCAGACTCATTCCTCTTTTTAAAAAAAAATCTGGCCGGGCAGTGGTGGCGCATGCCTTTAATCCCAGCACTTAGGAGGCAGAGGCAGGCGGATTTCTGAGTTTGAGGCCAGCCTGGTCTACAAAGTGAGTTCCAGGACAGCCAGGGCTACACAGAGAAACCCTGTCTGGAAAAAACAAAAAAACAAAAAACAAACAAAAAAATTCTGGCTGGGCATGGTGGCACACACCTGCAATTCCATCACTTGGAAGGTGCTAGAGGATCGGGAATTCAAGGCTAGCAGGACATTGGCTTTTGGGGGGCATGGGGGGAGACACAGGGTTCCTCTGTGTAGCCCTGGCTGTCCTGGAACTCCAGAGCTCTGTAGACCAGGCTGGCCTTGGATTCCGAGATCCTCCTGCCTCTGCCTCCCAGTACTGGACTCAAGGTGCCTGTCACCAAGCCTGTGTTCTCGTGTGCTCTAAGTCATGGCACTGCACTGAACTCCCTGCATAGCTCGAACCTACAATTCCTTCCAACGTAGGTTTCTAGATCTCTTTGGCAAGTCAAAAAATGACACAAGTCTTGTTTTTAAATACTAACTTCATAACCTAGTGGGTTCAGGGCTGAGGGAGGGGTGTCTCAAAATAAGTAAGTAATATTAGAATTTCCTAGTGATCCTCAAACCCTGATGGTTCAGAGGCCAAATCACTACTGGTTAGAAATGCTTTCCTCCCACCTGCATGGAGCCTGCTTACTCACTAGGCAAATTGCAACAGGTTGTCCCTGTAGCCTTTGTTGTGCTGGCTTTAGGACACGACACAATTTTTAGCAGCCTGAACGTGTGAGAGGTACACACCTGCCAGTGTGCATACACTTGTGTGGAGGTCAGTTGTTTAGGCCAGGTGTCTCCCTCTTTATTTACCAAAGTAGGGTCTCTTCCCTGAACCCCAGAGCTCACTGACCCTGCTCATCTAACTAGCCAGGGATCTGCTGGGATTATAGACAGCTGCCTAGCTTTTCTATGGGTGCTGGGATCCCAACTCTGGGCCTCAGAGTTGTGTGACAAGTGCTTTATCCACTGAACCAGCTCTCCAGTGCCCAGGTCCACTATTACTTCTGGACTCAGTGTCTTTAGCATTCTGTTCTAATGTAGAAAAGACCCAGTGTGTTACAACGGAAAGAACACCAGGAGAGCAACCTCAGGGGATGAGAACCCAAGCCTGCCCCATCCCACTATTAGCCAACTTTAAGATCCTGACAGACTCTAGCCCTTTCTGAACTTCACAGTCTCATTTGTGGCTGGTCCCAATTTCAGGACAGCACCTCCTTCTTGAGCTCGTCTAAAGGTCCAACTGAGCACCTGTTGCACCTCCCTCCACACAGGTACTTGCCATTCTCCAATCTAACTTTTAAGTGAGGAAAAACAAAAGCCTCAGTCCCTGCCTTGCTAATGCTATTGTGCCAGTAGCGACCAACTACTTAGTGTGATGCCAAGTGACCCATTCCTCCTCCTCTTACATCACTTCCTCTTACTCACTTCCCAAGATGGCTCTTCTCCCTTCCAGTCCCATAACTCATCCATCCTTCATCAGAAACCTCATCTATTACCTACCTTCCAGGTATGCCAACGAGGCAGCCTTGAAGAACCAGATGGGGAACTACAGGAGTTCAGTCCGGTAAAACAGTGGACCGGTACGAAGGTTCTTTTTTACCCCAGGAATAGCCCACCTCACCCCCTTTTGAAGCTCCCAGACCCCTTGAGGATAAAGTCTCAGATCGAAGGCCTGGATTACTACTGCCGTTTGGTCCTTTTTTGGAGGAGACCAAAGTTACTTGCCAGAAAGGTCGGCAGAGAAGAAATAAGCAAACAGAAAAAGAAAAGCCATGAAAAGCGACAGAAGCAGTGAGGATACAGATGTATAGAAAGGGGGAGGCGGGCGATGCCCAGGATGGCCGCAAAACCGAGTCCGGGTGACAGGCGCAAACCGGCGTGCACAGTTCCTTCCTAACTTTGCGAAAGGCCAGGTCTCAGGACAGGTGGATGGGGGCACCCCGAGTTCCATCACCTCCCCCGGCCCAGGAGGCAGCAGCGCTCGAGCGGCCGCGCGGGCTCAGCACGCCCCCCGCCCATACCCCTCAACCTGACCAGCCCTGGTCTCTGCCCCGGCCCCGCGTCCGCGCCCGGCCTTACGTGTTATCCTGGTTGAAGTTGGCGAACAGCAGCTGGCCGGCGCCGGCCTCTCCGCTCTGGCTCGCCAGGTTCATGGCTGCGAGCGCGCGACGGCCTCGGACCCCCCTTGGCGGGAGCGCGCGCAGCTCGACTCGGGCGGCCCGCGGGAGCACGCTACACTCAGGATCGACGTCCGGTCCGGCAGGTCGCCCCGCTCGCCGCCTCTCGCTGCGCGGGGACCAACTGCCGCCTCATCCCGTCCCCACTCTTGTTTATGCTCCAGAGCCGGGACGGGCTGCGCGCTTGCGCGGTCCCGCCCACCCTCGCGTCGCACGGCGGCGTTCCGCGCAGGCCCGCTGCGTAGGCCCCGCCTCTTCGCCGCAGGCATCCGCGGGTGTTTCCGGTCGACTGCGCATGCATAAAGGTGCGCTGGTGGGTGCGCCTGCGCGTGGCGGAGAGTGGGCGGGGGCTTGCTGTCTGAGAACGGCGAGTTACCTCGTTGGTCCTGAGTCGTTGATCATTGTTCTAGGAACTTTGGCGCACCGCGTTGCTCGAAGAGAATGTCGCACGTCCGTTTTGCAGATTTGAAAAGCGAGGCGCAGAACTGCAAACGATTTGCCAAATGTTGGGTCTGAGACTGGAAAGGCGCGTGCGGTCACGGTCCTTGGGACAGGATTCTACTTTAAATGTATTGGTCCGTGCAACAGTCTATGGGAAGCACCTTTCTCTCCTTCCCGCTGCTTCCCTTCTTTCCTTTCTCTTCTTCCCTTCAAGGAGATAGAAATGTTCTGGTGGCGAAGGTCCTGGAGAAGAGAGAGACTTGTTCTGTGCTGTTAGAACTGAACCTCTAGGCAAGAGGCTGGTAGTTCCCAAGAGCAGTGTGCTGTCCTTGAGGACAGTTAAGCGGGGAGCAAAGTCGAACTTTGTTAGTACAGCCAGAGGGGCAAAGATGGCAAAGTTGTTGAGGAAAAGATGGCGCACACTTTCCCACCCTTCCTGTTTCGTGTTTTTGTTTTGTTTGTTGTCTTTGGATCGGGGCTCATCTATCTTAGGCTAGCTTTGGACTCTGTAGCTGAGGTTGACCTTGAATTCCCGGTCTTCCTGCCTTTACCTCTTAAAAGATTATGGAGCTGCACCACCACGCTTGTTTAAAGTAGCCTTTAAAATGGTTTGCTTTAGCCTTTGGAGACCTTGGCTCTTCTGGAACTCACCATCTTAATCTTCAATGCATAGAAATATACTGCCCTCGGCCATCTGCCCTCCGTCCTCTGCCCTCTGGTGCTGGAATTAAATGTGCTACGATTCCCAGCTTTTCTTTTTTTTTTTTTTAATGAATTCTTTAAGAATTTCATGCAAAGCATTTTGATCATATTCAACCTCACCACCACCCAGATCCACTCTTCTTCCCTACCCACCCAACTTTATGTCTTTTTTTTTTTCAGTCTTTCTTTTTTAAACCCACCAATTCCATTTTGTGTTGCCTATATAGTTTTGGATATGGTCTTCCACTGGAAGACCTATCGGAGATCATACATACCCTTGAAGGAAATTGATTCCCCGTTCCCAGCAGCTACCAGTTAACAACAGCTTAGCTAGGTGTGAGGCTTCATGCCCATCTCTCTTATACATACATCTTGCCTGGCTTAGCTTGCACAGGTCTGGTATATTCCACTGTGAGTTCATGTGTGTAGCTGCCCTGCTAGTCCAGAAAACACCATTTCCTTGACAGTATCCAGTGCCTCTGGCTCTTATAGTCTTTCAGACTCTTCTACAGTGGTCCTTGATCACTGGGAGGAGGGGTGTGGTATCTGTGGCTCACTTTTGGCTAGTTGTGGGCCTCTGTGTCAATAACCATCTTCTGCAAATAGAAGCTTTTCTGATGAGAGCTGAGAGATGCATTTCTCTATGGATGTAACAATAAGGGGTCACTTAAATACTATGTCTATTCAGCAGACTAGTGGTGGTAGGGCCTCCCCTAAGGTCTGTGTCCCACCTGCCCACAGGTTCTCGGCCTTGACAATGGTTCTGGATATGGGTTTCATTTTGTGGACCAGGCCTTAAATCCAATTACTATTATTGGCACAAGGAAAGACTTTCTGAACAGGACCCCAGTAACTTAGGCATTAAGACTAACAATTAATAAACGGAATCTCAGGAGACTAACAAACTTCTTTACCACAAGGACATCATCATTTGAGTGAAGAGGAAGCCTTCAGAACTGGTAAACAACGTTTAGAAGCTATACACCTGGCAGAGGGTTACTATCAAGAATATACAAAGACTGAAGAAAAAATATCAGGAAATAACCCAATTTAAAAATGGGGCATGGAGATCCAAGTGCTGGTGCATGGGTTTAATCCCAGCACTCAGAAGGCAGAGGCAGGAGGATCTCTGAGTTAGAGGCCAGCCTGGTCTACAGAGTGAGTTCCAGGACAGCCAGGGCTACACAGAGAAACCTTATCTTGAAAAAAAATCACCCCCCTCCCTAATGGGACATAGACCTGAACATGAAGTCCCTAAAAGATGAAGCAGAACCAGTCAGGAAACATTCTTTTAAAAGTTCAACATCCTTAGCCATCAGGGAAATGCAAATTAAAGCTTTGAGATTTTCCTTTTACCCTCAGTCAGAACTGAGGCTAAGATTTTCCCCCACACGGATGTGGGGGGAAAGGCACATTTACTTGCTGCTGGTGGGAGTTGCCAATGGCACAACCACCGTGAAAATCAGCATGAGGTTTCCTCAAAAAGCTGGAAATAGATCAACTCCATACCTCACCTCTCCCACTCCTGAGCATGCACCCCAGGACCAGCTCTCACTACAGAGATCCCCACTCATCTGTGTCCGATGCTGTTCTATTCCTAATAGACAGGAAGAGAAACTGCCTAGATGCCCATCAGCTAAAGAACGGATAATGAGAATGTGGTGTGTTTACACAATGGATCGTAATCAACTGGTAAGAAAAAGTGAAATGTGGCTCACAGGTCAATGGATGGAGCCAGAAATAATCATTCGAAAGGAAGTCACCCAGACCCCAAAGACAAACACCCCAGGTTTTCTCCCATTTGTGGATGTTAGCTTAGAGTCTCTAGGCGTGTGTATTTCATTTGGAATACCCACAGAAGTTAAGAGATTAGGAAGGGCCCATTGGGTGGGAGCTTTCATGGAAGGGGAGATCAAATGTAGTGGTATAAAGAGGTAAAGGGGAATAACGGAGCAGGAAGGGTTAACTGGGCGGGGGTGGGCATTTGGCATAGAGGAGGGGATACGGGGAAGGTCAACTAGTGCTAAAGATTTTAGGAAAAGCCATATGGCAACTTGTTACTGTAGAAGCTTCCCATATTACACAGATATGCACATAGAAGAAGAGTTCAGTGGAGTTACCCTCTTAACAGGACAACAAAGCCCTACTAGACACCGCAGGCTAATAAATAAAGAGCCTCATGCTGTGAATGAGTCATCTCTTTCAGAGGCATTGGACAGTGAGGTCAAAAGTGTGGCAGGCTACCCTCCAGAATTTGATAGTAATATGCTTTTGCTGGAGATGCCATGTACTCAAGTCTCAGAACGTGGGGGAATCCAGGTATTGACCTGGAAGTCTCCTCCCTTCTGGCTACTCATAGAGCGTCCTTCCAGCCTTCACACAGCTAGAAGAGCCTCTGCCCATTCCCTAAGTGGGTAAGCAGTCGCTGGTCTTCCCCAGCTGGGAACCATATGTCTTACATGACCACTGGAGCAACACTGGCACGAACGCTGAGGAAGTGGCCAAGATGGCCTTGTTGATAAAAGGACTTAATTCTCCTGTCTAACACAGCACCTAACTGGAAATTATTTTGAGCAGGCTTAACTAACGTGGGGGCAATGACTTACCTAGGGTGGCTGGGGATAACAAACTCACAGAGGCATGAACACGAAAACCTGGAGCTGTGTGGTCAGGGCTCTGATGGAGAAGCCGCAGTACCCAGGAAGCTCAGCGTCTTTGTTACACAGATGGACGTGAGCAACCATCCTCCCTTCCCAGTGTCTCAAGTGGGGCCGGGTTGTAGGCATGCACCACTTGCTTAGACATATTTTATTTCAATTAAACAAGCCATATCCTTTTTTATTTTGAGACAGTTACTTATTTATGCTGCCCAGACTGTGTAAATAAGGCTGGCCTCGAACCCTCAGAGATGTGCCCGCTTCTCTGTCTGGGATGCTGGGATTTAAAGGCATCACACATGGTTGTTGTTTATTTTGAAAAAAGACTTCAATTATTGCCTTGTTGCCTCCAATTCACTATGTAGATAAAAGTGACTTTGAATTCCTCACCGTCTTACCTTGACTGGACTGGGATTACAGGTGTGTACCTCTACGCCCAGTTTTATGAGTTTATATTGTGCTGGGAACCAAACTCCTGACACTAAGCAAGCTAGCCAGGGCAGACACTCCAGCTGAGCCGCTATTTCAGGTCTCCAGGGTTTTCTTTGATGATGCAATTGAAAAGTCAACTGTTTTTAAAAAGTTTTATGTTCTAAGTGGGTTCCCCCTCCTTTTTTCTCTCTCTCTTTCTTCTTCTTTTGGTTGTTAAAGGCAGGGATCTTGCTTTATATCCCCGGCTATGCTTGATTTCCTGATGTATGTGCTTCAGCCTCCTGAGCTCTGGAATTATAGACATGCACCACCACACCCGGTTAATGAGGCGGTGGGAATGAAAGCCAGGCTCCATATATGTTAAGCAATTGCTCCCCCGAGCCCTGTTTATTGTTGCTTTCTTTGTTCTTTGAGACAGGGTTTCTCTGGGTAGCCCTGGCTGTCCTGGAACTAGCTCTGTAAGACCAGGCTGGCCTTGAACTCATAGAGGTCTGCCTGCCTCTGCAGTGATCAAAGGCATATGCCACCACCACCTGGTTTAAGGTCTCACCATTTTTAAACCTGGCTGTCATCTGGGTGTGGTGCTCCACCTCTAATCCAAGTAGTCATAGGTCTGAGGCAGGAGGATGCACAACTTTGAGCTCAGCCTGGCCTACATGAGATCCTATCTCAACACACCAGTGGAAGACCCTGGTTTGAAACAAACCAACAAGCAAGTTTAGAGAGGTGAACAGGAGAGATTCAAGGCTAGCCTGAGGCACCTCAGAACCTGTTTCACAGCAAAACAGTAACAAAATTCTGGCTTCTTAGCACATTTTTTTGATTGATTGATTGATTGATTGATTGATTTAATGTATGTGAGTACACTGTCACTGTCCTTCAGACACTCCAGAAGACAGCATGAGATCCCCATTACAGATGGTTGTGGGCCACCATGGGGGTTGCTGGGAATTGAACTCAGGACCTCTGGAAGAGCAGTCAGTGCTCTTAACCACTGAGCCATCTCTCCAGCCCAGGGCTCTCAGATTTAGTCAAAGGTATTTGGGTGTTTGTTTGTTTGTTTGTTTGTTGTTGTTTGTTTTGTGTTTTTGGCTTTTTTGAGACAGGGTTTCTCTGTGTAGCCCTGGCTGACCTGGAACTTGCTCTGTGGACTAGGCTGGCCCTCAAACTCTGCCTGCTTCTGTCTTCTGAGTGCTGAGATTAAAGGTGTGTACCACCACCCCGGCATAGTCAAAGCCTTTAACAAGGATCTGTTTCGATGATCTAGTGCCCTGGGTCTGGGCAAGCATGGGAGCATGGCCAGGTACACCCATGGCTTATCTGCTCCTGCGTGGGTATGGCCAATTGTGAGTGCATAGCTCTCCAGTCCTCTGCATGCTCACTGACCGAGAAGAACTTCCCTTGGCTTACTGCTCTCCAGTGAAGTTAACTTCTGGTCTAAGATAAAGTCAATCCCTCTGGGCCAAGCCAGGGAGCACTTATCATTAAGGTTGGCCTCTTCCCCGGCAAAGCCTAGGGACATTGCATCCTGGCAGGGAATGGGGACTCACTTTTCTTGCTTGCTCTACAAATGAGCCCTGCGTGTGAGTGGAGGCTACTGCTCTTTTTGAATATGTTTTGTTTTCTATGTAACTATGTATATATCTATCAATTTATTTATCTATCTATTTATTTGTCTGCTATCTATCTATCATCTATCTATCATCTATTATCTATCTCTATCCACCTACATATCTACCTATATCAATCAATCAATCTATATCTATCATTTATCTTTCTGCCATCTATCAATCATCTGCCTATCATGTATCTTTCTATCTACCTACCTTCCTTCCTTCCTTCCCTCCTTCCCTCCCTCCCTCTCTCCCTTCCTCCCTTCCTTCCCTCCCTCCCTCCCTCCCTCCCTCCCTCCCTCCCTCTATGATGTCTGTGGAGGTCAGAGAATGTCCTTTAGGAGTCAGTTCTCTACTTCCATTGTTGGTTCTCAGATCACCAGGTTTGTAGGGCAAGCACTTTTATCCACAGTTATTCTCTGGCCTGCCCTTTCTTTCCTTTCTCTTCTTGAGTCAGGGTCTCATGCAGCCCAGGCTGGGTTTCTAAACATCCTCTGTAGGTGATGATGACCATGAATTTTTTTTTTTGAAAAATACTATTTTATGTGTATGAGTGTTTTCTCTGCATGTATATCCACCACGTGTGCAGTCCCGTCGGAAGACAGAAGAGGGCATCAGCTCCCCGGAGGCTGGAGTGACGAACTGTGTGAGTGGTGGCCATGTGGTATGGGGACTGAAACTCCAGTTATCTGTAAGAGCAGCAAATGCTCTTCATCCCTGAGCCAACGCTCAAGCTCTGTGACCTCAAACTCCTGATTCTCCTACCTGTGTCTCTAAAGTGCTGGGGTTGCAGGTGTACGCCATGTACTCCGAGCTGAACCTTGAACTTGCTTTACCCTACAGACTGGCCTTGAAGTCAGCATCCTCCTGACTCAGTCTCTGGAATCCTGGAATTAAAAATGTTTGCCTTAAGAAAAATATAAACAAACAAACAAACAAACAAACAAATAAATCGACCACTCTGGAGTGTGAGGAGGGAAGTGGCATGTCAGTCTTCGGTGAGAGGCTCTGAGCTCGAAGTCGCCCGGGGCCAAGGGACTTGCGATGGGCCGTGAGGATGGCGCCCTCCACCACAATCACTAGGCCGGTAAAGAGCAAGGCACCTTCCTTAAGCAGAAGAAGCCGCACCTAGGTCTGGGGAGGTGCTGCGACCTCCTGATCCATTTGAATTGCCTACTTTTTGTTCAGCGATTGGCAGAAGAGTCCAGGACAAATGCTTGTGAAAGTAAATCTCGTATTTACCACGTACTGGCTGCAGCAAAGGTAATTCTGAAGAAGAGCAAAGGTTAGGTGTCAACATGTGCTTAAGCATAATATGATGTGTTAATTTAAGTCGTAACATCATAAAAACACTTTGTATGTATCAATTTATATTGTGTTTTATTAAAACATTGAGGAATTATGCTTTATTCATTAAAAAAAAGAAAGAAAGAAAATGTTTGCCACTACATCTTGCTTGGCCTTGACCTTCTGATCTTCCTCCCTCCACCTCTGGGAGAACAGATGTGTGGCTGCCTGCCTGGTTTATTGGGCTCTGGGGAGGGAACTCAGGGCCTCCTGCATACTGGGCAAACACTCTACAAGGAACCTTTCCTGCCACTTTATAATGAACACATTCTTTTTGCCTATTGCCTGCTATTCCACTACACAGACATGCCCCTATGGTTAAAACAGCATTGGGGGTGGGGTCAGGAGAAGATAAGCTTCTATAATGTTCAGTTCAGGCAACATCACGCCTCTTCTCTACTGATTCCTAAGGAGGGGGTGAGTCTTGTGGCTTTAAATGCCATCTCAGAGCAACATTAGCTTTCAGCGAAGATTCCAGGGGTGAGGGTGGGGGTGGGGGCACTGCAGATGTGGCTCTGGCTCTGGGACTAAGAACACAGCTGCTCTCACATAGGACCTGAGTTCCATTCCCAGCACCCAGGTCACACAGCTCACAGCCATCTATAACTTAAGCTCCAGGTGATCACCTCCTTGCACTCATGTGCACATAACCACTGATGCAGACACACACAGAGACACACACACACACACACACACACACACACACACACACACACACAAGTGAAGGTACTGAGGGGCTGCCACATGATTTTGGCTCCCACCTTCTTTCCTTCTGACCATTTGACTCCCTTGAGCTGCAGATGTTCCAGCCAATTGATCACTTGACCAGAGTTCCACCTGGAGCTCTCCCAAATTCAAAAACCCCAAGCCAACCTCCTGATGTGGCTTACCCTGTATGGGAGCTTGCCACCGGAGCCTGGAGGCCTAAGTTTGATCCTTTGAACCTGTGTAAAGGTGGCAGGAGGGAACTGATGCCTCAAAATTGTCCTTTGACCTTCAGAGGTGTGCTGTGGCACATGTTACCCTGCCCCACACACACACACACACACACACACACATGAGTGCACAAGAGTCGGGTCAGCAAGAAGTCTTGCTTAGAAGCCTCCCCTGGTTCATTTCCCAGTATTCACATGGTAGAGGAAGGGAACAAACAACAGCAAATTGCCTTCTGACATCCACATGATTGAGGCTAGCCTGGTCTACAGAGTGAATTCCAGGAGAGCCAGGGTTACATAGAGAAACCCTGTCTCAAAAAAACAAAACAAAACAAAGCAAAACAAAGCAAAAATCAAACCAAACCAAACCAAACACACACACACACACACAAAACAAAACCCAAAGTAGGCATTTGGATTCCTCCACACCTCCCCAGGCCTTTGCCATCCTTTGATGTACCTCCTTCTCCTCCACTTCCTTCCCTCCCTTTCCCTTCCGCTATGTCGCTCAGGCTGGCTTCGAACTCCTGACACATGCATGTGGAAATGCAATGAGCACAGGTAAGTAGTCCTTTTCCCAACGCTGGCTCTTGTGGTTTCCAGTGTGACAGGCCTACCCACAGGCAGGCGGAGGAACAGGAAAGCTTTGGGGAGAAGGCGAGGACTCAGGTGAGCATTGACTGGGGGCTGCCAGCACAGGGAAGCTGGAAGTGTCTTACTAGGCTCAGGGCATCTTAAAGTGGGCATCGTGATGCCCACCTGCAACCCCAGTCCTCAGGAAGTCAAGGCAGATGGAACATCACAAGTTTGAGGCGTGATTTCTTAGGCTACATAGACTCCTTCCTCCACTGAAAAAAGTGTGTGTGTGTGTGGTGGTGGTGGGGCTGATGATTTAATTCAGTGGTAAAGTGCTAGTCTAGCTGTGTGAAGCCCTGGGTTTGATTTGTAGCGTTTAAATTCATTTTTAAAATGGAAACAGATCCCAGGTGGCAGTGTGCTAGCCTAGCATGCACAAAGCCCTGGGTTCAATCCCCATGTGAACTGGGGTTGACAGTGCAGGCCTATAATCCTAGCACTTGGGAGGGGGAAGACAAGGAAGTCATTAACAGGGAGCTCCAGTTGGAGGGGGGGCTGAGACCATCTTAATAAAGGAACAATATAATTGTTGTATGACATGATAATTAAAATGAATTAATATTATGTATTTTGATGGATACTTCCTAACAGTGACAGTCCTGTAGATGCTCTAAATCAACGTCTCTCAACCTTCCTAATGCTGCGACCCTTTATTACATCTCCTCATATTGTGGTGACCCCCAACCACAAAATTATTTTCGTGATTACTTCATAACTGTGATTTTTGCTACTATTATGAATCGTATTGTAAATATCTGGTATGTGATTCCTGTGTAAGGGTTGTGGCCCACAGGTTGAGAACTGCAGCTCTAAATAAACCCTACACCTCCTTCTCTATCTGTAATCACCTTGATGGGACTTTACTGCCAGCCACCAGAGGGCACCATGGGCCAGGATATTGCTGAACTGTGGCTTCTCTTCTAGGGTAGGGTAGGGGTTTGTCCTAGACTGGGTGGGGCTCAAGCCCCCCACTCAGCACTCGCGCTCGCGCACACACACACACACACACACACACACACACACACTCACACACATACACACTCAGGAGCTCTAAGGAAGGGTAGATATCAGATCTCATGGTCAGTTCCCAGAATTTTAAGAACAGAACATTTTTAAAAAGATTTATTTATTTTATTTGCCTGAATGTGTGTATGTGTGCACCACATATGTGGCTGGTGCTCTTTGAGGTCAGAAGAGAGTGTTGGATCCCTTGGAACAGGAGTTATGGGTGTTTGTGAGCCAACATGTGGGTGCTGGGAAACCAACTCAGCAGTGGAAGAGCAGCCGGTGGGTGCCCTTGAGAGCGGAGCCATGGTGATGCAGGCAGGCCCAGAACCACAGCTAAGGCAGAAGGCAGAGGCAGGAGAGTTCCAAGTTCCAGACCTGCTGGGGCTGCAAAGTCAGTGCAAGGTCAGTGTGAGCAACGTAGTGAGACCCTGACTCAAAATCAAATAGACGCCCCTCCCCCTTCAAAATAAGAGAAGCAAGAGGAGGGGAGGGGAGGGGAGGAGAGGGAAAGCAGAGAAAGGAGGGGGAAGGAGGGGAAGGGAGGGGAGGGGGAATTACAGGTATGCCTGGCACGGTGGCTCAAGGCTATAATCCCAGCACTTGGGCAGCTGAGGCAGGAGAATTTCCAATTCAAGGCTAGCCTGGGCCACATAGCAACATTTTATTTTAGAAAAAGAAAGATGGGGGTGGTGGTGGCTGGAGAGATGGCTCATTGATTGAGAGCACTGGCTACTTTCCCAAAGGACCCAGGTTCAATTCCCAGAACCCACATGGCAGTTCACAACTGTCTGTGGTTCCAGTTTCGGGAAATCTAACACCCTCAGACAGACATACTTACAGGGAAAAGACCAGTGCACATAAAATAAAAAAATAAATAAGTCATCTTTTAAAAAAGAGAGAAGCCTGCAGCTTGGTTAGTAGAGTGCTTGTCTAGCATCCATGAAGCCAGGCAAAACTGAGTGATGATGATATATACCTGTCATTCCAATACTTTAGAGGTGGAAACCTTAGCTTTAAGAGTTCAAGATCATTCTCGGCTACATAGGGAGTTAGAGGCCAGCCTGGGCAGCAGGAGACCCTGTCTCAAAAGACAATATCAGATCAGGACTGGCTGAGAGGAAGGCAGCTGCCATCAAGCTTGGTGACAAGTTGTGCCTCCAGGACCCACACTGTGGGAGAAGATAACAGATGCCTACAAGTTGTCTTCCAACCCCCAACGCCTTCACGAATAACCAAACATAATACAAATTAAAACAAAACGAAACAAATCCCTGTTTCCTGGCAGCATCCAGATCCTAGGCGCTGCTAAAAACTAGCCCACCCCAGTGCGAATCCAGAGACTGTGTCTTCTCATCCCATCCTAGGGCCCTCAGACTCCAAGAACTCATAGTCTGATTCATAGTAGAGGCCTGTGTTGCTGGCCTTTGTTGGTGAGGAGGATGGAGTAGAGCGTGGAGGCTCAGTGCTGGTCAGAAGGAAGTATAGAAGGGGATGGTGGCTTCAAACCTTGAGGCTTTGTAGAGTTTAGTGCTGGGCCTTGAAGAAGAAACAGAAGTCTTCCAGAAGGGGATGAGGCAGCAGGGGAGGTGAGAGGGAAGTGATTTATTTGGTGTTATCTGGACTGTACCAACTATGCAGGAGGATGAGTTAATGGGGATGTATAGAGGGACCAGCTCTAGGCTCTGGCTTTGCTGGAACCCTGAAACAACACAGGGTAGCATGAAAAGGCGCCAATGGAACAGCATTTAGCCCTCCACTGTCTTAGACACTAAGCATGGGTCTTGACTTTGATTTACCAATTTCTTCCAATTTGAAGCATTCTCTCCCAGGAAAAAAGGGAGACGTTTTAAGATTCAGAAAGCAAACAACTTACAAATCTCAGGAAGTTCCTGAAATTACAAGGATTCACAAAACCCCTGTCCAAGGTTATAGAAGTAGTTATGATGGACTGGGGAGAGGAAGCTAACCTGCTTGTATTTTGTCCTGAGAGCTTCATGGATGCAGATTTTATGAGTCCTTGCCCATGGTGGATTAGGGTAGGCTTCTCAGGGGTTCGCATAGCTTTGAGAGGCTCTGTTCCTCCAAGTAGCTCCCCACCCACACTCCTGCTAGTAACCCCCATGAAACTCACTGGTTCATCAAGTTGGACTTTGATAGAGTTATTGCTTTAGTCTGTCACTGATTTCCTATGTGGGGGCAAATAGGTGTTTATTCTTGTCGCCCCATAAAAAGTTGACACAATAGGACTCTGCCTAAGGAAACTTCTGGAGGGATCTCCTTTCATTCTCCTGTCTCCAGCACTTTCTCATCAGACCTGACATTTTGAAGAACCCCAAATAAATAAATAGTCAACTATGCCCCCTGAGAGAAGAAGCCTTAGAGCTCACTGGGAGCAACCCTTCCCACCTCCAGGACAGTATGACATAGTGAACCCAAATAAACCAGGGCATACTGTATTCTAGAGTGTCATGAAATGGAAGGACTAACTGCTACCTACTCTTTGGATGGGTCACAAGGACATCACATTGTAGAGACGTGATCCCAAGCCAGGGTGACAGCACCTTTTAATCATGCCAGGACTTGGGAGGTTGAGTCTAGAGGATCACCGAAACATCAAGGCCAGCCTGAGCTATATAGTGAATTCAAGGCCATCATGGCCTGCATAGTGAGATCCTGTTCCCAGAAAAAAACAAGGGGCCAGCAAGAAGGATCAGCGGGTAAAGGGGCTTGCCACCAAACCCAACAGCAATGTGAGTTTGATCTCTGCAACCCACGTGGTGGGGTGAGAGAACTGACTCCTGAACCTTGTCCTCTGGTCTCTATACTCCTTCCATCACTCGTACATGCTAGTGTATTACACACACACACACACACACACACACACACACACACACACAGAATAAATACATAGAAAACCAGATAGAACCCCTCCAGTACAGGCATGATTCCACTCCTATGGAGTCCTATAAGACATAAAACTAGAGTTGGATGTGGTACCTGGTGCCTGTAACCCAACCCTTAAGAGGCCGAGACAGGAGGATCACTGATGTTAGTTTGAGGGAAACTTGAGGGGCTGTGTAGAAAGTTCCAGGTAGCCTTCACTCTGCAAGACACTTTCAAACAGGGCAGATTACACTTCCAGCATGGCTTGGTCCTGGCAGAAAAGATACACAAACAGACAGACAGACAGACAGACAGACAGACAGACACAGATAAACTGGGATCAGGTGAGCTGTACTTGCTCTGATCAGTCTGGTACCTCACAGTGTTTGCTATGTCCAGCCCAGGGAAAGCGGTTTGAGAGTCAGAACGGGAGGTATCTGTCTGTAGCTAAGTCTCGGGTTGCAGTCATCCTGGAGAAACTTCAGCCCTCAGAGCAGAAGGGAGGCTTTGCTTGCCAGTTCTCATGGGTCTGAGGCATTTGTCCTTGTCTGTAATACACATTGACTCGGGGACTCATTGTTCCTCATACATTCCCTCACGGCTCCGGCTCCCATGGCAAATAAATCAACAAGTAAAATATCAGAGTGAAGGGTCCACAAGAGACCACCAGCCAGTGATGACTTCTTTACCTCTCCTCCCCAGCCAGCTGCCACCTTTCCTTCTGAGTCCTCTTTCCTGTCTCTCACCAGTTGCCTTTCCCACTTCCTCCCCTCCACCCCTGGTGACTTATCTCTCCCACTGTCTGTCCCTCTTGAATACTCTCCCCCTCTGACCACTCAGCCCACCAGCTCCCATCCTGTTTCTGTCTGTTTCCTCATCTTGCCTCTCCCTGATCTGACAAGCTTTCTACAGAAGTAGGCAGACAAGTCAGCCTTTCTTCCTTCCTTCCTTCCTTCCTTCCTTCCTTCCTTCCTTCCTTCCCTCCTTCCTTCCACCCCTCCCTCCCTCCTTCTTTCCTCTTATCTCTTGCCACCCAGGCTAACCCCCCCAACCCCCCCAAAGCCATTGATGGAACCCCAGGCAGACTCCCATGAGTTCTCTTTCCATCTTAGCCTCTGTCTCAGCTTCTACCAGGTCACTGGCCACATCCTGAGATGACCTGAGACTCTCTCTGAAAGGTTGCCAGAGAAAGCTCAATCAAGGCTGGAAAAGAATCGTTTGTGCCCTCCTCTCAGGAACAACAGCCTTGGCTACTGATAAGCCTTTAGCAGACAAGCAGAAGTTCCTGCAGCCTTTTGTAACTGTTTCCTTGACCCCACAGAGCCTCCTCCCAGGCCTTTCCCTCTGAGCACTTTTTTCTTCTTTGAAAACAATGTAGCGCACAAGTTAGCCTTAAACCTACCTGTAGCATCCACGCTGGCCTTGAACTCCGCATCCTCCTGCCTCTGCTTCCCAAGCGCTAGCATTTCAGAGGTGTGTTGTCAGATTTGGTTAACCTATTCCTCGCTTTTAAAATGTCCAGAACTAGCTGGGCATGGTAGTTCGTATCTGTAATCCCAGCAGTCCAGAGGACAAGGCAGAGAGAGTTCAAGTACAGGGGTAGTCTGGGCTGCATAGTAAGACTGTCTCAGGAAAAAGGGCTGGAGGAGGAGGAGGTCGGTGGTAGGATGCTAACATTGGACGTTTAAGGCCCTGGTTTCACTCTTAGCTCTGCAAAAATAAAGGCCTGGGGAAATGGCTCAGTCCACAAAGTGCTTGCTGCACAGGCATGAGGATTGGAGCTTTATCCTCTAAGACACATGTAACCAAAGAAGGGGGTGGTGGCCGGCACTTCTAACACTAGCTCTAGGGAGGCAGAGACAGGAGGATACCTGGACTTCTTGGTCGGTCAGACTAGCTGAATTGCCAAGTTCCATAATATCCATGCTAGTGAGAAATTCTACCGCAAAAGCCAAGATAGTACAAGACGGCTTCGTGAGTACTTACTGCCAAGGTTAGTGATCTGAGTCTGAGCCCCGGAACCCACATCGTGGAAGGAGGGAACCAACGCTCACGGGTTGTTCTCTGCCCTCTACACCTGGGCTCTGGCATGCTTTCCTCTCCCCAGAATACATTACTAAATGTAATAAAAGGAGAACTGCAGTGTTTGGATTCTAAGCATGATTCTGACACTGATCTATGGCTTCCACAAGTACAGGCATGAACACACACACACACACACACACACACACAGAGAGAGAGAGAGAAAGAGAGAGAGAGAGAAAGAGAGAGAGAGAGAGAGCGCTACCTAGATACCTTTGTGCAAGCCCACAATGAGTTCAGTTCTCACTGGACTTCACCCAGTGCAGTACTTGCTCCTGATAAAAATCTCTGCTGACCACACCAGATTTGTTTATCTTGGCTGCTCCCTCCCCCTCCTCAGACTTAGTGTGTGCCTCTAGGTGGTAGCTCCCACCAGCTCTGTCTCTCTGATCTACCCGTGGGTCCCACATAAAAGAAACAGTGCCCAGATGGGGACCTTGCCCAAATAGGGAGGCTGAGGCACCGAAAGAGGAGTCTAGAGTCTGCAGGGAGGTCAGCAGGGGGTGGAGGTGGAGAATGGCTCTCCTTCTATGAGGCTGAGTTTATCTTTTGATTCTATGACAATCATAGAAATTATGCAGAAAGTAATGTCTATAGACAAGCAGACAAGTACTTGAGGGGTTGTTAGAGCCCCTACCTAGAATCCTCCAGTGAGGGGTTGGGGTGTGGCTCAGTGGTAGAGCCCCTGCCTAGAATCCTCCAGTGAGGGGCTGGGGGCGTGGCTCAGTGGTAGAGCCCCTGCCTAGAATCCCCCAGTGAGGGGCTGGGGGCGTGGCTCAGTGGTAGAGCCCCTGTCTAGAATCCCCCAGTGAGGGGCTGGGGGTGTGGCTCAGTGGTAGAGCCCCTGCCTAGAATTACCCAGTGAGGGGCTGGCGATACCTATCATAACCTTACATGGAAGGTTGGATTGGAAGCCTAAAACAGTCAGAGGGAAATCAATGTCTATTGAAGGGTGCAAGTGGCTTTAGGTCAACGAGAGCTGGCAAAGTAGAGAAGGAAGTTCCAGTGTCGCCGACCTCATAGAACCTGGTTTCCTGGGGACACCTATCATAACCTTACATGGAAGGTTGGATTGGAAGGTGTGGGCATGCAACACAGAGTTTTCTGTATGCTAGTGAGGACTGTGCCATGCAGCCACACCACCAGCCCAGCAACAAGCTTTGCCTAACAATATATGCTATAACTGGGACAGTTTAAAACTGGTTGTTCCTTTTTAATCAGTAAATTTAAGAGTCTGTCACTTATGTGGCTCTTTTCTAGCATTGTAAAAAAGTGTTTACTTCTTTGTTTATAGCGTTGTTTGGGATGGAAACAGGGCTTCAAGTATGCTCCATACCGGCTCTACCACTGAGCCATGCCCCAGCCCCTCCCTGGGAGATTCTAGGCAAGGGCTCTACCACTGAGCCATGCCCCAGCCCCTCCCTGGGGAATTCTAGACAGGGGCTCTACCACTGAGCCACGCCCCCAGCCCCTCCCTGGGGGATTCTAGGCAGGGGCTCTACCTCTGAGCCACGCCCCAACCCCTCACTGGGGGATTCTAGGCAGGGGCTCTACCACTGAGCCACGCCCCCAGCCTCTCACTGAGGGATTCTAGGCAGGGGCTCTACCACTGAAGCAGAATTCCTTTTGCAGTGCTCCAGCCTCCGTTTGTCAGAAAGTGTTTGTGTGGTATATGTAAGTCCTGGGTTCAATCCCTAACACTATGAAAGTATAAAAAAGAAAAGAAAGAAGGAGGAAAGGGAGGGAGGGAGGGAGGGAGGGAGGGAGGGAGGGAGGGAGGGAGGGAGGGAGGGAGGGAGGGAGGGAGAGAGGAGGGAGGTGGTGTGGCAAGGAACTATGAAGGTGTAGATTGGGTGGCCAAGGGTCCCTATGATGTATACAGGACAGACCTGTGGTCCTCAGGCTTCCCTCCTTGCTGCTGACCACCCCACCAGCCACCTCCTCCCCCTTCTCCCTCAAACATAGCCCAACCCCCACTCAGGAGCAAGAGTCAGGCCCTTTGTTGCCATAACAACCACATCCCAGCAGTAAAAATAGTAACTTATTTTTTATTCAACTTCTTTAGCTGATGGAGGTGGAAATATCCGTTTCTAGACTGAACGTTTTATTCCAGGGGTCTCCCAGTGGTCGCCACAGGCTCATTGTCAAGACCTGCTTAAAAGTGGATAGCAGTGAAGTGGGCAAACAGCTTAGGCCAAGGAGGAGGGCATAGCCTTGGAGAGGTCTGATTCAGGCCCCCTAGGAACTGTGGCTACCAGTGACCACTTGGGATCTTACTTGGACTCCGTGGGAAGAAAGGTGATCAAGAAAGGGTCAGGCCATGTCAGGAGAGACCTGAGTTGAGGTTGAGAGCTGGGGCAGACATTGCTGGGAGACAGACAGTAGGATTTAATGCATCTGATAGAGAGGCTTGGACCTGTGGGTTAGTGTGCGACGTGGGGCTTAACTCTCTCTGCTTCTATTTGGTTTTTGTCTCCTGGAGGTCAGGGGAAGTTAGTAATGTTTCTACTAATGTATTTGACAGTGAGCTCAGGGTGCAGAGACTGAGATTCAAGCGCAGATAGCCTGTGCCCATGCGCCATATCCTTCAGGAATGTTTTTGGTCCCCCTGAATTCCAGTGTCTTCTACTCATACCATACTATTTTGGTCACATAAGCCTGGCTCACTCTGTTCTGTGTGTGTATCCACCCTTGTCCACATAGGTCAAGATTGGATCTTTTTTTTTTTCTGTTGCTTTCCATCTTTTTTTTAAAAAAGGTTTATTATTTTTATTTTATGCTATGAGTGTTTTCCCTGCATGTACGTATGTGCACTGCAGGCATGTCTAGTGTCCACAGAGGCTGGAAGAGGGAACCAGATCCCCTTAACTGGAGCTAAGGGTGGTTTTTAGCTACCATGTGGGTGCTAGGAACCAAACCTGGGCCCTCTGCAAGAACAGCAGGTGCTCTTAATCATGGCGCTATCTCCAGTCCACGACCTAATTCTTGGGTCAAGGTTTCTCATCCAGTCGGAGCTTCCCAGCTGGGTGAGGCTGGCTGGCCAGAAGTTCCCTAAACCAAATGTCCCTGTGTCTCTAGAACTGGGGTTATAGAGTCATGCCACTGTACCCAGATTATATGTGAGTACTGGGGACTTGAACTCAAGTCCTCCTGCTTGCATGGCAAGAATGTTGTGCATTAAGTTGTCTCACCAACCCCCCCCCCCATGCTGGGTTTCCCCTCCTGCTCCTTCTCCTCCTCCACCACCACCTTCTCCTCTTTCCTCGCCCTCACCCCCCCCCTCCTCTGTTGTCATCTTCTTACTTTGTGGCTCGGGTTACTCTCGAACACAAGATCCTCTTGGTTCAGCCTTCTGAATTCTGGAATTACAGGTTTTAACCACTACATCTAGCTTTGTCAATTTTACCATGAGTTGCAAACAAACATGTGTCCCCAACTCAATTAGGATATATAAATATACATAATATAAATAATAGTCTTCTAGCCATTCCTTCTGCCTCTTTTTCTCTTTCTTTTCTTTTTCTTTTTTATCCCCCCCTCCTCCACCCCAGTTTTAAGACAGGGTTTTTTTGTGTAGCCCTAGTTGATCTTGAACTCATTCTGTAGATCAGGCTGGCTTTGAACTCAGAGCTCTGTCTGTTTCTTCCTCCCAAGTGTTGGGATTAAAGATGTGCACCACCACTACTTGGCCTTCTGCATCATTTTTAAAATTAGTTTTTAAAGTTAGCATAAAGAGTAATTAGTTTAATTGTGACATTTTTGTTAATTTTTTTTCACTCCTATATATTGGGAACTGAATTCAGGGGCTCACACACGCTAAGTAGACTTTCTACTGGTAAGCCACACCCTAGCCTCTCACTGGGGGATTCTAGGCAGGGGCTCTACCACTGAGCCACACCCCCAGCCCCTCACTGGGGGATTCTAGGCAGGGGCTCTACTACTGAGCCACACCCCAGCCCCTCACTGGGGGATTCTAGGGAGGGGCTCTACCACTGAGCCACGGTCCCAGCCCCTCACTAGGGGATTCTAGGCAGTGATCTACTGGGAGTAATATGCCCTGCTCTCTTTTGATTTCTTCATTGAGATAAGATCTTGCTAAATTGTCCTGGCTTTCTTTGTATCCCATGTGGTGGGATGAGCATGTTAGATGTCTTGAATTTCTAAGCCAGCAACTGAGGCTGGTCAGTCTTACATGTAAGCACCCAGGGTCCTCCTTTTTGCCTCTTCCTTCAGCATCTTCATCCTCCCCACCCCTCCCCCAGGTACTGCCACTCCTGCCATGATCTCCTCGCTCTGCACCATCTCCCTGTAGCCCTCTGGCTTTGCCCACGCCCGGCCCAGCAGAGGAAGGCAGAGGTGGACCAGGCAGTCTTCTGTCAGTCTGCTTCTTCTTTCTGCTCCCTTGACCCAGAAGGTGTGGGTGTTCTTTTCTCAGCATTCCAAACAAGAACTAGAGCAAGGCCACTTAGGAGGCCTTGTTCCCAGCCACTTGGGAGGCCGAAGATAGGAGGATCACAAGTTCACTGTCAGCCTGGGCTACAGAGTGGGTTCAAGGCCAGCTTGAGTAAGTTTGCCTGGCTATCTGAAAAAAAAAAAAAAAAAAGTGAAAGGGGACCAGAGATGTAATCTAATCATGGAGTGTCCATCTAGCATGTGCTGGAGCCTGAATTCAACCTGTAGCACTGGGTAAAAATAAGCAAATTGAGACGATCAGGGGGCTATGGACTTAGGAAGGGGGAAGCCATGGTGGAGGAGGAGAGGACTTGTCGTCAATTTGGGGACCCATCTGGTCACCTTGCATACATGGTCAAGAAGCAGAGAGATGCTGGGCCGGGGTGATGCACACCTTTAATCCCAGCATTGAGGCAGAGGTAAGTGGATCTCTGAGTTCAAGGGCAGCCTGGTCTACAGAGTGGTAGCCAGGGCGACCCAGAGAAACCCTATCTCTAAAAACAAAACCGCCACCACCAACAACAAAAAGAATCTAGGAGACAGGAACTCTGGCATTAAGTTCACAATATTTCTTTTATTCAAGGCCAGCCCCCAGCCCAGGATCAAGGTCCAGCTCACATTTAGGGGTGGCCTTCCTTCCCTTACCCAACCAATAAGATCCCTCACAGACATGCCCAGAGGTTGTATCTTTGGTGATTCTAGATCCTGCCAAGTGGAAAGTCAACAATAGTAGCTGTCATGAACACCAAAGACCATCTTGCCCCTGCAGCTCCCTCAAGGGGTGTTCAAAATGTTCAGAGACAGATTGGGTTCCCACGTCCTCCAAAGATGTCACGCCCCCCCCTAAAGCAGAAAGCTGAATCTGGTGGCTGGTGAGCCAGCTCAACAGGTAAAGATGCTTGTCTTCAAGCCGGAAGACCTGAGTTTTGTCCCTAAGTTGTCCATGGTGTAGGAACAAAGCTAACTCCTGCAAGTTGCCTTCTGCCCTCTACACGCATGATAAATACGTAACTGCAGGCGGCTGGAGAGCTTGCTCAGCGGTTGAGTGCTTCCTGTGCATACAGAGGATTGGAGTTCGAATCCCAACACCCGCTTCGGTTGCCTCACAACTGCCCCTAACTCCCGCTCCTGGGGATCCCAGACTTCTTATCTCCACACACTTGCACTCACATATGCACATAGCCCCACCCCCACCCTGCGCACATATACACACATAAATTAAAAATAAATGCTTTAAAATATTAAAATGCAATAAAGTAATAATAAAAAGAAAACTGGAGTTTGAAGACATGAGGATAGACTTGGGGCTGTAGATTCTGAACATGATGGAATGTCCCCATCTTGGTACTGGGATGTGGATGTGAATGGGGATTGGGGCAGGGGGCAGGGGGGAGGGGAGCAGCGGCGAAGGTGGAATGGGAGGGGGTGGAGCAAGATGGTTCCTAGAGACACAGAGTCCTGGATGGTAGGGTGGATTCAGGGCTAAGAGCCTGCAATAAGTAAACTGAGGGTGCCACCTAGTTCGGTCCCCAGGCGTCCCCTGTGGCTTTGCAGTGCTGCCCGGATGGCAAGCCGTAACAGAGGCAGTTCAGTCTAGTCCAAGCTGTCTTCTGCTGGCTAGAACAGCAATGGGGTGGAGGGGACCCGGGGAGAAGCTAGCAGGAGGGAGGGGGCCTCCCAGCCGGGCGATTGGCAGCGTGCGCCCAAGTCCCCCCCATATCCCGCCCCCGCCCCGCCCCCGCCACCATCTGCTCGGGATTTGCGATCCGGGAGACTCCAGGCTCAGGGGCTCGGGGCTCCGGAGGCAACTGATCGGGTCTGTTCAAGGCCCTGGAGCAGCCCGAGGATCTGACACCTTTCCAACCTGCTGCGCCTCCCGAAGCGGCTCCTGGTGTTCCCGCGTCCCAGCCCTGGTCTGGGCGCTGATGGAACCGCGGCGATGTTCACTCTGGCCAGGCTGCTGGATTTCCAGAAAACCAAATATGCAAGGTGAGTAGCGGGTCAGGGGGTGATAGACAGGGGCCAGGACACCAAGATCCTTCTTTCCTTTCCCCACTGTCTGGAGAACTGGGCTCGATGCACAGACCCCGTTGCCTGGGGCTAGAACAACCCAGCTTCTTCATAACGGAGTGGTAATTGTCACCCCGCTTTTGCGCTCAGCGCAGCGGATTCTCCGAGTTTCCTTTTTCCCCTGGGCGAGGTGCTTCTTCGGTCCAAAGCTCAGTTTCCACATTTGCGACCCGGTGAACTCTGAGAGTCTCCACCATTCGGAACCACGGAGGATTATATGAGATGATCCTTAGAAAGCAAATCTAAGGGTGGGGGAACTGCTCCATCCCTGTGGAGCTCTCTGGGGTCCTCCCTGAACCCAGATTTCTTTTCTTTTCTTTCTTTTATTTTATTTATTTATTTTTTGAGTCAGGTCTCACTATAGTAGTCCTGGCTGGCTTGGACCCTCCTTTGTAGACCAAGCTGTCCTTTGACCTCACAGAGCTCTGTCTAGCTCGGGAACACTGGTCCTTCTTTTCCTGTTTTCGAGACAGTCTTGCTACATACCCTAGGCTGGCCTTGATCTCACTATGTAGCCCAGGCTTGTCTTGAACTTAATTCTTCAGCCTTAGCCCCCCTGGATGCTGAAATTAGGGCTGGGACTCACAAGAGTATATTTTAGTTAACATTTTGTATACCTGATTCCCATCTGAACACGTTAGTTGTGAGTTATTTTGCATTGTGTTTTTTTAATACGAAGTTTTCATTATCTGGTGTGCATTTTGATTTGATTTGGTTGTCTTGAACGAGTATCATTATTATTACTATTATTTTTATTGCATGTGGGGTTGTGTACCCCACACATATATGGAGGTCAGACAATGTTGTGGAGTTGAATCTTTCCTTCCCACTATCTATGAATTCCAGAGATTGAACCCTGGTCTCCAGGCTTTTGTGGCAAACTCCGTGACTTGCTGAGCCATCTTGTCATGCCTTTCCTAGTCCTTTTTTTAATTTTATTTTTAAAAAATGTCTCATTCTATAGCCTAGTAGCCCAGGCTTCTCTGAAACACACTATGTGGCCCAGGTCAGCCTTACACGGACAGCAGTCCTTTGGCCTCAGCCTCCTGAAGGCTGGGATTACAAGTGTGGGCTGGTATGCCTGGCTGCTCATGGAGATGTGATTGCCTCTGTGGCGGATGGAGAGATAGGCCTTTGAGAAAAGACCCGGTCGTAGGAGATAGAACTGTTTCACTTGAGTAAATGGTGAGCCTCCAGGCTCACCATTTCTCTGCACACTTGCAGATTTACTGCCCCAGAACTGAAGCCAGCAATAGACTTGGATGTTCCAGTCTCCAGAGCCTCTGTTCTGTGGATCCTAAGCTGGTCCCTAACTCACAGCTGGGGATGGTCTCAAATTCCCGATCTAAGTGCTGGGTTAGGTTTATGGATGCAATGCTGGGGACTGAACCCAGTGCCTTGTGCATGGTAGACGAGTCTACTGAGCTACTTCCCCGGCCCACAAACTTCTAATTCTTTCAGCTAGCATGTCTCGGGTGTTCTGTTCCGGCAACGGAAAGCAGATATAGGGCTGGAAAAAGAGCCCAGCTGGTAGGGTGTTTACCACTCAATAATGAGAGCCTGAATTTGAACCCCAATGCTCAAGATAGAAAGCCAGATGTGGTGGCATCCTTGTGATCCTAGTGCCCTGGAGGAGGAGACAAGCAATGCCCGGAGCTTGCTGGTCATCCAGCCTCAAGTACTTAGGCCTTGGGTCCCAGTGAGATGCCCCTGCCTCAAAAACAAGGTTGGTATCCCCCAAGGAACAACTGACCCTCTGACCTCCTTATATACACATGCACACACACATATCCATATATGTGTATATACTGCCTTCCATGAACATGCATATATACCCCCCCACACGAAGATAATGGACAAACTTAGATAAGGTTGGGGAAGGAACATTGAGTGTTTCTTCGTCCTACCAATGTTATCTTTCCCCCTCTTTCATTTCTCCCTTCTTTCCCCCTTTCTCTCTCTCCCCCCTCCTTGTTTTGATAGCGAGACGCTGGGAGAAGAAACTTTGGGTTCTTTTGATTTATTATAATGCTTTATTATATCTTTTGATTTATTATAATGCTTTATTATATTTTTACGTGTGGGCGGGGGGGGGGTGCCAAGGCATCCGTGTGGAGGTCATGGAACAACATGAGGGTCTCTGCTCTCTCTTTCCACCATGTGGGTGACAGGGATTAAACTCAGATTGTCAGGGTTGGCAACAAATACCTTTGCCCACTGAGCCATCTTGATGGTCCCGGCTTTGAAGTCCTAAGTGATTGCTAGCAGACACAGACCGGGCTTCATTTCTTTGGTGATTTTTCAGTTTTCTGGTCTGTACAGATGATAAAACCTGCCTTTTGTTTGATATGCGACTTTTAATTAGTTTCCCAGTTGGATGAACCCTGAAGCTCAGTTCTCAGACTTTGTTTTGGTTTTGAGACAAGGTCTTGCTATGGAGACCAGGTTGGCGTGGGACTTACAGAGATCTGCCTGCTTCTGTCTCCCAAGTGCTGGGACAAAAGACTTGCACTACCACATCCTGTGGTCAGCACATTTGCTCTTACTGTGACCAATAAAATCTTCTCCCTGAGACAGAATCAGCTTTGAGTTTCATTCCTGGGACATGGGCTTCTTTGGAGATGTTTATACGAGTCTATATCATGGGACCACATGACTAAGGCTCCTTCTGCAGCATTATAGCTTCATGTTGGCTCAGTTCAGACATGAGGACTGGGGGCTGCTGGTCTCCATTTACCTTAATAGTCATTAGCAGACTCAAACCTGTAACTAGGTGTGGCACTCACACTTCGAACTTCTTTGGCTTCTTCTCCTTTAAGCCTTAAGCGCCAAGCTTACTGAGCTACAGATACATGCACGCATGCACGCATGCATGCACGCACGCATGCACGCATGCACGCATGCACGCATGCATGCTTGTTAGGCACAGGAAAGGCCTTTGGGAATCCACCCCAGCCGTAGCTTGTAAGGACACTGATTCACGGCAGGGAAGGCACTGAGCCAGGAGCTTGAGCAGCCCTCTTTCTCCTGAGTTTGACCCAAAGGTTATACATGATGGAAAGAGAGAATTGATTTCTTTCAAGTTGCTCTCTGACCTCTGTACATGCATTGTGTGGTAAGCGTACCCCTCCCCTTCCTCTCACACAAACAAACATAAGAAGAACCCATCTAGCCAATAAGCCATCTTGACCTGCGTTGTCCTTGTTTGTAATAATTGTTTGCAGATTCAAGAGGATGAGGGAGGAGAGCTGTGAGCTTAAGGCTAGCCTGGGCTCCGTTGTGAGCCTGTAGAATGAAATAATAAAAAGGCAAATCCACGCTATCACCGGCAAGGCACCAGTGGGCCTTGTTCTCATCTCTGGCAGACTCTCTACCCTGGAGCTCCGAAGTCTTACCACCGGACTCGCTAAGTTCCCACTGGCGGGTCACTATTATGCCAGCCCCACTCTTCCAAATTCCCACGCCTTTTTGGGTGCACTCCTTGGCCGTACCTTTCTCTCTAGAACCCAGTTGAGTCGCCGCGTGAAGGAAAACACCACACAAACTTAGTTCAGAATCAACAGGTAATTCAATCACTGGGTGCAGCCCGGCTAGCTCAGTCTGTAGAGCATGAGACTCTTAATCTCAGGGTCATAGGTCTGTATCCCACATTGAGTCCCCATGTCAAACGACAAAACAGAACAAACCAAAAACAAACAGAAACAACTCATTTCCAACCCCAGTTTAACACATATCTGAAAGCTGCACACTGATTCGTTTTGTTCTCTCCCACTTGGGGGTGTTGGGAAATTCTGCTTCTGAAATGGCCTCTGGGCTCATCCGTGAAATGGTGCTCAGGGGGATTGTTCTATGACCTGTGTTACCCGTTGTTGGCTCTGGGCATGAGCAGGCAGGTCACATGGGTCCCAAGTTCCAGGTCATATCCCCTTGCTGCTCAGGGTGCAGCGACCCGGTCAAATGGTTCCCAGTGGGGTTTCTTGCGCAGGACTTGGAATTCCTCCTAAGGCCACACAGAGACAATGATAGGGTCCCAGCTTGTCCCACAGTGGGGCCCATGGGAAGGCTTGGAGCTGGGGTTTAACTCCATCGTCCTCACTGTGTGGTTCTGCCTGTTAGTGGGGCTGTTAGATGAGCTTGGTAGTCCTTCTGTGACTCTTAGTGCCTCTTCAGTGTCTTCTAAGACACTGATTCAGACTGGGGTCCTGGGTCACTTGGTAGAGTTCTCACCTGGAACTCATTAAGCCTTGGGTTCCAGACACAGCACCGCATAAACTGAATTGTGTGGCTCATGCCTGCAATCCCAGCACTTGAGAGTGAGAGGTAGGAGGCAAGTAGATCAGAGGTTCAAAGTCACCATTGGCTATTGTATATTGAGTTTGAGGTCAGCATGGGTTACATGAGACTCTGTCTCAAAACATACAAACAAACACATCGGAGAGACTCGTATTCCAGCTAGAATTATGATACTGTGAAAGGCTGTTAAGTTCTAAAATAGCTTTTGACCTGAAGATGATGAGCAGCTGACTTCTGTGTTATCTGATGTTGCCATGTGTTGGTTATTGTAATTTTTTTTTAAAGATTTAACGTAAGTACACTATAGCTGTCTTCAGATGCACCAGAAAAGGGTGTCAGATCTCATTACGAGTGGTTATAAGTCACCATGTGGTTGCTAGGATTTGAACTCAGGACCTTCAGAAGAGCAGTCAGTGCTCTTACCCGCCGAGCCATCTTGCCAGCCCCCCCCCCCTTTTTTTGTTTTTTGAGACAGGATTTCTCTGTGTAGCCCTGGCTGTCCTGGAACTTACTCTGTAGACCAGGCTGGCCTCGAACTCAGAAATCCGCCTGCTTCTGCCTCCCAAGTGGTGGGATTAAAGGTGTATACCACCACTGCCTGGTGATTATTGTATTTGTGTGTGTGTGTGTGTGTGTGTGTGTTTTGTGGAGATGGCCACTGAATCTAGGGGCCTTGGGCACATTAGGCAAGCACTCTGTGCATCTCCAGCCTCTGGTTTTCATTTCAGTTAGTGGTGCTGGGGACAGAATACAGCCTTGTTTATGGTCAGACGTACTCTCCCACAGGAACTACACACTCACCTTCCTCATCTGTGCATTCCTGGGGTGCATGTATGCACACCCCAAGTGTGAAGGTCAGAGATCAGCCTGTAGTGTTGGTCTTCGGGTACTCTCTACTTTTTATTTGAGTCAGGTCTCTATGGGTCTGCAGTTCTGCCGTGCAGGCCAGGCTAGCTTGTCTTCAACCCTCCAGGGGTCCAGTTGTCTTTGCTCCTGATTTTTATGCGGGTTCTGGGGGTCTGAACTTAAGGCCTCCCGTGTGTGCAGCAAGTGCTTTACTGACTGAGCCATCCCTCCAGCTCTTTTGACTTGAATTTTGCGGTCAGTGGGGCTGTCTGAGAAATCCTTCTTGGGAGGCTATGGGGCTTCAGCGGGTTTCTGTGGGCATAGAGAGCAGGTGATGCAGGTGGAAGGTCAGTTGCTTGTCTTCCCGTGTTATGACAGATGGCCCTGCAGGGGGGTTCTTAGGATCTGGATGAGAGGTATGCCATCATTTGTCAACATCACCCCTTGCCAGCTGCTTTGCTGCTGGGGACATTGTCTGTCTCTCTGTGGGCGTGTGTGTATATATATACTTGCCTGTGTGCATGTGCAGACACACACGCGTGCCATAGCACAGTTGTGGAGACAGGCAGACAACCTTGTGTGCGGATCATCGCCTTTTGCCTTGTTTGAGAGCAGGTTTCTTGTTTGCCGCTGGCTGCTCTCAAGAGACTGAAGAGTCTCCTGTCTTGGCCTCCTGTAAAAGTATCTTTTAGTTGTCTGAAGTAATTGTCGTCTCCAAGGCTTAGAGCCTCTGTCTGCTAACCTAGGCCTAGTCCTGGAAGCTTCTAGCCTCTCTACAATCTTGTTTAGGCCTAGAATGTGTTCAGCCGCTGAGACTTGCTGCTGAATAGCCCTTCCTACTTCTTTCTGACTTCTGGCTGGCTGGTTCAACTCACTTGTTCTGGCTCAAACGTCTCTCCAAACTGACTGACTCGGTCTGGCTTCTCTCAGCTTCTCCTGAGTTGCTCTGCTTGGCCTCATACTAACCTTGGGAATCTGTTCTAACCTTCTGGCTCCTCGTTCTCAGTCTCACTTTGTCTTTACCTGTGTCTAGTTTGTTTCTCTTCCACCTGTCTGTAAAACTCGCCCAGCAAAGCAGCCTACATCCGTCCTTGGATGTTGAAATCCACATTTGGTTTGCCTAAGTGGCTGCTTCGACTCTCTGCTCCCCGGGGACATCACACCCACGCCAACCAACAACAATGGCAGCAGCGCCAAGCACAGGAAGAATAGACTCCGTAGCAGAGCACCCCCAAACTTATTCCCCCGTGAGACAAAGAGTTTCTGAGTCAAATTCGGAACTGCCCTGGCTACCCACACTTGGGTGGGAACTGGAGAGGCTCTCAGAACATGCAGTCTGCAGGTCCTCTCCTTAATTCATCCATTGTCTGGCATCTCCTGTGGTCTCATGCATTCATTCACTGCCTGGCACCTACAGGGCAACCCTTCATTTCTTCTTCTATTGGCCAGACATTTGTAGGCTGCAACAAGGATATAGACAGGAAGCCGCATACTGTAAGCCTTGGTATTATTTACTTCTTTATTTGAGACAGCATCTTGCAGGCTGACCTAGAAATCTTCATCTACTGACTTTAGCCTCCCATGTAGCTGCAGTGACAGCTCTGCACTACCATGATCTGCTGACTAACTCTTTTTTTCTCGATGTCACTGCACCCAAATTATTCTGCTATTTATATACACATTTTCCTCTTAAATTCAAGTTGTTGACAGCCCCAACGTGAAGATCTGCTGTCAGATAAAATAACACAAGCCACCTGTGGCTACTTTATTTTAAACAGAATAATTGAATTAAATAAAATTAGTGAGTCTGTGTCTCAGCTACCTTGGGCACATTTTCAGGGCATGAGATGCTTGTGGCTGGTGGGTTCTGTTCTGCACAGCGGGGGATCTAAACCATTCCCTTCCTCACAGAGACTTCTCTCAGAGACAGCAAGAGTCTATAGCATTAAAACATACAGTGTAAAGTTCAATGTGGTAGTTTGTGCCTTCGCTCCAGTACCTGGGAGCCTGGGGTAGGAGGATTGCCCATTGGAGGCAAGCTTAGGCAGCACAGTGGGACTCTGTCTCAGAGAGGCAAGGGGTGGCCTCCTGCATATGAGAGAACAAGTGTCCTACCAATGAGCTCTATTTCCAACCCAGTGATGAGATAATCTAAATAAGATGATTTGTTGTAGTAATATTAATTAATCTCAATGGGGGAGGGTTTCTACCCTGCCTTTGATCATTTAGTTCCCAGATACAAGACATAAATAATAAGCCTTTAATCAGCTCTACTGATGGGCAGATATCTGCCCTTCAAGCTATTATGTCTACTTCCCTGTCAACAGCCCTGAGATATGACTTGCCATGTTCTCCGTTCAGGCTGCTTTTAACTCCAGTTGGCCAGCCCTCATGGCCATGTTTTCACGACTCACCTACCCCATGGCATCTTCTCCTCTTTCTACCTTCTCTCTTCTTCCCCTCATAGCACCTCTCTGACCTCAAGCCCTGGAACCGAAACCCCAGCTATCTCTCTTCTGCCCAGCTATAGGCTGTAGGCACCTTTATTCACCAATCAGGGATAACTTGGCGGGGGGGGGGGGGGGGGGGCAAGGTTACATAGCATCACTTGGGTCTACGTGAGAAACTCCTTATCCCTGGCAGAGAGGGCAACCAGAGCCAATATTTAGCCTTACAATACATAGCAACAGACCAAACCTCAATTATTTTTTTCTTTGATAATACGATTGGATTTTAGGAAATGAAGCAACTCTGCCCAGAGTTCTAAATCTCTTTAGTTGCGGTGTGAAGAAGGGAGAAACAGAGAGAATGATGGGAGTTGGAGGCCGAGGCTGTGAATGGAGAGTCATCATTTAATGGCTACAAAGTTTCACATTGCCACTGGCTTTCAGAACTTTCTGTCTTCTGGACATGAAACTTTGTAGTCATTAAATGCTGACTCTCCCTCCATTCATCGCCTTAGCTTCTGGTCTCCCCACAAGCCCCTCACTCCTTAGCCTGAGGCTGGTCTCTTAACCCTTTGGGCTCTGCCTCCAAAGTCCTGAGATCACAAGTGTACACCACACTCAGCCTGCTCTATCTCCCTACGATTTTAACTACCCCCGGAACCTCACAGGAGTAGAATCACCGGGAATCTGTAACTGACTTGGGTACATGTAGTTCTTGGGATTGCCTGCCTTTATAAAGTCAAGCAGTAGTCTCCTGTGGATCCGTGTGTGCAGCCATCTTTTGTTTGCAACAGTAGGTACACGGGCCCAGAGTTGTGGAGAAGCTCCTCCTGGGCCTGCCTGGTGTCAGTTGACAGTCGCGCTTAGGACTACTACAGGCTGTGCTACTGATGGAGCTCACATCCCTAGTGACTTCCAGTACTCAGTGACCCTTGAGCATCTGTGCCAGAGACAACTAGTCCCCATACCCTTATTTGCAATGCCCTCCATGGACTGGTAACTTGGGTGTTCAAGGAAAACTATGTTTCTGCTTGCAGCATAAGCTCTGATCTCCCCGGTCCCCGGTCCTCCTTTTTCTCTTCCCACACTTGTGTTTTTTGAGACAGGGTCTCCTATGCCCCGGGCTAGCCACATACTCATCATGTAGTTGAGGAGGATCTTAAGACCTTGATTTGGTCCTCCTGCCTCCACAAAACCCCCGCTCCCTGACATGAGTTCTGAGAATTTTTTTTTTAATTAATTGGGTATAGAAACCAGGATGTCCCACATACTGGGCAAACCCTTTACCACCAAGCTACATCACTATCTTTCTTATCACTTAAAAAAAAAAATTCCAGGCTGGAGAGACGGCTCAGCGGTTAAGAGCACTGGCTGCTCTTCCGAAGGTCCTGAGTTCAAATCCCACCAACCACATGGTGGCTCACAACCATCTGTAATGAGATCTGATGCCCTCTTCTGGTGTGTGTCTGAAGACAGCTACAGTGTACTTACATACAATAATAAATTAATCTTTGGGCCGGAACAAGCGGGACTGGAGTGAGCAGAGGTCCTGAGTTCAATTCCCAGCAACCACAAGCATACAACCATCTGTATAGCTACAGTGTACTCATATACATAAAATAAATAAATAAATCTTAAAAAAAAATAATCCCTCCTTTCTGTGTGTAGGATTTGGTGGGCAAGGGCATACCACTTCGTGTATGGGACAGTTTTGGAAGCATCTCTCTTGTGGTTTCTGCCTGCTTGCCTGTAAGCAATCCTCCAGTCAGCCTGCTTCCTGACTCTTCCTAAGGGTGTAGGGGTTCCAGATGTGCATCACCACATGTGGCTTTTTATGTGGATTCCATGAAGGGAGCTCAGGTCTTCAGGCTCTGAGCCATCTCCCCGGCCACTGGCTTTTTTCTTTTTCTTCTGAGATATGTACTCCCTACAATGTCTAGGCTGGTCTTGAACTCTCTCTGTAGCCTGGTCTGGCCTTGAACTTATTCTAGAGCCAAGAAGGCCTTAAGTTGTGATTTTCCTGCTTCAGCCTTCCTAGTGGATGATTGGAAAGACCTGTAGCACTTCAAACTCCACATATGTGGGCTCCCGCGCGTCATGGGTCTTTATTTTAATTCATTTCTATCCCTTTTCTTTTTGCTCACCACCTCAGTTGATGTGTGCAGATTCACAAACACTCGTGTGTGTGTGTGTGTGTGTGTGTGTATGTGTGTGCATGTATGGTGTGTATATGCATGTTTGCATGTGCATGTTGGCGGTGGTGTGAGTGTCATGGCACATGTGTGGTCAGAGGATGACCTCAGGTGTTGGCCCTCACCCTCCGCCTTGTTTGAGGCAGGGTCCTGTGTTCTCCACTGTGTGCACTAGGCTGTCCTACCGCAGAGCTTCCTGGGACCCCCCTGCCTATGATTCTCGTCTCCCTGGCTCACAGACCACTGAGGCCAGCCTTGAGTCAGTCTTTATGTGTGTGCCGGGGATCTGAGCTCAGTCCCCATGCCTGCACGACAAGAGTTTCTTCACTGAATTGCTTCCCCAACTCTCCTGGATTTGTTTAAAACAGCAACCCCTAAACATAACACAAATCTCACAGGTTAAAGGACTGGATCCCATAGACTATGCCCATAGTGGTGGCTGATCACAAGGTGTGTGTGTGTGTGTGTGTGTGTGTGTGTGTGTGTGTGTGTATGTTTACACGAGTGTGGCCTTCATGTAGAAATCAAAGGACAACTTTCAGGAATCAATTCTTCCACCTGTGGGTTCTGGGGATCCAACTCAGGTTGTTGGGCTTGGCAGCAAGCCCATTAACTGACTGAACCATCTTGCTGGCCCACACTTGTCTTTTACCAATTATTGTAGTAGTGTACATATCAACAGCTGGGGCCACTGCACCCTTGGAGTTAAGGTAGCCTTTTGCTGTCCCCTTATCTTAGATCCATCCTAAGCCCAAATCGTTAGTGTCCCCAGGCTGAGGGTCAGACCTCCATAGCACTGGGGCTCTGTCCTGAGGACAGATCTGTCAGGCAGAGAGCATGATGGGGCAAGAGGGCAAGCGGGGAGGTCAGGATTACTGTAGTCTGGATGTTAATGATTACCAATAATTACATCTTCAGCTGACGTCTGTAGCCAGCGTTGGGGCAAGAGAGGGAGGGGAGATAGGCTGTGTCATACTGTCTGACCCAGAGGGTCAGCATTAAGAAGACTGGAGAGATAGGAGGCTGGAGAGATGGCTCAGTGGTTAAGAGTCCCTGTTAGTCTTGCTGAGGACCTGCATTTGGTTCCCAGTACCTGTGTAAGGCCGCCCATAATTCCAGCTCCAGGGAATCTGATACTTTTTTTCTGGACTCTGAGGACAGCCCGCACTCATGTCCATTTGCCCCCAAATACACATAAAATTTAATGATGATGATGGTGGTGGTGGTAATGATGATGACATTCATGGGGCTAATAAGATGACTTAAAGGCACTTAATGCCAAGCTTAGTGATCCAGGTTTAACCCCTGGTATCCACACGGTGGAAGGAGATAGCCAACTCCTGCAAGTTGCCCTCTGGTCCCCGATTCCCATGCCAAGACACACATGTAGCTCCTCCACAGATAAACAAGTAAATTTTCAATTAAAAAGCACACACTCGTGATATGCAAGCACGAGGACCTGAGTTCAAATCCCTAGATCTTCAGAAAGGCCAGGTGTGACAGATGTCTGCAACTTCCACACTGAGGTGGGGACAGAGGCAGAGACAGGGGCATCCTGGGGGTCTTGCTGGCCAGCCAGTCTATTTCTACCCTCACAAAGACATTCCATGAGGAGATGGCCCAGTTGGTGTTTTAGTTTGGTTCCCGTTCCTGTGCACTGTTTATTTGGACAGGTTACAGTGCACCATTGAGGGATGTGGAGGCAGGAACTCAAGGCAAAAACCTAAGGCCAAGACAGTGCACGGCCTGCTGGCTCGCTTCCAGGCTTATGGTTAGCTCCCTGTCATGTACAGCCCATTCATTCTGCCCTCAGCCCAGGGGCGGCACTGCCCACATACACTGACCCTCTCCCATCAATGCCCTGTAGACACTGCCACAGCAGATCTGATGGACGGAGTTCCTCAGCCCCTTCCCAGAGAAAGGCTCTTCTCGGGTCTCTCTAGTTTCTACCAAGAAAGCAAAGGCCTAAGCATTACAGTTGATAAAGTCCTAGTCGTGAAAGCTCAAGGGACTGACTTTAATCCCTACCACCCACATAAAAATCTGGGCATGCTGGCATGCACTCATAACCCCAGAGCCAATGAGGCAGAGGCAGGGAGATCCCTGGAGTTTCCTGGAGAGCCAGGCTAGCCCACTCAGGTGAACATCAGTCAAGGGGAAGCCCTGTCTCAGAAAGCAAGATGGACAACTCCTGAGGAGCAAGGCCCCTCATTTGTTTCACATCTGGTATTCACACATGTATACACACGTGTCTGCACACTTATGTGCCCCCTTACACATGCTTGCACATGCACGTGCTCGCGCGCGCACACATGCACACCATTCACCATCTTCTTTCTGAACAATTAGGTTTAACAAATAGAAATGTAAAATTAAAAAAATATTTTTATTTATTCATTTGTTTTCTTTTTTGAAAGATTACTTATTTTATGTATATGAGTACATTGTTGCTATCTTCAGACACACCAGAAAAAGGCACCAGATCCCATTACAGATGGTTGTGAGCCACCATATGGTTGCTGGAAATTGAACTCAGGACCTCTGGAAGAGCAGTCAGTGCTCTTAACTGCTGAGCCATCTCTCCAGCCCCCTTTGTCATTGTTGACACAGGGTCTTTTATCATAGCCCATGTTTGTCTAGAACTTACCCTGTGTCCCAAGCTCTTCTTCTGACTCTGTCTCCTGAGGGCTAGTATTTTTGGGCATGAGCCACCCCTGTATCTCCTGTATTGGTGACATCAGTCATTGCTAAGTGTGCTGGACTTGGTTGCGATCTCAGTATCCAAGAAGGAGGCAGTCAGGCAATGTGTGCCAGAGCCATCTGGGCTGTACAGCAAGAAGCTGCATGAACCAAATCAACACAGAACAAAGCAACCACCAGTACTGTGAACTGGCAGGCTTCTTCTTGCCGGGAACTGGGATTCAGGTCCAGCCAAGACAATTCCCTTCCCTCCTGGAGTTCATGGGGGCATTAACGGTGGCCAGCTGAGGGCAGGGAGGTGTGTGTGTGTGTGTGTGTGTGTGTGTGTGTGTGTGTGTGTGTGCAGGTGTGCGACAGGGATGTTCCACCATTCTTGGTCTTTCTTTCTCCCTTTTCTTTTGGTGTGTGTGTGTGTGTGTGTGTGTGTGTGTGTGTGCATGCAAGTGTGTGACAGGCATGTTCTGCTATGCCTGGTCTTTCTTTCTCCCTTTTCCTTTGCTGTGTGTGTATGTGTGTGTATGTGTATATATCTGTGTTTGTGTGTGTATGTGTGTGTGTGCATGTATGTGTGTGACAGGCCTGTTCCACCATGCCTGGTCTTTCTCCCTTTTCCTTTGGTGTGTGTGTGCACATGCGTGTGTGAGTGTGTATGTGCATATGTGTGTGTGCAGGTGTGCGACAGGCATGTTCCACCATGCCTGGTCTTTCTTTCTCCCTTTTCCTTTGATGTGTGTGTGTGTGCATGTGTGTGTGTGCGTGTATGTGTGTGTATGTATATGCACACATGTGTGTGTGTGTATGTGTGTGACAGGCCTGTTCCATCATGCCTGGTCTTTCTTTCTCCCTTTTCCTTTGCTGTGTGTGTATGTGTATGTGTATTTGTGTGTGTATGTGTGTGTGTGTGCATGTATGTGTGTGACAGGCCTGTTGCACCATGTCTGGTTTTTCTTTCTCCCTTTTCCTTTGGTGTGTGTGTGCATGTGCGTGGGTGAGTGTGTATGTGCATATGTGTGTGTGTGTGCACTCATGCGTGTAGTTATACAGACATGTACGTGGAGGCCAGAGGTGAACTTCTGGTGCCATTCCTCAGGCACTAGCTACCTTTATTTTGAGACAAAGTCTCTCACTGCCCAGAACTTGCCAACTAGACTAGGCTGCCTGGCCAGTGAGTCTCGAGGCCCTGCCTGTTACTTCCTCCTCGGTGCTGTGAATACAGGTGTTTACTGCCACATCTGGCTTTTCTATACATAGAAACTAAACTCTGTACAGAGAACTGAGCTTGGGCTCTGTGCCTGCAAGGCAAGCACTTTACCAGCTGGGCTACCTCTGCAACCCTTCTTTCGAAAGTATTTCTATCTTAAGTTATGTGTATGTATGTGAGTCCACCTGTGGGTGTTGTATGTGAGTGCAGGTGCCTGGGGATATCAGATCCCCCGGAGGTGCGGTTATAAATGGTTGTAAACTGCCTGATATGGGTGATGGGACCTGAACACACTCCTAACCACTGAGCATCCCAGTCCTGCTTTTGTTTTTTAAAGACATGAACTTCCATTGTAGACCAGGCTTCCTAGAATTCACTCTTTTTCTTTTCTTTTTTAAAATACAGATTTATTTATTTATTTATCTCATGTATGTGAGTACACTGTAGCTGTCTTCAGACACATCAGCAGAGGGCGTCAGATCTCATTGCAGATGGTTGTGAGCCACCATGTGGTTGCTGGGGATTGAACTCAGGACCTCTGGGAGAGCAGTCAGTGCTCTTAACCGCTGAGCCATCTCTCCAGCCCCCCTAGAACTCACTCTTAAGCCTGGTCTGATCTTGGCTTTTTGGTTTTTTGAGAGAGGCCACTTGGCCTCCTGTGTTTGGACAGAATGACATGTGGAGGAGAGCTATTTACAGGAAGCAGAGCGAGGGAGACAGGAAGTGACCCTGGATAATATACCATGCAGGACCCACTCCCAGCGACCTACTTTTCCCCAGCTAGATCCCACCTCCTAAACTTCTATCATCTCTCAGAATAGCAGGCCATCTGGAGACGACACACTCAACACAGGAGCCTGTAGGGACAAATCATATTCAATTCATAATGGAATTTGTATAATGCAATATTATCTTTAAATTGTCTCAGGCTGTTTGGACAGTTATTCCAAAATGCCAAAGATTGAACAGCTAACGAACATCTGTTTCTAGAATTTCTTCTCTGGGGACATGTGAGCAGTGCCCCACCACCCCACCCCCTCCTCATAAGGTCTCAGTGACAAACCAAAGCACGATTCCATCTGAGTCCTCCCTGGGGATCCAATGGGCTTACTGAGCTCAATGACAGTACACAAGTGAGACTGCTTACAGGACCCTGGGGTACCCCCAAAGCGCTCACACTGGACAGTGTCCACCCAGTACGGATGGTGGCTTTAACCTCCAAGCCTGTGTACCCTAGCACCTCCCAGGACACAGAAGCCACTTGTAATTAGGGCAGAATGGCTGTGAGCAGCAGCTGGAAGGAAGCTCAGGTGAGTGTCCAATGACTCTCCTATGAGGAGATATCAGCAGTCAGTGGGCCCATTCATGATGGCCGGGTGCAAGTAGACACAGCTCATCCGACAGAGGTGGCGGCTATTTGCCTGAGGACCAAGTCTTACAACAACAGAAGTTCAGGTCACGGTGGTGTTACACACACACTTGTAACACTGGGAATATGGATACAGGAGTGTGCATCATGAGGTGGTTCCGGAGTTCAAGGCCATCCTTGGCTACCTAGGTTCAAAATCAATTAGGGCTACAAATTTGGCTCAAACGCCACAGTGAAAACCAGCAGCAACCGGAATCAATCAGAAACTTCCTTGGAGTTCCAGGAACTTTGAGTTTGAGATCAAACGCCCAGCATGGTCAGTGATTTCCAGGGTCCAGATAGTCCTGTATCCTTGCATAGTACCAAGAGGGCCAGGGAGAACTCTGGAATCCTCTGTAAGGACGTGAGTTCTATTGATGGGGTTCACCATCCTCACCCTCAGAGCCCTTCTTCCCGATGCCATCATATCCAGCTTGTACCATATGAATTTGGCAAGAGGGACATTAGCATTCGGTCCGTGATGCTGGAACTCACCTAATTTAACCATTTGACTCAAAGGCCACCTCGTCTCAGCTGTCTCTTCCTGGAGGGTTGCTCAGATCCAGGATCTTGTCTATGGTCAGGCATTGTTAGCCCACTGGCTTCTCTCTGCTCAGATCTTCTCCTCAACCCCTCTGCTCCCAGTTCACTGAAACCCTGCAGGGCATTTAAGACTACTCAGGCCAGGTGCTCTGCAGGAGGTCTCCTCATTTGGAATTATGGGTTAGTGTCTCTGGATCCCAACAAGGCTCTGTGTCTGTCTGTCTGTCTGTCTCTGTCTACCACTCTGTTTGTCTCGCTCGCTTGCTCTCTGTTTCTCTCTCTCTTTCTGTCTGTCCCTCTTCCCTCCCTCTCTCTTCCTCTCCCGTTCACCCTTCCCTCCCCCCTCCCTCCTCCTCTCCCTCTTCCTTCCTCTTCCCCTCCCCCACCCCAGCCTCTCACTCTGTGTGTGCTGGTGTCTTTCCTTCCCCTCCACCTTATTTTTGAGGCAGGGTCTCTCTCTGGACTTGGAGCTCAGTGATTTGGGTGGACTGGCTGAGGAATCACCCTTCTTTATGCCCCTTCCCCACAGCTGAGCTAGGGTTACAGTTATGCTCTGCCACACCCAGCTTTGACATGGGTATTAGGGGTTTAAACTCAGATCTTCATGCTTGTGTGACACACACTTTTCTGTCTGAGACTTCTTTCTAGTCCATACTTTTCAGACAGAGACTATGAGGGCCAGACTGATTTTGAACTCTCAGTGTAGCTCAGGTTGACCTTGAACTTTGACCCTTCTGCCTTAATTTCTCATGTGCTGGGGTTATAGGTATGTGCTACTATTAGTAATCTATCTATGTATCTGTCCATCCATTTATCAATCCATCCATCCATCCATCCATCCATCCATTCATCTATCCATCCACCTATCCATCTATCTATCTATCTATCTATCTATCTATCTATCTATCTATCTATCTATCTATCTATCTATCTATCTATCCTATCTATCTATCTATCTATCTATCTATCTATCTATCTATCTATCTATCTATGCATCTAGCTAGCTATCTTTGTATCCATGCATCCATGCATGCATCTATCTATCTATCTATCTATCTATCTATCTGTCTGTCTATCATCTATCTATCTGATCTCCTGTAGTCTGGGTTTGCCAGCTGAGGCTCGGCCTTGAATGTCCATTACAGCAACCATCCTGTCTGGGTTTATTTTTTATTATGTAGCAAAGGCTGATCTCAAACACTCTAGCCAAGAATGGCTGCTGCTTCTTCTGCCTTGGTCTCCAGGGGGTTGAGATTACAGGCAGACATCATGACACCCACCTTCCTACTTTTAATGAATTCCTATTTAATTAGCTGTGTGGCTGGTGGCTCCGTAGCAGCACAGATGTACTACCCGGGGCTTAATGATATTCACAATTGACATTTTTGAAAAGAAAACCAGAGTGCATGATGCATTTCACACACAACTCAACAGGAGGCAGAGACATCAGTGCTTCCAACTATGCTACATTGATCGGTGGAGATAATGGTCAGCTCTTTTTGAGCATCTTGTTGCCCAGCAACCTCACATCCACTGGTCCCTTTGGCCATTAGTTATCAAGATGAGAATCAATTCCTTCAGTCATTAGGGCGGAGTAGTTTCCTGATTACCCCTTCCAATGTTTTCTATTAATGAAGAGAACCTGCCTGCTTCCCCAGCTGCTGCCTCCCTTACCTAAAGTCCTCTCTCACTGACTATGTCAAAGTGGCTCGATCCAAGATAAAGCCAAGACTGCATTTTGATGACAGGCCTCAGAGGGAAACAAATCGATTGGGATTGCATTTGGAGTGTGCATATCCTTAGATGTGGGGGATGTACAGCTCTCTGAATCCCTGGGAGGGGAGGGGAAGGGAGGGGAGGGGAGGGGAGGGGAGGGGAGGGAGACAGAAAGACAGACAGAGAGACAGAGAGACAGAGAAACTTTGCTCCAGAATGCTCCCAGGGTCTGTCTGTGGCTATCTTACTTGGGGGCCAGTGCCTGGATTCTGTGTTTGGGGGTGGTGGTGGAATTGATTCTAGGCAGGTGCTCTACCACTGAGCCACGCCCCAGCCCCTCACTGGGGGATTCTAGGCAGGGGCTCTACCACTGAGCTACGCCCCCCCCACCCCAGCCCTTTTGTTTTTGGATTGGATATTTTCTTTATTTACATTTCAAATGTTTTCCCCTTTCCAGG